>NC_085860.1:37186518-37214018 GCF_034702125.1 Engraulis encrasicolus | reverse complement strand
ACCTTAAAAAGCCATATCCTCTTTTGCACGTGCCTCAAACCCACACACATGTATGCACACACGCACACACACACACACACACACACACACACACACAGGCACGAATGCACACGCGCACACACACACACACACACACGCATGCACGTACGCACGCGCACACACACACACACACACACACACACACACACACACACACACACACACACACACACACACACACACACACACACACACACACACACACACACAGACACACACACACACACGCACACAACTAGGGCAACATTTTTTGCTGGGCAGCTTTCAGAGACTTTTGAAAGCATTATATATAATTTTTGCAAGTATTCATCAGCGAAACAACCAAACATGTAGCTCTCAACATGTAGTAAAATCCAGATGGCACCCGAAGGGGTTTCTCAAGGCCGTTTCTATGGGGTGATGAAGTATGGCAAGGCATGTCTGTATATTTTCGAGCGGAGATGGTCTATATCATCTCCCATCGTTGCTAGTAGTTGGTTGTAAAGTTTAAATCTCACAGGCTCACATGAACACACACACACGCACACAAAAAAAAGAACACACGCACAAGAAACACACAGATACACACGCGCACAGGCATGCATGAAACCATGCACGCACGCACGCACGCACGCACGCACACACACACACACACACACACACACACACACACACACACACACAGAGGGAGGGGGTGGGGTATACTCATATTTACTTTAGGTCGATGCGTATATTTTGTATATATTAAGTGTATAGCTTGTCTCCTTTTGGATGGCGAGCGAGTAGTAGTTTGATCCAGCCCTCGTAAATTTTGCCACTGATTTCCCGAGCCACCCACTGAACTTTATGAGTCACTCGGCCCGGATTTTACGTGGGACTCGTCCTGCATGTGAGAGAACGGACGGAAAAAACCCTCCATGATTGAATGGATTTAAATATTATTATGGTGTGTATTTACACTGTGCTCTCTAAAATGACAATAATTTCAGCTGGAATGTGTGGCATGCAATATGCACCACAGATGTGCAGCAGCCTCAGAGGCCCATAGTGTAATGTGAAAAGCCTTTCATCTGGCCCCAGCACCGGTGTGAGGGTGTGTGTGTGTGTGTGTGTGTGTGTGTGTGTGTGTGTGTGTGTGTGTGTGTGTGTGTGTGTGTGTGTGTGTGTGTGTCTGTGTCTGTGTCTGTGTGTCTGTGTGTCTGTGTGTGTGTCTGTTTCTCTGCGTGTGTGTTTGTGTGTGTGTGTGTGTGTGTGTGTGTGTGTGTGTGTGTGTGTGTGTGTGTGTGTGTGTGTGTGTGTGTGTGTGTGTCTGTGTCTGTGTCTGTGTCTGTGTCTGTGTGTCTGTGTGTGTGTCTGTGTCTGTGTCTGTGTCTGTGTCTGTGTGTGTGTGTCTGTTTCTGTGCATGTGTGTGTGTGCGTGTGTGTGTGTGTGTGTGTGTGAGTGCATGTGTGTGTGTGTGTTTGTCTCTGTGCATGCGTGCGTACGTGCGTGCATGAGTGTGTATGTATGTGTATGCGTACAGTGTGTGCGTGTGTGTGTGTCTGTCTGTCTCTGTGCATGCGTTTGCGTGCATGCATGTGTGTGTATGTGTGTGTGTGTACCTGTGTGTGTGCATGTGCGTGTGTCTGTCTGCGTGCGTGCGTGCATGCATGTGTGTGTATGTGTGTGTGTGCTCGTGTGTGCTCGTGTGCATGTGTGCATCCATATAATTGAGAGTAGGTAGGTTGGTTTGAGTATCTGTGATTATATCTGTGTGTGTGTGTGTGTGTGTGTGTGTGTGTGTGTGTGTGTGTGTGTGTGTGTGTGTGTGTGTGTGTGTGTGTGTGTGTGTGTGTGCGTGTGTGTGCGTGTGTGCATGCATGTACGTGAGAGTAGGTGAGTGGGTTTGAGTATCTGTGAGCATGTGTGTGTGTGCATGTGTTTGGATTGGTATGTATGCGGTGTGTGTAATACTTCACGATTAGTTATTTCGTTTGTGTGAACGTATTTATACGATCTGAATTCGTGCAGGACTTCAAATGTGCTGCAGTGCTCACTATTGCTTGGCCACCACACCAGGCGTGACTACAGTATGTCAGGATCCAGTTCCTCTAGAGAGTTCTCTTAGGGGTCAACACTCAGGGAGTTATGGGCCAGCTCCGGTCTAGATCCGGATGACTGCTTTGCTGTAAATATGGCCCCAAAGCCTAAGGCAACCTTGGACATAGACATGCAAGAAATGCTGTGAAAGCAGCCTCTCTCTCCTTGTCTCTCTTCCCCTCTCCTCTTCTCTCATCCTCTGTCCTCCTCTCTCTTTCTCTCTTCTCCTCTACTCTACACTGTCCTCTCCTGTATTCTACACTAGTCCTTGCCCCTCCACTGCACTTTCTTCTATTCCCCTGTCCTCCTTTCTCTTCTCCTCTCAGCACATCTCCACTCCTGTCCACCCCTGTATTATTTTGTCATCCCTTTCTCCTCTCCTCTCCTCTCCTCTCCTCTCCTATCCTATCCTATCCTCTCCTCTCCTCTCCTCTCTTGTCCTCTCCTCTCATTCTCTTCTCTCCTCTTCTATCCTCTCCTCTCTTCTCCTCTCTTGTCCTCTCCTCTCATTCTCTCCTCTCCTCTTCTCTCCTCTCCTCTCCTCTCCTCTCCTTTCCTCTCCTCTCATTCTCTCCTCTCCTCTTCTCTCCTCTCCTCTCCTCTCCTCTCCTTTCCTCTCCTCTCCTCTCCTCTCCTGTCCTGCACTTTTTCTCTCGCCCCCATCCAGTAACCTTTCCCATGGCCAGTTCGGCCCAGTCATCCGTGTGTGTGTGTGTGTGTGTGTGTGTGTGTGTGTGTGTGTGTGTGTGTGTGTGTGTGTGTGTGTGTGTGTGTGTGTGTGTGTGTGTGTGTGTGTTTGTGTGTTGGAGGAGATGTGTCTCCCTGGGGCTGTGGAGCTTATGAGATCATCCACAGCTGTTTACATCAGCACCCAAAAGCACGCACACACACACACACACACACACACACACACACACACACACACACACACACACACACACACACACACACACACACACACACACACACACACACACACACACATGCACACACACATGCACACACACATACACAAACACTAGAGTACACAGCACACACACGCACACACACACAGCACACTCACAAAGACAAGACAGTACAACACACACACACACACACACATGCACACGCACATACACAAACACTAGAGTACACAGCACGCACACGCACACGCACACGCGTGCACACACACACACACACACACACACACACACACACACACACACACACACACACACACAGTTAAGACAGTACACCTCACACACACACACACACACACACACACACACACGCACCCACACAGGCACAGCACATGACAGTGACAGAGAGACATCGACAGAGGACGAATATCACAGAAGGACCAATGAATATACACTGAACGACAGACACACATAAATGAAAAGAGTCTCTGGACATGCAAACGGAGCCATAAAAAACAGCGCACACACACACGAACACATGTAGACACATGAGGACACCCACACTGACATCCAAACACAAACATGCATACACACGTATAGACAATCAGGGCAGTCATGCAGGCAAAAGCAGATGTTCTGCAGAGTATTTAGAGTATTTACGATGATGTCTCACTAGTGGTATTAAATTACAGCTTGGTGTACATCCAGTGTTTATTCCGCCGTCTGGCTTAGCCAGCGGGGCCTTGCCGTCATTCGCCGGCTTGCTCATAAAATTCAGATTTTTGTTTACTGCCACAGTTATTGAGAATTGGATTGTGGGGGCACATTTTCATCATGCAGAAATCGACATTTTTTTTTTTTTCGAAATGCTTAACTTTGCTTGTGACCGTATGGGAAAAATTGGACACCAGGGCCCTCCTTATCAACAAGATCTTGAGAGCTTGCCTCAGCAAAAGGGAGAAAGAGAAAGAGAGAGAGAGAGTTCATAGAGTCTCAATAACTGCTGCGTGACAGCATTGCCTTGACTTCACTTTGGCGCGCCCGGTGCTGATGTGAGTCTGAGGCCTGTGAGTTTTTTCTTTTTTTGCACGATGTTTAGCTGATCACGCCAATGTGTCTATCTGGTGATTTGCAACATGGCAGAGAAGGCAAGCTGACAGGTGTTCCCCGTGTTTCTACGCCCCCTGAGAGCATCACTTTGGCCCTCTCCTTGCCTCCTCTACTGTATCTTCCTTCCTCTATCTTCCCTTCGTTCCCATTTAACCCATGGATGCCTAAAGCACCTGCAAAAAACAGCTGCTGAATCCCTAAGCCCTTGTTGGGAAAGTTGCCCTCAGCCTATAAAAACCTAAATATCTTAGCCTCTGATGCCCATAAAAAAACATGAAATAAGTTGCATTTAAACCCTAAGACCCTCATATTGCATTAGAATGTATTCATTCAGCTGTAACATACCCACATTTTTATTAAAAAAGCTAAAATCTCAAGAGCCTGAATACAGTGTATCTGTCGCTCCAGGCACCAAAGGTCAAACAACATAAATGAGTCATCAGGTTAAAATGGGTTAACTCGTGCTCTACCGCCTTAGCTAAGGGACGCCTATGCTCTTTGTCATGCTATATTGATTTTCGTGTTCTGGTGACCAGTTTGAGAAATTGAGCTTTATCCTTATGAGACTTATCCCTCTGCTGCATTGGGCTTTGCCGTGCTGGAGGCCTTGTTACTTATTGGGTTGAAAGACGGTTTTATTTGGGCTCAGACGTCAGGTGGACTAACGGCATTTAATGCCTATAAATTAATTAGTAATTAGTGGTTACGTAATATGTTGCAATGAATATGCTAGATAGTCCACTATAAACATATTCTGCACGTTGCCCCCTGTGTATCAATTGTTCGTATTTAAGTTCAAGAAAAAGATCAGTTTTACTCAGTTTCTATTTGTTTGCTTTATTTCAATGTAGAAACCCATGCACACATCTTCTTGCTAAAAGCACCTCATCTTCTGAGTTTAGATACAGCATGATGATTTAAAAAATCGAATTTTTGGCTAGTAGAATAGCTGGATGGCTAGTGACTCGGGAAAACCACTAGCCACAGTGACCGGAAAGCGGGAAAGTTAATGTCAAGCCCTGGTATGGAGCACCCACCCAATCAGCTTTAGGAAAACAGGGGAGGGTAATGCGCAGTTTCTTGAAAATGGTGACAAGAAAATGCCCTAAATGGCTGAAGCTAACCAGACAAATCTTGACCCTCTGGCTGCCTTTCCCATCTCTTTTATTACTTTCTGTGCACTCACCTGCGTAATATATGACACTTTCTTTGGGTTCACATGTTAGCCTCCTCTTTTATTTTCTTGCTCTTTTTTTCCTCTTTCTTCTGTTTTCTTTTTTTTGTTCCTGTCTTTTTCATTCTTTTGAAACTGCTCGAGTCACATGCTAGGATTTGGCAGGTTGGAGCCACATGTTAGGTTGTTTGGCTTTGAACCTGACAAAAAATGATGTGTGACAGTGCATCTGCTCTCTGTCTCTCTCTTTCTTTCTCTCTCTCTCTCTCTCTCTCTCTCTCTCTCTCTCTCTCTCTCTCTCTCTCTCTCTCTCTCTCCTCTCTCTCTCTCTCCCTCTCTCTCTCTCTCTCTCTCTCTCTCTCTCTCTCTCTCTCTCTCTGTCTCTCTCTCTCCAACCCCCTCCCTCTCTCTCCAACCCCCTCCCTAAGGTGTGGTTGCAAAAACTCACACATACTCCAGCCTTGACATCTACTTATCTTTTTTGGCCTGATTTAGTTACACCACCTAATGCCAGTGTCAATTCCCATTGTTTTTGCGTATGAACCAATAAAGGCAGTAAAACAATGCAAAGAAAGAGGAAACTGTGAATCCTTACAGTTTCAGTATGGAGGAGTTGTAACGTTTGACATTTGTGTGCATCTTGTGAGTGAATAATGTTTTATGTGCTAAGGGCACCATGGGGTACCATGCATGTATAATGTGAATACATTTGAGATTAAATGGTGCAGTAAAGTGGAGGGTGTGTGCTTTCCTTTTTATGATTAACAAGTATGGGCACATATGGGACATTGCCGTTAGCACAGGTTGCTAGAAAAAAACAACAAACAAACAAAAAAACAACATGCCAGCACATTACCAAAAGAGGAAAACTTTTTATCGCAATGTGTTTTGGCCAAGCAAGCAAACCATTGGCAGGTGTTCGTTTAGGCAAAGGTTTGTAGCGCTGGAACACTGAGATTGTGCTTAATTAACTCCGGGAAAAAACAACAAAGGTGTGTAAAAGCGAGTAGTATTCCACTTTCACTCCCTTGGTTTCCCAGTGAAAGGGGTGATAAGACCGGTTATTTACAAGCTCATAAATTCTTGCAGGAAGGCGTAAGAAAAACAGTGGGTGGTTTCCCCAGGCTCTTTCATGAACATTGAAAACAAACGGGGAACATCCCAAGAATTACGCTGTAAAACACAATTGAAAGGAAACATTACGGGGAAGTTCTCGTTTGTTTTATCTGACGATCTGATGTTTATTTCATGCCTTTTTTATGTCTTTGCCCATCTTTATTCATCTGTGTTTGATGGGAAGGAGCCCAAGTGTGTGTGTGTGTGTGTGTGTGTGTGTGTGTGTGTGTGTGTGTGTGTGTGTGTGTGTGCGTGTGTGCGTGTGCGTGTGCGTGCGCGTGCGCGTGTGTGTGTGCGTGTGTGTGTGTGTGTGTGTAATATCAGACAGCCTTTTTTGTCTGTGTCTGGTTTGTGCAAGATGCCTTCGAATGAAGCTGCCAAATATTGTTATTCATATGGGATTGCAATTTCCTGTTTCCATCTATAGGTCTGGTGTCTGCTCCGCACTGCTCATCCGCCCCACTCCAGGACACTGACCCACAGGGCCAGCCAGTGCCAAGTAAGATCCAAGGCCTCCTTTCTTGTTATTGTTTGTCTTTGTTTGCCTGCATGTGGTGCATGATGGGAGATGCAGTTTTTTTTTTCTTGGTTATGAATCTCCTAGCAGGTGTGATCTGAACACAGCTTGAGTAAGTGCGAGCTGCTGTGGTGGTGATCAGCGTGGGGGCTTGATGCTGTGTTGGTGCGGTGTCCAAATAGTTATCTGGGGCAGACTGCCTCGGAGGCCCGCGTCTAGAGGCTGACTCATAATGACAGAGCTCCAGGCAGGGGTGATTTTCTTTGGCCCGTAGCTCCTTCCTGTGGCCCGTCTTCCCTCGGCGCGTGCTGTTTGTGGAAGTGGGTGTGTGAGGCTTTTGTTTTGTTTCAGTTTCCCTTCCCTGACCCTGCCCTGCTGCCGGGTATACAGACAGAGACAGAGCAGAGAAAGAGAGAAAGAGACAGAGAGACAGAGACATAGACAGGCAGAGAGAAAGACGGACAAACAGAGAGGGGCATGACCTCTGTGGGTCATTTAAACCAACTGGTCTGTTGTATATTTGGAGCTGTGTTTACAGTTGTGATTGTACAAGTGTTTGAGGTGGTAATGCTCATGAAATTAAATGTTGTTTTCTTTCTGCACAAATATATATTTTCATTTATCTTTCATTTATTTATCTTCATTTACACAGCTTGTAAAAATGTACAATATGTATAACTGAGACCAAGGGCTATTTGATGGTGTTCATGGTCTGATGTTCACTGCAGTAGAACATTTGACCAAACATCATGTGGTGAGTTAACCCCTAGGAGCATACACAAGTCTCTGTCTGCGTCCTTGTTGGGCCCAGCCCTGCATGGCTGTGACCGCCGGGGATAGGGAATTGGGGGTAATCACGGCCTCGCCTCTCCTATTGAAAATGTAAATTTTGTTTTGCTCTCTCTCGCTTGACCACCACCACACCTCCCAGGAAAAGACAACACTCTGTTTGAAATGACATGGTTGCCGGGACTTCCGATTACAGTCCTGTCACTCGCTACCGTGGTAACCGCCTTGCTGCTGAGGTAGAGGTTTTGTGACGCGTGGGCCGGGTGTCGACCCTATGCCAGTCCCCTCCCACTGGATCCATGTTTCAGCCAATCAGACTCTGCCATCACGGTTCCGTGTCCAAAAAGAGTCTGTTCAAAGGATTTTAGGAGAGGTCTGGTGATGTAGGGAATGTTTAAGTCACAGAACATTTGAAAATGTTACTATGATTATTGATGTTACCGTTTGATATGACCTGTTTATGTACCCCTATGTAGACCTTATGTCCTTGCAATTTAAGACAGCATATAATATTTGGTTTATCCAGCATGCTGCATACAAGTTTGGAAAATTAACACCATTTTGAGGCCAATAGGGTGTTGTTTGACAGATCAACGGTAGCAGAGTGAGATGGCTAGGAGTCTTGAATCACTCCGCAGAAGACGCCAAGAGCACTGGCTTCTCACGGCCACCCGACCAAATGTGTGATAATTTTAGACCCAAGGCGCTCTCACATGGTCTGGACCGAGGACTTGCGTTTGGAAATAAACTTGGAATTCAGCTTAATTGCAGTTTACAGAGTTAGGAGGGGCATAGTTTTCTCCTTTATTTTCATGCATAAAGAGGGTGTACACAGAGGCCAGAGACATGAGGTTTCGAAGCCACAAGAAGACATTTTGAAAAAGAAAAAAAAAGCGTCAGAGGCAAAGAGAAAACGAGTGAGAGTGAAAGAGAGAAAAAAGAGTGGGAGAGACAGTTAAGGGTTAGACAATTACAACCAAAGCAACGCCATGCGCACAAGAGGGATCTATGACAAGAGAAAGACAGCAGTGGAACTACAAGGAAAAGAGAGCAACCTCTCAAATGTTTCACTTCACAACTAAGGAGGTCGTTCTGTTTTTTTTTTAAAGTCCCTCTTTGTCTCAGTGTCAAATCTGTAATAGAGAATACATATGCGGTGATGGTGGTGGTGTCATCTGATTAATTATCCCATTACTCAAGTTTTAAAGCTGTTTCTTGTTTTAAAAATGATGACGACCAGGTTGAGAAGCCATAACCAGTCGGAGAAGACAGATGTTCTGGGCCTTTCCATTCCACTGGCTCAGGTGGGAAATGAAGTTCAAATATTTTGGCCACTGGGCTTACGCTTTTTCCCAGTGTTTCCCCTGTACACGGGTAAGGACGCAGACAGAATATCCTCTGTCTTCCCTTCAAAGACCTGGCTTCTCTTGACCTGATGAAGTTACAGCCCTCTTTTATTTGTCTTTTTCAACTCTGTGATTTTTGTTGTGTATGGTTGTGTGTCAGCCATAACCTGGTTTGGCCATTAAAAAACCGGCATAGTTTGATTTATGACATTTGAAAATGGCACCCAGGGATATGCATATGAGGGAAAGATGAATCGCAGATGGGGCTCCTGTGGATGCCATTTTCTAAAACAGGCTTCCATGAGCAGGGCATTCTGGGAAATTGGACTGGAGGTTTCTTGGTAGGTCAAAGGACAGCCTGTTTTCACTTAGTCCCATTGTTTGTCTGAGGAGGCCTACGGTGCTGTCTTGCGCTGTGACAACTCTAATTGGATGTCCAGTAGATCACCCAAGTCATAATTCCACGAGATTTCTGAAGGAGATCTCAGTGACTGTGATTTATTGCCAATGGACTTGTTTTAAGTCTTCCGTCTTTCGTACATACATGACCATGGACTACTCGCAGTGGGATCTGTTCTCTCTCTGGGATATGTTTTTTATAGTTTGTTCAAGATGAAAAATGCCCTCTAATATGTGGTGCCCAGCGGGGGACCGTGGTGGACCAGCTATACATTAGGTCCAGTTGAAAGGTGTCTATACTTCTTCAAAGGAACCCCCGTCTTCAAAGCCAGGCTTAGATCAAACCCAAGAAAACAGTGGGTGAGTGAGATGAGAGGATGAAGAGATGAATGCACTAAAGAAAAGACAAGAGAAGCGGGCGAAGAGAGATTGAGACATTCTCTGCAAAAGAAAGCGGGTTGCCCTTTGGGGGATTGTTGCGTTGTGCTTGAGCGATGTTCGTTCAAACCAAGCTGGGAGTCTGGTCTTACTTTAGACTGATCCCTCTGTCGAAAAACATCCACACTCACGTTTCACTATGACATTAGAACATTTAGCATGTAAGTATTTGTGTAAAAATGGTACACCACAATACTGGACAGTTCTGCACAATAGTGCACACATCTTAGTTGCAGGATGCCAGGGTGAGAATTCCAGGGTGGGGTGCTATTTATATCCCCGAAACGCGGAGCGTCGGGGATGTAATGGTTTTGCTTGCGTGTGCTGTGTAAGGTCTTTCGTGTTAACGCGATAACTTTTGAACGGATGTTTGGATTTGCCCCAGCTTTTTTGGGTGAATGCTCTAGGGCAGGTTCATGAACTGATTCGAGTTTGGAGGTCAACACTTTCAAGATGGCTGAATTCAAGATGGCCGAATTTTTGTTTGGTCCATAACTTCTGACCGGGTGGATGGATTTGTCCCAGATTTGGTGTGTGAATGCTCTAGGGTAGGTTCATGAACTGCTTTGAGTTGGGAGGTCAACACTTTCAAGATGGCTGAATTCAAGATGGCCGATTTTTTGTTTGGTCCATAACTTCTGACTGGGTGGATGGATTTGTCCCAGATTTGGTGTGTGAATGCTCTAGGGTAGGTTCATGAACTTATTCGAGTTTGGAGGTCAACACTTTCAAGATGGCTGAATTCAAGATGGCCGAATTATTGTTTGGCCCATAACTACTGACCGGGTGGATGGATTTGTCCCAGATTTTGTGTGTGAATGCTCTAGGGTAGGTTCATGATCTGACTCGAGTTTGGAAGACAACACTTTCAAAATGGCGGAATTTTAATTTGGCCCGTTACTTCTGACTGGGTGGATTGATTTGCCCGGTAACACCTTATTTTAATGGTTCACCATTTCAGTGAATCTACCATATTAGGTACAGTGTAATAACCAATGTAACAATATTTAATACCATGTAATACTAGTGTAATACTAGTGTAACAATATGCAATATCAGGTACAGTGTAATAACGAGTGTAACAGTATGCAATACCATGTAATATAGTGTAATACCAGTGTAACAATATGCAATACCATGTAATACCACTAACGCACAAACACATGATGTAAGTAAAAAAATGGCGGTGTTACACTGGTATTACATTGTATTAAATATTGTTACACTGGTTATTACACTGTACCTAATGTGGTATATCCACTGAACCATTAAAACAGTATTACCATTTGCCCCATTTTTTGCTTCATTTTCACAATAGTCGTTTGGTTTTAAACCTATGCACGTCATGTCACGTCTGTATGTATCATATACGTTTACGAAATGGTGGACGGGAGTGGTAGGAATGATGGGGGACTGGAAGCGTCGCGTTTCGGGGATATACCTTAAGCAGTCGAAGGCGACTGCACAGGCAGTCTAGTTTCTTTCGTCATCATTTTATTTTTTATTTATTTGATCTGTTTTTTTGTTTTGTTTTAAGCTTTACTATTAGGTGTTGTGATACAGTTAATCAATACAATATTTTCATCGTACCCACTGTTGTGTTTTTCATTGCAACATACCACACAGGTAGAGGTAGACAGGCGACCAAGGACCCTCCTTCCATTTCAAAAAACACACAGCCCCCCCAGTGCAACCACCATCAGGCTCAGATGAATCATTCACAATTCACAAGCAGTTATAGATTTGAGGTTTTTTTTTCATTATGATATTGGAAATTGTACTGCACTTAACTGCTAACAGCACAGCAACATCCCTGTGTCTTGATGTCATCCTCACAGGCATTGAAGAATTTGTTTTGTTTCATGTGAATTCTGTAAATAAGGACAGTAAACTGCTCTGAATGTGTCTCATTTATTTATTTCTTGTTTATTTGACAGGGACAGTGCACAACATACAATTGAGCCAGATTATAGCCATGAGGCTAATTTTCATCTGTAGTCCCTGTCTGGTCTGCTGTGTCTGCAGTGTACCATTCAGGCTCAAAGTTTTCACATAAAAATCTGTCATTCATAAGAATATGTGTTTCATATGTGGTTTGTAAATACTGTATGTGTATACATCTCTGTAGGTGCAGGTACAGTATGTCCCTCAGGGGCATATCTGAGTCATCCTTACTGTATTCCCGCAGAATCTATATCTTTGTATTTACAGCACACATGGGCGCGCGCAGTGCCACGCACACACACAGACACGCACACACATGCACACACAGACACGCACAGACACGCACACACACACACACACACACACACATACGTGCGCGCACCATGGCATACATACATGAATACACACTCTCACACACACACAACTCACACCATCTGAGGTTCTGCGTAGTGTGTATGTGTTGGTGTGTGTGCATGTGTGTATGTGTAGGGTGGTTTGTAGCGTGTCTCTGTCTCTCTGACTTTGTACAGATTTACTTTGTAGTGACTTTGTAGTCACTCACCATTCACTGAATTTTATATAGATCCTGCCATAAACTCCGTTCCAGCACATGTAAATGTGACAACATGACATTCTCTATGATGAGTCTTGAATGTTTTGAATGAGGCCCCGTTTTTATTACCATAGTATATTGGGAAATACTTACCGGGTACTATTTTACTGACAACATACCTCTTGCACATAAACGTACCTTTAGCGTATAAATGTCAAACCAAGAACTTTTCATTTTGATGGTGGTGAAATTGACATGAAATTAGTTTTATTATTTCAGAATAAATGTACATTATTTATGAACAGGAAACGGATCAAGTAGTTTTAAGTCCTTTGGTAACAATATCTTACATTGGCCATACAGTAGCAATTCTGTATTGTGTGCATTGTGAAGCCATAATTTTTGCTCCAAATCAACTAACAGAGTACGGAAATCGACACACAGTTCATGTCTTTCCAGCCTCTCAGACGCCGT
The DNA here is from genome assembly GCF_034702125.1 of Engraulis encrasicolus. Classification (NCBI taxonomy): domain Eukaryota; kingdom Metazoa; phylum Chordata; class Actinopteri; order Clupeiformes; family Engraulidae; genus Engraulis; species Engraulis encrasicolus. The sequence goes on along the minus strand of NC_085860.1, from coordinate 37,201,161 downwards.
CTCTTTGAGTTTACGGTATATAGCGCAAATAAAAGCCTCACACGCTTGCTGCATTTACCTCAGCGCGCAATAAGGCACATGCCACTTCTCCGCCCTTTTCCCAGACATCGCCTGTCAAACAGAGACGACTCCAGCTGGGCCTGGCTTGACAGGAGGGAGAGCTCAGCGCAGGGTGGTGAGTGGGGTCTGGAGGGGGGTTGGTGGTGTATGAGGTAATGAGGGATGAGGATGGGAGGTGTGTGGTGCGGGCCCCTAAATGTCAGTTTGCTGCTGGGCGCAACAGATCGGCACCTCTGCCTCTCGCTGACAGATGAGCCATGTTATTATCAGTGTGTGACGGAGCGGCCCGCTGGCCAGGGGCGTGCGATCAGAGGGACCAATTACACGGGTGGTGGTGGTGGTGGTGGTGGGGAGGCTGAGGGGGCTGTCAGCTGAGACGCACCTGCCGTCTCAATCACGCCCTGCCTGCAGCTTAATTGTTTTTATCTATGTATCTCTCTTTGTACTGTGTGTGTGTGTGTGTGTGTGTGTGTGTGCGTGTGCGCGTGTGCGTGTGCGTGTGCGTGTGCGTGTGCGTGTGTGTGTGCGTGTGTGTGTGTGTGTGTGTGCGTGCGTGTTTGAGTGATCCTGTGCTTTAGTCCAGTTGAGGCCCCTTCACTGGCTCTGAGTTGACTTTTAGGCATTTCTTCATGTGTTTAAAATGTTAAATGGCATGGGGCTCCACTGCCTATTTTATATGTTTCAGCTGTATGCACCAACTAGGTCTCAAAAATCACATCAGAAACAGTTGTTGGTAATACTGCTTGTCAAAACAAAGTGTGGTGAAGCAGCCTTTAGCTGCTGCTATGCTGTCCAACTTCCAGATGATGTAAAACATTCTCCTATTATTGGTCATTTTAAATATAGAGTGAAGGCACAACTCATTTCAGATATTTTTTATAAATATATTTTAACTTGATTCCTTTTATTTGATTTTATTATGGGAAGCACATTGAACTACTGTACTTCTATGCACGACATGTGCTACACAAATAACCTTCCTCACCTTTGTGTGTGTTGGTGTACATTCCACCCAAATCCCCCCACTACCCCCCCCCACCCCCGCCCAGCTGAACTAAAATGTCAGGACAAATTATTTTTTCTTGTTAATTTGCCAATTGGCACTGAATAGAATTCCAACCTGACAGTGACATGCAGACATGTAGATATGTCTCCTAAGTGTACCACAGGGTACCACTGCACTGTGACATTAAGGTGTACTTTATGAGCTTAATGAGGTTAATAATTATTATATCAGATTGAAAAAAAAACACATCTAAAGCGACTGACACTGATGAAGTACTTAATAACCCTATGGTACACCTTAAAGCTACTGTATTCCACTCATATGGAAGAGCTTCAGATTGCCTACCGAGTCTTGTTACAGCACTTTGACTTTGACCACACGCTGTATCATCAATGCATGACTTGCACGACAACCCACCACATTTGATTGGATGGAATTGTGTCTAATTTTCAGTATCGAAACAAGGATGTGGTGTTGAATTACCACAACATATCCAAATTGTGTCGTAACCAAAGAGTAGCTAGCCGTGAAATTTCCAAAGGAAGATGGGCCAATATGCTCTGATTACAAGAGCGCCTACAGGGACTTCTATTTCTTGGCTGACTCCAATCCACTTAGAATGAGTGATCACAGGTTGAAGGAATCAAGGATGGGCACCATTCAATGTGCAGATATGGAGCTTGGGGTGTATTTTAGCTCAATAGCAGTCAGAATTGCCCAATAGCTATGGGGGTGTTACAGAACGTTTAGAATATTGGACAGGCACTGGCCTCGACTAGTTGCACATATTAAGGCTGTCAGACGTTGAGGCCCAATTCTTTATTGCTGCCTGATGTTGGAAATTGCAAAGTGTGACCAACAACTGTGACTTAAAAGACATGGATTCATTTGGACAGACATTTATGAGACTGCAAATTAGATGGCCTCCATAACACTCTGAAGTTTTGGCAGAGCCTGAGAGGTCGCACTGATATTAATACATTATTCCGACACAAACAGAGCTTTTGTTTCAGTTGGAGAGGCGACTATGATGGCAACTGATTCCAAGGATTTGTCAAAACGTGCCAATCTCTCTGGCTGTGGCACGCTATCCTCAGCCACAGCGTTGCCTTTTTAATGTGTTTTTATGACCAGCATAGCTACGCTTTGAGCTGCTCTGAGTCTAAGGATAGTCAAGGCAAAAGGAATGCACAGACAAAAAGAATGTGGACTGTGGTGAGTACCTTCAGCGATCACCATGTATGGTGGAACTATTTTTCTCACACTCATGAGCTTCTGGAATTAACAAAGATTTCACACTTTTCCTAGCTTCAGGCCGCTTTTTTCGGAAGATTTCCTCATTGGGATTGAGGGCAAATATGTGCTCCAAGGCAACAGTTTAATGAAGTTGAAATTTTATCAGCTCCTGTTTTTACCACTGACCTCCCTCTGTGAGTGTCCATGTTCTCACATTTCACACTAACCAGGTCAGATGAAATCTGTCCAGACAAGAGTGCTCAGTCATATCAGATGTCGAAAGTGGTTGCTCCAGTGCTCATATACCTTTTACTATTTTCCTTTCAACATTTTCTGGTCTTGGCACAAGGTATATTGGGGTGTAACGGTATGTTGTAACAGCAAAATGTCAATGGTTGAGCAAGTAGGTCTTGGATCAAGACTTATGACGTAATACTGAGAAAGAAATATGTATGACAAACAATTTCAAGCAGTAAAATGTATTTTTATTTCTTTAGATTGATTTTTTTTTAAAAATTTCTTTACATTTGTGGGCACTAACTATCATATCAGATGTCGAAAGTGGTTGCTCCAGTGCTCATATACCTTTTACTATTTTCCTTTCAACATTTTTTGGTCTTGGCACAAGGTATATTGGGGTGTACCGGTATGTTGTAACAGCAAAATGTCAATGGTTGAGCAAGTAGGTCTTGGATCAAGACTTATGACGTAATACTGAGAAAGAAATATGTATGACAAACAATTTCAAGCAGTAAAATGTATTTTTATTTCTTTAGATTGATTTTTTTTTTTAATTTCTTTACATTTGTGGGCACTAACTAATCTCAAAGCAAGGGCACGTTTACAGAAATCGTGCATACACTGTAAGAGTAACTGATCTCGAGAGCATGGTTCATAAAACGTGGCCATAATTTATGAAACATGCAGACATTTTACAGTAATTATGATTTATTTTTTGCATTCAGAATGACATGAGCACATTTTAGAAATAGTGGCCACACTTAGGGAAATTGTGCTCACGAGGTGTATAACGTCTGAATGGAAGTGAGCAGTGAGCACACGATGTTGGTAAGACGAGTCCACAATGTATGTAAACGTGCACGTGCTTTATTTAAACGAGTGCGCGCTTTTTTTTAGACAAGCATGTGATTTAATAAGGTGAGGGCACACTTTTCAAAGTGAGAGAACGGTTTCTTGAAACCCCCAGAAAAATATATGAAATACCTGGTCTTTCTCGGGCACTGTAGTAAAGAATTGCTTTGCAAAAAATAAAAAACATTTTTAGCATTCTGAAACATTTGCCAGTGTATTCATTTTTGGCCTTTGAGTGTTCACAGTAGTTCACATTGTCGTCTCATTGCCGTCAGTTCTTTTGAAAAGTTTTACACTTGCATCCTGGGGAAATGTTTTAGTTATGTTTTATCTAACAGAAGATGTCAAACAGTCAGTATCTGTGACTGTATCATGCTGTCTGCCTAATTTGGATTTAAAAATGGCTTTAGTATTGAGTGAAGTGTGAAAATCATTGAAAAAAATGTCATTCATAAGTGATTACTTCCAATATGCATTTGCAGTCAGAACAAATGTGCCATTGTATCCCTTCAATTTTGTTTTCTGTTGGTGTTAGCAAACAGCTAAAACTCAAAAAAAAAAAAAAACATTGCTCCTTTCTTCAGCTGCAGTCAACCAAATACCACAGTCCAGCTCAAAGATGCTTGCCTACAGGCAGAGTCTTTATAGAGCGCCTCTGTTATCCACTTGTTCACCTACAGCACTTCTCAGTTCGCTATTTGTCACTGACGAAACCTGCAATCCATCATTTTGTATGGCCCAAAAACCATTGCTTTGGACCTCCGCGTACTGTAAATGTGAATCCTGAAATATTCTTGTGTTTTAGATGAATCCTTGCCGCCAGTGCCAACACTGGTCTTTCTCGATTCAGCTCGATGTAGCCAGAGGTGCAGAAGGAATTGGCATGCAAATAGATTGTAGAGCCAGCTTGTGTCTGGGGACCACATTTGTTTCACAAGACAACCTAGACACTGCATCAGTCCACTTAGCAGATAGAGGAGTATGCCTGTAAGAACACTTAAGAAAAATGAAGTCACACCTTCTGCACTAACAAATATTGGAGTTCACTTTAGTGCCAGAGGATGTTGTTTTTGGAAGAATAGTACATCCTGATTGGGGTTTCGGGTCAAATAGCCTATTGGTCACTGGTGGAAACAACCCGTCAAATAAATCAGCAGTAGCCAAGATGTCTGCAGAATCCAAACTAACGTAAATCTTGTCTTTGCAGCCAGGTATTGCCCTCAAGACTTTCTGTCACCCCCCACCCCCCACCCCCCCTTCGCAAAAGGCTTTTCTTTCCCATAACTTTGGCAGTTGTATCACCTTGGACCTTGGGTGGAATAACTTTCTACTGTGTGACAGGCTCTACCTTTTTGTTTTTCTGAATTTTTGTTTTTCGAAAAGAAGAATTGTCACTGTTTATACATGTTTTATTGGTCAATGCCAGCCCCTCAAGCTCCAGAATGCTTTCATGTGTCCTGATGAGTGACAGACTTCAGGAGGTGTTTGGAGGTGGCTTTTTTAGAAACTGTCGGCAATAGGGGAGCAACCAAAAAGAACACAGAAAAGATAGGATGAAAAGATACAAGGAAATAAGTGGAAGCAGGGATGAGAGCGGAGTGAATAGACAAAACCCTTTTTTGTGTTTTTTTTTTTTTTTTGCATGTGCTTGCCTGCATGCGGCTGATGTTCTCTGAGGAAGAGCGAACTTGACTGTATGAACCTCTTGAAACCGTCTCACGGAGACTGTTCCCCCCTTTTCACCCAACACACACACACACACACACAGGGACACACGCACGCACGCACGCACGCACGCACGCACGCAGGCAGGCAGGCAGGCAGGCACGCACGCACGCACACACACACACACACACACACACACACAGACACACACACACATGCACAGAAAAGAAGCATAACCTCCCCTGTCTATCAGTCGACTATCAGATGGTCATGACCATCTGGCCTCAGCCTGTGTCCGATAGTGCATCCCAACTTTCCCATTTCGGCCTCATATTTTGATATGCTCTGAATGCACGTGTGCATGCTCAAGATGTGTACACACACACGCACACGCACGCACGCACACACACACACACACACACACACACACACACACACACACACACACACACACACACACACACAGGAATATCTCTCGGAGGTCAGTGCAGAGCAAAGCTGAGCAGGGGTGCATTTCACGCAAAAGCATAGTTGTTAGCAGTTAGCAACTTGGGTAATTGCCAACAAGAAATTGCATTGCAACCATCAAAGTAGCTAACGTAGTTACCATAGAAACTATGGTTTTGAGAAATGCTCCCCGGAGCAGGTTGATGACTATCAGCTAACCAAACATATCTCCACAGTTCAGCCTGCCCTGTTGCACTCGGTCACTTGGCCGTCTCCTTGACTGTGACTGTGAGGCTTGCAGCCGAGCCGTTCCTTCATCTCCTCACGACGTTACAATGACCCTTGCGCCGTCGCATGACAGCACGTTATATAACCCTGACTCTAGCTCTCGCCTAAAGGGGTCACGAACGAGCCAGGCTGCGTCTCATTCGAAACAGGTGGGCAGAAGAGCCCCTCAACTCAACTGCAGACCTTCCCATCCCCGCCAGCGGAGCTCAAGGAGGCTCTGAGCAAGTGCAGACGCAGCCCAGCAGGAGCTGTGATAGTGTTGGATGGCCTCCAGGGGTGGGGTGATGGGGGGATGAGGGGTGGGAGGGTGTAGCACGTGAACAAGGGGAGCAAGCCAGCATCTGCATGGACACACGGGCAGACAGGTCTGCCCTACAAAGGCAAAGTGCAGTAATTACGCCAACGTTGAAACTGAGAAAAAATGCTTCCAAAGCCTTGGTATTAGATAGGATATTGTAGTTACTGCAAATCTGACATACATTTAGTGATATCTCTAAAATGGGTCACATTTGGAGCGTAAGGCTTTGTCACAAGATAAAGAAGGTATAAGGAAGAACATTTTCAGTCTAAACTTAAATTTGACAAAATACTGTATTGTACTTTTAGTTACTGCACTGTTGCCTTTGTACTGTAGAGATGGACAGACAGTATGGTCTCTCCCACTGTCTGTTTTTTTCCTTTCTTTTTTGTTCTCTCCCTCCCTTTGTTTTTCATTCCAGCTATTTTGGGGTTGTGCCAAAGCACGCACACTGACACCGACACCCACATGCATACACACATACAGTAGTAGATCCACATGTTCACGCGTACAAACACACGCACGCACACACACACGCACATGCATACACACACACACATGCATGCGCACACACACACACACACAAACACACACACACACACACACACACACACACACACACACACACACACACACACACACACACACACACACACACACACACACACACACACACACACACAGCAGATAAGCATGCTCACAAGCTCACAACAGGCAGTTCCACCAGATTCCAGATTCCTTTGGTACCTGTAGGCTACCTAGCCTGCAAAAGTGAAGGTCCCAGCCCCAAACGCAATGAAATCTCCGAATTTCGGAGTATTGGCTTATTGGAGCAATGGGCCGGCCCTGGGCTTGCTCCTCCTTTTCATGCTGCACACAATTCCATGACCAAGTTATTCTGGGGAAGATGTCTATTTGAAATTCATATTTGCTTCCTTTTGAGGCTATGTTTATATGGTGACGAACTGACAATCTAAACAGAAGACGCAAAATTAGTGTTCTGTCTTCAATTTTTAAAGATTTTTTTTGTCTTTTTCGAGTCTACTTGACAGGACAGTGTGAGAGGTGGACAGGAAGCAAATTGGGAGAGAGACGGGGTCGGCAAAGGACCCGGGCCGGGAACCGAACCCAGGTCAGCCGCATGGCAGGCAAGCGCCCCACCGGTTGGTGCACAGGGCCTTGTCTTCTTATTGTTACATGGCAAAATATTTTATCTGGAGTGTCTTTCATTTACACGGCAACCTCGCCGTCTCTGGGCCTGAAGATGCACAAATCGTTAAGACGGAGACACAACTCGCGTCATCTTTAAATCTCCCCCCACTCTGGAAGGAGTCTTCAAATTTCTGCGTCTTCAAGCCGAGATGGCGGGGTCACTGTGTAAATAAACAAAAGGCACTTCTGATAGAATATGTAGTCGTCTTCCCTCGCAATCGTCCTCTTATAAACGGTAGAGGCCAATATTCAAGAAGAAAAAAATATTTCTCGAGAGGAATTGTAAGTCAAAGTCATTTTTACTCAAATTGCATTTAAAAAAATAATTGTGTTAACTTTTAGTGAATTTTACTTTGAGTAGGATTTCAACAAAGTAAAGACACTTTTAGTCAATTACAATTTTTCAGTACTCTGTGCTCTTCTGACACACACACACACACACACGCACACGCACACACACACACACACATGCACACACAGCTCACGAGACACTTGTAGATAAATGGGCCATATCCAGGTGTACACTCAGGGTCTGATAAGACTGATCTCCTGACAGTGGCCAGGTTACCCCGAGTCACATGAGGTCATTCATTGCATAGATCTGTTTTGACAGAGGGGAAAGGTGTTAGTGAGGGTGATGCATGCTCCTGGAAATTGCCTGCAAAATGGGCGATTATGCCTGCAAACTGGTGTGATTATGATCTTTCTGTCTTTCTTTCTCTCTCCCTCTCTCTCCCCCCCCATCCCCCTCTCTCCGAGTGAATGTGTGTCTCTGCTTGGGTTTGTGCGGGTGTACTATAAAAAGAGTTATATAGTATTTGATTGCTACCAGGTGAAGCTGTTCAAGCCTGTGTAACATCAAAGGTGCTCCCAGATTGCTTAAATCAAGCTGATAGATATACTGTTTACACAGCCAGAACTGTATGCCCAGTAAATCTGTGGTTACCTCACTGTAAATTGATGACCCATGCTCTATTGCAGGAATGAGTAGAGGCTCTGGAGACAACCCCGTTTTGCCTTTATTGGTAGTCTCCTTTGAACATGTAAACCATTGATCTAGTTGAAGTAGTCATGATTGTCACAAGCTTCTGGGCTTATGTAATACCTGGAATGATTAAATGGAGTTATGCTTCAGAATCAGACTTATGGGTTTTGTCATTAATTAGTAAGACAACTTGACCAAAGTACGGTTTCAGTTATAGTGGCTTTAGCCATCTCTGGGTATGGATTTAGCACACTAAAATTAATCACAACTATATATATTTTTCCCAAGTACAACTTACAAGCGCACTTCTGCTACCACAAGGGTTTTGGTTTCATGGTTAGTGATTGGTCACAGGTATTTCTTGCTGAAACACACTTAGAGGCATTTTGCCTCTAAGCCCATAGCAAAGGTGCAATGAATTCAATTATGTGGGTAGTCAGTGCTATTACTAGGAAGTTAACAGTTGCATTTTGTTGAAACTCTTACAGCTGTGTTGTGTACAAGCTGTCTGATGGACATCAAGGGTGGTCTGAATGAGTTATATAATTTCAAGCATGAGTAAATATTTGTAATGTTTGAAACATTCGTAAATATTAATAATGTTTTGACATAAAGTTGATTAAGTTCAGTACTTCAGTGTCAAAAGAACGGAAATTGCATCTCAATCACTAAACACACCCTTCTTTTCAGGATGTTTTGCTTTCCTTTGAGGAGTAAGGACTTTCTCCAGGTTCTTCTAAAATTTTACTTGAACACTCTACAGCTCCCATAGAAGTCCCATGAAGTCCTTATGACATCTTAATGAGAACTCGAAATTTGGGGAAAATTCTAATCACATAGTATTTGTGATGGTACTCCTCAAAGGGTTAAGAAAACAGCCTCAACAGCCTGGTGAAATAAAGGAGAAATAAAATAAACACACATTTCAGCTGCAGTGGACACTATCAAAATGATCACAAATTTGCCACTTGTTTGACACCATATAATTATTCATTACATTGACCTGCGGGCCCATTGGCAACATCTTTTTTTTTTTTTAAATTGTATGCCTCTCCTCCACCGACTGAATGTGGTAACTTCAACTTTTCTCTGGTGTTCCGTCTGTACGTGCATCCACTCCTCACAGATTTGTATTCCGCCAATAACTTTTAAAATACTTTGTTTGCGAATGTTTTGTTAATACTTCTATTTAAAAGAGGTACAATGTGCCAATGACCTTTTCGAAAATTTTGATTTTCAAAATTTTAAATGGGCACGGACCCTCACCTGGAGAAAAAACAGACTCATATGAGGGAATGCTGTTCATTGACTTCAGCTCAGCAGTCAACACCATAATACCCCAACAGCTGATCTACAAACTGGACAAGCTGGGCCTCAGCACCTCCCTCAGAAGAGACCACAAGCAGTATGTGTTGGCAACAACACCTCGGACATCATCACGCTGAACACAAGAGCTCCACACGGTTGTGGACTCAGCCCTCTGCTCTACTCAGCCTGCTGACAAATGACTGAAAAACAACCCACAATACTAACCACCCGATGACGTTAACCGACGACACAACTCGGGTGAGCCTCATCTCCAACGGTGATGAGAAGGACTACAGGAGGACTGAGGTGGTGCAGTGAACGTCAGCAAAACATTTGGAAGAATGGTCGAAAAGTCCTACTTCCTACTTCTCAACCTTGTGGACAGCCAATAGCTGCAAAAGGTGGAGCACTATTATATTGAACCCTACGGGTTAGAAATGGGATGGCAGTTCATATGAGAGTCAAGGCAGGTTAGCAAATACATTTTGTAATGTGTGTGTGTGTGTGTGTGTGTGTGTGTGTGTGTGTGTGTGTGTGTGTGTGTGTGTGTGTGTGTGTGTATGTGTGTGCGTGTGCGTGTGCGTGGTATGTACGTATGATGTGTGTGTGTGTGTGTAAGTGTGTGTGTGCGCATGTGCGCGCGTGTGTGTAAGGCTGTTGTTATTGTTGTCCATTGCAGTGGGATGGGGTTGGCCTGGCTCTCTTGTTTTGGATAATTGCATGCTGCCTCAGTCTGTGGTCCCCAGCTCTGTCTCCCTGTGGCCCTGGCAAGAGGCATCTACATTTAGTTTGCCTGTCCCTTCCGTCCCATCCTCCCCCTCCTTCACAGCCACCTTCTCCAAACCAAACCCACACGACACTCCGCACAAACACATATACTGTACACACACACACACGCACGCACGCACGCACACACACACACAGACTAATGCATACCCTCTCACCACAGGTAGAGTCATGGAAAAGAGGAGTGAAACTTTGGGAGAGGAATTGACTACACTGAGTGTGTGTGTGTGTGTGTGTGTGTGTGTGTGTGTGTGTGTGTGTGTGTGTGTGTGTGTGTGTGTGTTTGTGTGTTTGTGTGTTTGTGTGCGTCCGTGCGTGTGTCTGCGTGTCTGTATGTGTGTGTGTGTGTGCTTGTGTCTGTGTGCGCGCGGGTGTGTGTTGTGAGTCCGTACAAATCCTTTTTGGGCACGTCTGAATGTGTTACATTCAGAGTTAAAAAGTTTGGTACAAGACTCATATAAAGCAAGACTCATATAATGCTTGTATTCACAGCTCCTCTGAGGCTAGCCAGAGTTTTCCCTTTTTCCCCTTTTTTTTTTACTTCGTATAATAAGGAAGGCAAACATTGAAAATAGAGGAATTGATTCACAAGAGATACAAAGTTGCGTTTATGCCCTGTAGGACCACGCTCTCCCAAAGTTAGAATGTTAGCCTGCTAAAATTAGCAGATTTGGAATCCAATCCAATCCAATGCTAAAATAAGGAAAGCACTTTTAGGGAAACAGAGGAACCATATGACTTCACCTTTGCAGAAATTCACTTATGGTTAATCCCATTACACCCCTTAGCCCTACGCCTTTCTCCTAACCCCACATTGCTCCAACAACTGTTACCAATATGTGGGTTGGATAAAAAAAGCGGCAGCTAAGTGTAAATTAATGAATCATTGTAAACAGTGGTAAAACCATGGTTAGTTTTCAGAGTAAAGCCATGGTTCATTTCGTTGTTATACCAGAGTCAAACCATGATTAAAACATAGTAACAAAAAAACAAAAAAAAACATGCCGCACCATGCTCAAAAAACATGATTTACCACGGTAGATTATCGTAAGGGATATACCAAGTTTAAGTCTGTCTATTGTCACAGGGTTATGTATATTCATTTTTACATGTTCTGTGTTCTTCATTAGCATTAGCAGCAGCCACTTCTGTGTTTGTTAGCTTCCAGCAGTGTTTGGCCTGCGAAATAATTTTTGCATTACAACTGAGCCACATATCACTTGAACACAGAACTGTGTGTGCCACAGGAAATAGGGATGCATCAGTCATGCTGTCTTGAAAAATCCTGAGCGATTTGTCTAGCTTTTGACGTCAAGTGGAAGTGGGTGGAAATTTACAGGTGGCAGGGCCAAGCTGCTTTAGACCACCCTCTGCCTCAAACATAGCTTATGCCCTGTAGAATGTTGTGACTACAAGAACATTGTGAGCGAGGATACAGAGCCAACCATCTGCTCCAAATAACGTTGTCACACAGCAGAAGCTATCATCACCTCCGAACGCTGAGCGCAAGCTACTCTACACATGGCTGAGGGAGATGTAAGCCTTTTTTTTTTTTAGAAAGTGTGCTCAACTCCCAACTGTTTCTTACAAGGTCTTTGGGTGCGAGCAAACAGCAAAGTTCATGTTTAGTAAAAAAGCTACACTGCCGTGTGTAATTCTTGCAGTTTTAACTTACTGGGTTATCATGACAGATAGACGTTTCGGCCTAAGCCTTGAAGAAGACTTAGGCCGAAACGTCTTGTCTGTCATGCTAACCCATTTGGGGGGTTACATGGAGATGTAAGCCTACCATGATAACTTCCTCAATCTCCCTGCAGCAAGAGGGAGGAGAAGTCACTCAACCCGCTTTGGAGCCTGGGTCTCTATAGCAGTGTTTCCCAACCAGAGGTACACATACAATGGGGAGCACACTGCAGGCAGTATGTGGAAAAAATGAATAATAACACATGTATGGAGTAGTCATATTTGGACAGAGGCAGAGACAATGAGCGAGGAGGTATACTCATGAGAAAAAGTCTCAGCAACACATCAAGGTTGGGAAACACTGCTCAATAGCACCAAACGTGCACCTTGATCAGCCTTAGGCATTGGTATATGGCTTCCACCCTCTCTCTCTCTCTCTCTCTCAAACACACACACACACACACACAGATACACACACACACACACAGACACACACACACACACACACACACACACACACACACACACACACACACACACACACACACACACACACACAGACACACACAGAGACACACACACACACACACAACCACAGTGATGGCCAATACATCACAGTCCCCAAGTCCCCCGAAAGTCTTAAGAGGGTCCTGTCCATCGTCTCGACTATTTGTATTGTCCAGATAATCATCTGAAGTTGCATTACGCCAAAAGTGTCACTACTGCCACTCAGTTTTTAAATGGTTTTTTGAATGCTGTCAGAACTGACAAAAGAGGATTAGTAGATGTCCAGCTAACAAGACCATTCATTATTTGCTAACATTACCATCTGAATGTCTGCATGTTCTCATAGTAGTCATGGACAACACTGAAATTTATTTAGCGAAAAAAAAGAAAACAGAACCTCAGGCACTGGTCTGAACATACTGGACTGATTAAAACGGGAATTAAAGTAGCCTATTCATCACTGTTGAAAACTGTATTGTTCTTGATTGATTATGATTTCGCCAAGAGAGCCGTGTGAAAGCAGTAATTAGATCTGCATTGTATGTGTGCATGTAAGACAGGCCACACGGGAGGCCTATACTGCCCTACAAAACAAGAACGCAGTAACTCTGAAAACTGCAAAAAAGGCTTCAAAGTTTCCTATATGGCGCGACAACTGTGTTGTCGGTAAAGTGGTGGTGACACTTCCTGGTAATGCTTTTTTAGGATAGAAATTAAGTGCACACAGCATCCCCCCCACCCCCCCACCCCCCTGCGTACTGCTTTCTTGGCTGGTATTATTGCCACAAAATGGAGTTACTGCAGGAGTTACTGCGTTCTTGGCTAGTATTACTGTCTACTCCCAAACCAATTCCCATTGGAAAGTGCAGCAGTATTAAATCAACAACACCGCAGTAACTTTTTTTGGGTAATTTTTGCACTTTCAAAATTATTTTTCTCTAAAACGGGACGGTGTTGGACCACCATTTTTTGACAGAAGACAAATTAAGTAGTTTAAAGCCCATTTCCGATATAACATTTTTTTCGACCATTTTGGGTTACTGCGTTCTTGTTTTGCACGGCAGTATAGTTTCTGCAGCCCCTTTAAAAATCACTTGCTCACGCTGTGTTCACATTAGTCTAATATAACAATGACCATTTTGCAGCCCTTCAAATACATGTAACGACATTGACGTGTGAAAGAGCTTCTAATTAGTTAATGAAATTTAATGTCGGAAGGCATGATGGATATCTGTTTTGTACCAATGTTGGTTTGTGTACTAATTTAGAACTGCTAAATGTAGTTTGCTAGTGGTTTTTACACGTAGGCCTACTATCTGTCCTGTTAAGTGGTACATTACATGAAAAATGTCCATATCTGGTGTGATGTGTTAAATGCCTTACATTCATATTTTATATATGTATATTTCATATACAGTTCTGAACTGAACAGTGCTGAACTGAAATGGATGTGTTTGGTTATCATGTAACCTGTTAGGGTCAATAGGCCTACTTCTCTGAAACTATCATACCATCAATCAGACTACAGCCTCTTTGACGGGCCCGGTCACTCATTGCTGAAAAGACACATCTACATCATAAAAATATTGCTATTACAGAGAGCCTTAAGTTACCTATTAAGACTCGGTCATTACAATTTTGGTGACAGTAAGATTATAACATTATAACATTATAAGATTATAACATAGGCTCTGCGCAAAGGGGGCAATAGGCTTATAGTTGAAAAACCTTTCTCAGTGTCTTTTCGAGACACTGCTGAAATGCTTTCTGTTTTCTTATGTTTGCTTAGCTAACCTTTAACTGCTTTATACATCCATGTGTTATTTGAACTTTATGACTTTTTAATGATTTCACTTTTAAATAGGCCCACTTATGAAGCACTTTGAATTTCCAATGTGTACAATATCCGTATGTCTTGCCGTTTTCCAAATTGCCTTCACAAATTCATTAAAAGAGACTCCATAGTTTACTATTGAAATAACTGTTGAAAGTATAATGTCTGTGAGCTTATGTTAGTCATAATAACTGTGTTCGGGCTTTGCACATCAGTCAGACTTCCCCAGACAAGAA
>NC_085860.1:37181518-37184018 GCF_034702125.1 Engraulis encrasicolus | reverse complement strand
ACAGCGCATCACATTACACTGACTTTTTGCAGAGGGGGTATTATTTCACATTAAATTATCATAAGTTTTATAAAACTCCTTCCATGTCTTTTCCAATTTTTGTTTTGTCTTTTTTGTTTTTGTTATTGTCAGCCTCCTCAAAACTTCAAAACTTTCAACAGACAGCAAACAGACAATAACAGACAGTAAACTGTCACTCAAATCAGCTTTTCTGGCATGTGAATCTGCCATCTTTACTCTTATACTCGGACAATCGGGTTCAGTCATTAGTGGCCAGTGAAGAGTCTGTGTGGAAAAGTTCTATACCACACAGTCTTTCCATAGTGCATGAGTCTGGCCACATGACCAAATGTACATCATGCGGAGAACATGGCAAAATCCTTCACAGATGATCCTTTCCGCAAAGTATACACCAAGGCCTTTAAGGGGTCCCAACACTGTGCTGGGGAGCTATGCCATCCTGTCAATAAGAATAAACCTTTAGAGCCTTGATGCCTGTCACCCAGGATCCAATGTACGGTATCCTGCGGTCATGATGGAGACTGAGTAGATTAATAACAACATGTTTTGCTGTTCTGGTGACAGTATGGTGTATATAGGGCTTAGGTGCTGTGGTTTGGAGTGCTACACCAAAAACAGATGTCCTTATGAATAGCCATAACCAGACCAGACATGGAATCTCCACAACAGTGTAATCAGTTACTCATGGGCCTTTCACGTCTGTTACTGCTGGGGATATTTTTTGGTCCCAAGACTATGCTCACCTTCAAAAACACACATCGAAAGCCCTGAGGCCTATTTTCATTTATTTTGCCAGAGAAGCATTTGCACATTCTGAAAGTCAAAAGCTTTGCGTTGATGTCATGCTGCAAACAAGTGAAATAACAAAGTGTCCCAATGCACCATATTATCACTGACAGATCAGTGATGAGTCTCTGACAGCATTGCCTTAAAATGTAAAGTGTGCTATAGATACAAGAAAACGTGGGCATGCTCTTTTATTACTTTCACTTGCAAAGAAACACGGTTTCGATTAGAAGGTCCACTGAGTGTAAGCCAACTGCCATTCCAAGGACAGCGGCTAACTGAGCAAAACATCTCTGAAGAGTTAGCTCAACATTGTTGACATAAATCTTTTAAAAATAGCCTCGAGACCGAGTGCAAAGGCAACACTGAAGCAAACATTGCGGCAAGCAAGGCTAATATCACCAATATCATTGTACATTTACTGGTCTGTTTACAATGTTTACGGGTTTGTTTACAATGTCTCTAAGTATTCCATTATTCCAATAGAACAATTAGCAAGGTTGGCCAATTGGCCATTTACCAAAACCTTTTCCTTGTTTTGACACTTAACATATCTGAGCATTTGCCGTCCTATTCCATGCCATTAGCTTCAGGTTAAAAACTGATAATAATAAGCAAGTAAATGTGCCAGAGGCTTCACAATATCACATATTTGATACACACTATTGTATACACAGTATGCTAATCAGTAGATGTGTACAGTATGTGCGGACTGGTACAGTAGACAAACCCTGTGTATTGAGGCCATGCATGTCCACTGTTTCCCTTTAGCTGTTCCAAACTGCACAAGTGAAGCCAAGGGAACCACTTATAATATTGTGCATTGTTTACATTCCCCTACATGTGACAAGATCTGTTGCACCTCAGTCCAACCACTAAGAGCCTGCAGTGAAGAGCCATGTTTTGGCCCTCTTTCTAGCCATCTCCTATCTCCATCTCTTATCTTCACCGTCTCCACCCCGACCCATCCAGACAGAATGAGTCACCCTGTTTTAGCTTGCTAGCTACGTAGCTAGCTAGCTGAGGCCACAACGTCAACAATGCCAAATGGGCTTCAAGTCAACCCTTCCGTAACACATGTCTCCTTCCATTTCTGCTGAGGAGTGCCAGAGAGTCAATGGCCCTCAATGGTGGATTAGAAACACATTAAATGCGAGTTGGGCTGATTGCCTTTGAAGATAAGTGTGCGTATACTTGACTTCAACAATGGTGTCTTTTCCCCTCTCTGTGCCACAGATGGCTGTTAGTCTGACTTCAGCTTAGTCTTTCAGTCTTTACTTACGTATCTCTTTCGTTCCTCTCTCAGCACTCTCCCTTCCTTATAGTACATTCTCTTAGATTTTGCTTAGTTTTTTCTTTTAGTCTTTTTCACCGATTCACACAGTCTGCCTTGTCCAACATGTAAGGGAACACTAATTCATCGCTGTAAGGGACGGTGCTGTTTTCCCTCCCCTACCCGTCTCTGCAGGGTGATTTAGGGCCAAGTGTTTTGAGCCGTTTCCAAAGTGAAGCTGTCCAAAAAACCAGATGTAGCGCTGCCCAAACCAATCAGGACTTTAAATCAGTCATGTAGGTGTGCAGCTACCTGAACAGTTGCTCCCCCTTCCACATATCCCGAGGCCAGCTTTCCTCACCGCTTTAACTGACACACAGAGCTATGAATAACACAGACTTGGAGATGTTTCAGCGGTTC
>NC_085860.1:37174018-37176518 GCF_034702125.1 Engraulis encrasicolus | reverse complement strand
ATCGCAGTTGTCTGTTCGTTCCATTACTTGAAGGCACGGTTCTGCTGTGTCCAGTTTTCTTTTCGGGTCAAATTGCCACTGGTTCAGTTCCCCATAGGCTAAGTCCTGAGTCGCTTGAATCCACATTTGGCAGAAACGCATCGTTTACGTACTTAGACACAGGTTTGAAAGTTTGAAACTTTTGAAGTTTGAAAGGGGCAGCATATATTAATAACATCTAAGGAAAATGCAAAATATACAAAAGTGTAGCCATAAAGCTAATTTCCATCTTTTGTCCCTTGACAAGTTTGATGGTCCTTTAAAAAGAATGAAAAGCAAGTATTGCAGAACTTATCAAAATAAACAAGTGTAAGAGTGCACACATTTTAAAATAAATAATACAAAATATGTTAGAACAACTACCAATACAACCTATGAAGTGTTATGTTGACAGTTTTGATTACCCTTTAGCAATGATTTTGAGTGTTTACTACCCTGTAAATGAATTTAATCTTGGTGATTCTCTAATTGTGCTTGGCTGGGAATATGTTTCCAGGTGTGGGAAAGCTCACACTTCTCCTCGCCTGGATATTTTAGGTTATGATTAATCAAGGTCATACCCAATGTAAAATATAACGTGGTGAGGCTCCTTAACACTTTGGACTTCTCCTCAGAGAAGAAGTTTAGCGGCCTTAAAAACGTAACAACTTATGACTTCCTCTATTGTGCTGCTCCCTCCTCCCCAGGACCTGTTCAGTCCTCCATTTTGTGCAACCCACCACCCTCACACCTCATCCCCTCCTTTCGATGAGTGCTCCCTCGTGGACACTTCTTCTTCACGCCTTAGCACAAGGAGACCGTAAGAATTACTCGGACCGATGAATCAGGAAGGGAGGCTTCTCTGTGCTCCTGAGTTGTCTGGGAGTCGTAGCTCTCGCCACTACGGTGGACAGGGCTGCAGCGTTATGTGGTTAGGCAGGACAGCATTACTTTCACCTCGACATTAACCGTTTCCTCTGGCTCTCGGCCCCCCTTTGCAGAGATAAGGTCAGAACCTCCCCGAGGAAGCTCAGGCCAGCCAGAGAGATTTAATGGGCATGGACGTCACCCAATCAGAAGGGTCGACGGTCCCCACATGTTGCAGGAGACCTGTCAAGGCCATAAAGTAGTTTAAATGTGCGTTCTCTCTCTCCTTCTCTCTCTCTCTCTCTCTCTCTCTCTCTCTCTCTCTCTCTCTCTCTCTCTCTCTCTCTCTCTCTCTCTCTCTGTCTCTGTCTCGCTCTCACTCTCTCTCTCTCGCCGCAGCTGGGAAGCCTAGTTATGCAATGGCACAAGCCCAGACCCTGAAATGTGTTTTTCCCCCTTCTTTGACATTTGATTAGTCGCAAATCAGAGAAAAAAATATTAGCATTTTGGGAAAATTGTGTATCTGAGTGTTAGCTAACCCTCCCTCCTCCTCTTTGCATAGATTTCAGGGAGTAAAACCTTGGATGGTTGCAGAGGGAGAGGAATTAACTGTTCACTGGGGGGTTTCGATGCAGATGGGCCACAACTGTTTGGATGTGTTTTGTCCAAAACAGTTTCGGAACATTTGAGTTACCGCATGTCGTTTTCTCATATTTACACCACTTGGCCTCATAACTATGTTAATCAAGTTGCAAAGATGACGACGCAGCCACAACATCTCAGCTCAGCAAAACAGAGAGTTTCTCTCCACTTACGTACTTTGTTTCCTTCCCTTTCCTTGCCATTCTTTCCTTTCCTTCTCTTTCCTTTCCTTTCCTATCCTTTCCTTTCATTTTCGTTCTTTCTTTCTTTCTTTCTTTCTTTCTTTCTTTCTTTCTTTCTTTCTTTCTTTCTTTCTTTCTTTCTTTCTTTCTTTTTTGGTATCTATCTATCTATCTATCTATCTATCTATCTATCTGCATCTTCAGCGTTCTCACCTCTTGGTTAGGGTAAACAGAGAACTGGAGGGTTGAGGGAAAGATGGGAAGAACCCTCAGGTGACATCAGAGGTACCGGGAGGGCGAAGGTCAGAGGATTCCAAAAGCCCTTTCCACCCTCCCCCAGCCAAAACACTGCACACCTTTATTAGCCCGACACGGCTACTTGCACCCATCGGACATCACGTCTGGAAAAAAAAAATAGGGAAAAGATTATTGTGGAAAAAGGACAAAAAGACAGCAGGAGAAATACAAAGAGATAGGAAGAGAGATAGTCAAAAATGGAACGAGAGAGAGAGAGCGAGAGAGAGAGAGAGAGAGAGAGAGAGAGAGAGAGAGAGAGAGAGAGAGAGAGAGAGAGATAGCATGAGACAGAAGGAAGGTGTGAAGAGGACATAGGCGATGTGGAAAGAACGATCTCATGCAAGAGTGAACCCAGACAACAGATGCCAGATGAGGAGTGGATAAGAGAGATACAGTCAGACAGCCAGATAGACAGACAGACAGACAGACAGACAGACAGACAGACAGACAGCCAGACAGACAGACAGAGCGAGAAAGTGAAAGACAGAATAACA
>NC_085860.1:37164018-37166518 GCF_034702125.1 Engraulis encrasicolus | reverse complement strand
GGAAACCAAACAGATCTGTGCCAGGATTGAGTGATCATACGGAAAAAAGGAAAGTATTGATTATTGATTTTTGCCAGAGTTCACCGTACCAGTAGCACGTGTGGATAACAAGAATGTCAGAGTCCAGGAATGAAGAGCAGAAGAGGCGGAGGAGAAGAAGAAGAGGGGATTGAAAAAGAAAGGGGGGGGGGTGAGTGACAGATAAAAGAGAAGGGGCGAGGGGGACTGGCCAGCTGTTTACCAGGCGGAGAGGGAGGGGGGAAGGGGAGCGGAGAGGTGAAGGGGGGTCAGAGAGGTAAAGAGAGAGAATGAGGGATAAACAGTAGAGATTAGAGGGGGAGAGATACGGTTGGCAGACAAATAGATAGACAGATAGATAGATAGATAGATAGATAGATAGATAGATAGATAGATAGATAGATAGATAGATAGATAGATAGATAGATAGATAGATAGATAGATAGATAGATAGATAGATAGATAGATAGATAGATAGATAGATAGATAGATACATAGATAGATAGATAGATACATAGATAGATAGATACATAGATACATAGATACATAGATAGATAGATACACAGATAGATAAGACTGTTTGCATTTGCATCCTCACAAGGAGGTTCAGTTGACTTTGCCGAAAAGCCAAATGCATCAGCGTTGAGTCGTTACCTAATTTAACCTCTCTGCTGTTTTTTCTCTCTCTCTCTGCCATTCCTTTCCCATTTCTACCAGTCTCTCACTCTCCCTCTTTCATTCCCTCAACCTTCCACCCCCTGCGCTTTTCTTTCTTTCTCTCCCTCTCTTTCTCTCTCTCTTTCTGTCTCCCTGGTGAACACTCCTCATGCATTCCTCTCTGCACCTCACCCTCCCTCCCTCTTGCTCCCTCTCTCTCTTTCTCTTCCCCCTCTCTCTCTCTCTCTCTCCCTCCCTCCCTCTCTCCTTCTTTTCCTCTCTCACTCCCTCTCTCCTCATGGACACACACATCTCTTTGGACCTCCGCCCACTGCTACAGGGCCCTGCAGTAAGTTTCTCATTATCCCTCCTCTGTCTCTCTCTGTCTGTCTGTCTCTGTCTGTCTGTCTGTCTGTCTGTCTGTCTCTCTCTCTCTCTCTCTCTCTCTCTCTCTCTCTCTCTCTCTCTCTCTCTCTCTCTCTCTCTCTCTCTCTCTCTCTCTATATATATATATATATATATATATATATATATATATATATCTGTCTCTGTCTCTCTGTCTAAGTCTCTCTCTCTTTCTCTCTCTCTCTCTCTCTCTCTTTCTGTCTCTCTCTCGCGCGCTCTCCCCTCTCTCTCTCTCTCTCTCTCTCTCTCTCTCTCTCCCTCTCTCTCTCTCACTCTCTCTCTCGCTCTCTTTCTCTCTCACTCTCTTCTCTCTACCTTCTCTCTATCTATCTTTCCTTGGCATCATCAGTCTGTCTGTCTTCCACTGCGCCCTTGAGTTCTCTGCCCCTCTCACTGCCTTTCTCACTTCGTCCTCAACTTCTCATTTTTTGGGGGGCTCTTTTGTAACTTCTCTGTTTGTCTTTTGTTTCAACTGCGCTCTCCTGCTTGCTCTGCCTCTTTCAGTTCTTTCTGTTTGTCTTTATTTTTGTTCTTTCTTCTCCATCTTCTATTACCCATTTGTTCCGAGCAGGCATGGTGGCCTTCCCTCAAGCTGGAGATCATTTGGTACAGACACAGAGATAGGCACTGGCATACAGTAGGCACAGGCACAGGCACAGGCACAGGCACAGGCACAGGCACAGGCATACAGTATGCACATATGCAGGCACAGGCACAGGCTCACAGGCATAGGCATAGACACAGACACTGCAGACACAGACACTGGTATAGACATTGGCACAAGCACACGCACAAGCACACGCACAAGGTCAAGCACAAGCACAAGCACAGGCATGTGCTGCATAAAGGCAGGAATGAAATACACTGTACCATACGGTACCTGCAGCTGCCACCAGGGACAAGTACAGTAGAAAAGAAAAGACACAGTAGACGTCGGCAAAGCACAGTAGACATCGGCAACTGGGACCACACACACCAAACAACAAGGAGAGAGAGAGAGAGAGAGAGAGAGAGAGAGAGAGAGAGAGAGAGAGAGAGAGAGTGCAGAGCATTGTCAAATACTCCCACTGAGATGTCCCAAGGGGAGCAGTAAATGTCTTGGCTCCTCTGGTCTGAGAGCAGGCTGCAGGATGCATTGTGTGTTTGGTGTGAAGTGATAAAGCAGTGTCTCTTTCCACGCACGCACACACACACACACACACACACACACACACACACACACACACACACACACACACACACACACACACACACACACACACACACACACACACACACACACACACACACACACACACACACACACACACACACACACACACACACACACACACACACACACACACACACACACACCACATTAGTACCCAGTGTTTGCCCTCACCACTGCTGATAGACTTACACAAGGGATGTCATCACC
>NC_085860.1:37156518-37159018 GCF_034702125.1 Engraulis encrasicolus | reverse complement strand
CGACTCCACGGGTGCTTGACTTTACGAACCTGCAATGTTTTTTCGCCTGCAGCATGGCAGCCCCATGGCCCACCTCCGGCATCAGCCGTGTGTTTACGAGCATGGCGGTTAAACTCCTATATATACGAGCCTACCTCCCCCTCTCTTCTTCTGTAGAGCCGACCCAGGCTGGGCTGAGCTGTGCTATGATGGGCTGGTGCTAGGGAAAAGAGGGTGTTGTATTGGGATCCGGGAGGCCAGGCTATAGGAACACAGACCCAGACCACAGAGGGCATATGGGGGCAGGTATGCTGAGGTCAACAGGGTGGGGCATGTGTGGTGCAAGGGCCCATGGTTGAAGAGTATAACCAGTTTGTGCACCCAAACATACAAGGACATACATTCTCTGTTTCTGTCTCTCTCTCTGCTCCCCTTGGGACATCTCAGTGGGAGTATTTGACAGTGCCCTGTGCTCTCTCTCTCTCTCTCTCTCTCTCTCTCTCTCTCTCTCTCTCTCTCTCTCTCTCTCTCTCTCTCTCTCTCTCTCTCTCTCTCTCTCTCTCTCTCTCTCTCTCTCTCGGCC
The DNA here is from genome assembly GCF_034702125.1 of Engraulis encrasicolus. NCBI lineage: Eukaryota > Metazoa > Chordata > Actinopteri > Clupeiformes > Engraulidae > Engraulis > Engraulis encrasicolus. The sequence continues at coordinate 37,158,456 of NC_085860.1, read as the reverse complement.
ACTAAGGCCAGTCAGGGTAACAGGGGAAGCTGTTGCTGTTTGTCTATTTATAGCTTTAAAGGCACACCTGGCAACATTTCTGAGTCAATTGAACAATTGGAGAAGTAAAGCATTTGTCATTTGGCCAAAACCATTGGGCCACACCCATGGACAAATAAGCTGCAATGTTATAGTCAAACCCACATAATTGGAAATGTTATGCACACGTCTCTGGCGATGAGCAAGAGGAATGGCAGTTGCTAGCGGCTATATAATCAATATGCCCAAAGCTGTGGACTATGTGTATGTGCAGTAGTCATTATGACAAAAGAGACAGTGAGATAACACAGAAGGCCCATGTTGAAGCAGGCAAGGAAGAGGAAAAAGAGCTGTCGACAGAGATGAGTCACACACAGGTGAACCTCGGGCAAACCTTCTGCAAACAGCGGTTGCTAGAAAAAAAGAGCTGTGGCAGGCTAGCACAGACCTTCTGTTCTTGCTATTGCACTAACTAACTTTGGAATGATTTCTCTCGTAACGTGATTTGCTTGTCCTTACACTGTTGCGGTCACTGCTTGTGAACATTGTTGGACTCTCTTTCTGCCTTCTATTTTAATATGAAAGTAATAAAGTGCCAAACGAAAGATAAGCGTAAGTTAGTTGATCGGGTGGCCGCCATGATTGTTTTTTTTTTATTCACTGGTGAGGGCGAGCTGATGCATGGCATTCTGGGTAGTGTGCAGTGACAGTAGTACCCGCTCAGCTCGGCTCAGCTTGCTGAAAAAAACAAGGGCTTGTATTCAAGCTCTGACATGTCATACTTGCTAATTGAAATGCAATAAATAGCAGCCATGAGTCATGCTGTGTCGGGCTGTACCAGGTACAAAGCGGGCAGTGGAAAAGGGCCTTATGTGGACTACCATTGTTGAAGACCCAAGGATAGTTAATTTGTTACAAACGCATTTTCCTTCAACCGTGTAATGCCCAAGCTCTTTTCCTTTTCTCCTAAATGAATCCTTCATTTTTTCCAAGGAGACTGGAGAAGAGGCACAGGCCTCTGAGGCCTGCTGATTCAAGACGCCTGGGATAGAATGCTAGCATGCATCAGAACAAGAACCGCCCTCAGCGCAACTGATTAGCATACGACTCTCTCTTGGGGACATGGGCAACAGAGACAGAGACGACCTACAGGACAGAACAGATGGATGTTTTCTATTCAGAAAATAGCTAGCGTAGCATAGGCATGCGGCCAGTATTTAATAAAGGCTTTTTAATTCTAAAATTCAGGGAGTTCCAGGACGTTTTTTCTGTGTTGTTTTTTTCACCGACATGTTGCACGCCAATTTTTGATGAGCACCCTGTTTTACATTATTTCACTATTTCTAGCTCAATGAGGTGAACCCCCTTCCCCTTTTCCTCTGACAAAGCAAGCTGCTGTAAATAGGAACAGAGTAGACCTTTATGTGTTGTATTGGTGTCTTTATTGTCTTTGTAGTAATACATTTCAGAAAAAATATGTGTTCTGTGTCTGTGGAAACAATAGGATGTACATGGATTTACAGAGTAGAACAAGCAAAAAATAAGAAGAAATTGTCCGTTCACAATTAATTAGAAGAGATCAGTCAGTAGCACCATGTCTCAATGTTTTTTCTTGATGCTTATTTCTGTATTGTCATAGTTACAAGTAACAATGTCAACATGTAATTGGTAGTTGCAAAAAAGTACTATGGAACCTTCAACACAGAGATTTTGTGCCTTAAAACAGTTCAGTGTTGTAGCAGTCATTTTACTCACAACTGTACAATTCATCATAGTCTGAAGGTCTACTGTTTCAGACATTTCCGTAATTTCATGATGTCAACTGCAGTGCAAAAATATTGGCATACTTTTTTGTCTCTTGTATTATTTTCAGTTCTTTGAGCTGTACTAGGTAAATAATTGTGGGCCAAACCACATGTG
>NC_085860.1:37136518-37149018 GCF_034702125.1 Engraulis encrasicolus | reverse complement strand
CCACCATCTGCTTGCCACATGCAAAACCCCACAGCCAGCCAGTCACATAAATCTCTGAGGCGCTCAGCAATGCAGGGTCACATTCTGCCTGCCTGCCTGCCTGCCTACATGGGCCTGTGTTAGCCACCCCCGCTTCAGTTCACTCAGACAGACAGACGGACAGACGGACAGACACAGAGAATCAGAGAAACAAAGTCCTCATTTCGGACAGACACAGAGAGTCAGAGAAACGAAGTCCTCATTTCGGACAGACACAGAGAGTCAGAGAAACGAAGTCCTCATTTCTTTTGCGTCACACAAGTTTTGTTGAAATATTAACTGATGAGCCATATGAGGGCTGGCATGATGTTATTAATATAAGGGCCTAAATTGGTCTAAGGTGTGTTTATTAAAAGCCTTATGCCGGACAAATCAAGGTTTGGTGGTACATATCCCAAAAGCACCATGTCTCACCTTGTTAGGCTTGGACTGAACCCGAAATGAGTTGACGTGCATACAGTACACTCTTCCATGCAAATACACCTTCTTGGTTTCCGGCTTGTTGTGGACAGTCTTTCAGCTCCCCACTGAGTGTTGAAACAGTAAGGCTCTGTGTTGTGTTTAAAAAAGAATCTCTTCTCCACCTCTGTGCACCCTCCTCCTCCTCCTCCTCCTTCTCCAGAGCAGGTCAAGACTAAGGAGCAGATGGGCAATTTTGGCTGTGAGCAGACGGCTAGCCAGCTGATGTGTATTCGGCGATGACAGTTCCGACAGTAGCTTTCACTGTGGTGCCCAGAGCTCTGGCACCGGTTTGTGTGCAAGCGTGCCCACGCGGCATGCCAGTGGGTCTGCTCAGAGGGTACGGGCATAAACAAAATACCCAAAATGTTGGGGTGCTCTTGCCAGTGAAGCCTCAGAATGATATCTTCGATTCACGACTCGTTTGAACAAGTTAATTGTGCCAGCTTGAGGGCAGATGTTGTTTGTTTTAGTTGTGTTGCCTCTGAATTGTTGTTCATTTGTTATATGTGGCTTTATTCAAGGCTTCCCTTCTGACATTACCTACAACAACAACTTATTTTTGTCTCCAAGAAGATGCACACGCCGAATCGCGTTTGTGCAATAAAAAACACCGCTATGCAAGGTGCGGCCTCCTTCTTGAAACATATCCCCAGAAGATGCCAACACTAGTGGGAGTGGTATTCTTCCATCACTCCCACCCCTCAGTGCCACACGTCCCCTTTTACGCCATCACTGAGGACCGCGCCCCCGCCTAGCTGCTGCTGAGCACAGCACAGGCTCCAGGCCCCAGGCCCCTTGCTCCTTGCTCATCCCAAACCACTTGTCATCCGGGATAATGAAGCACGACCGCTCCCGTCACCTCCTGGCTCCTCTTGAAGGAGTAGTTAGCGCATGTGATCCGACAGCTTGATGATAATTGCCGCGTGTGACGGCAGATTTCCGCGGCAGGCAAAGCCGACACGGCGAGCATGTGTTGCCTCCTGGTTTTTCCACTGAACGCGGCGGCAAAACTGCTAACAGAGAGAGGAGAGGTTTAGCCGCCCTCAATCAGGCCAAGTGCCATGTGTACACGGGCGCCGCTACATCGCTAGCAGGAGGAGAAGGAGGAGGAGGTCGATTATCTCCTCTCATCTCCTCCCGTCCTGGCACGTCGCCGCCGGCCACATGTGTGTCTATGTGCGTCGCCGCAGCTGGATGCGTGCCGATGATAAGGCAAGGGAGATCCTGGGGAGAGCTGCTTTCTGTGGCTAGCTTGTGTCATACGTCTACCCCTGTTGTGGAACTGTGTCACGCTATATGTGAGGGACTGCGGGCAGGGTGTCGTGAGGCCATTTACAGTCTTCCTGGCAGCTGCATCATGCTGCCGGTGGGGGAAGGGCTGACGTTTTTTTGTTTACTTTGTGTTTTGGGGGTGTCACTGTGGAAAAAAATATGTGTTTCACTGAAGTCATGACTGTAACAAGGGAGGGTGGGTGGTGTGTGTTGGGGGTGGGGGTTTCTGGGCGAGGGCGGGTGTGTGGGGCTCCGTCTGTGTGTTCCAGATGAGCTCAATTTGACCCCTGACCCCCAAGTCCACGGAGGCAAACCATTCAAGGATCTGCACCAATAAACTGAAGCAAATGGCACTGTAAAAGATTAACTCCCGTACCACATTATGTCAGACCTCCAATGTGGACAAAAAAACAACAACAAAAAGTTTGCAAGCTCACCAAAAGCTTCTCTAGCTTAAATCCTAGAAAAAGACCTTAGTGTCCTTCCCTTAACCCTGAGGTTTGCTTTGTGCTTCTGTCAGTATTTACATATTCAGTGCTTAAGCTTAACAATACACATTATTTTTTTTCTGAAAGAGCCATATGCTTTAATCTGCCATACATCAGAGGTCTCTGCATGAATCAATGTAGCTTGAGGTCATGGCAACTGCGTGAGATATCCAATTAGGCCAACCTCACATGGGGCTGTTGACTTGTAATGAGCTGGCTCTCGGTCAACTGCGGTGAGGAGATAGTTGCGCTGCCATCTTTAAGATGTCAGACCACACTTCCTGCTTTCTTCTGGGGGCTTGATTTCATGGAAATTTAGATCGATTGAAATAATTTTGGTGAAGAAATGGTATAATAACATGGTCGCGCGGGGATGATTCACCACTAATTTCATGTTTCCCGCTAGAAGCAGACATGTAGCCGTGCTGTTTTTCTCTGCCGCTCTAGACCTGTGGGTGAGCGGAGTCGCCCAATCAGAGCGGCCCGATTTGACATCACTCCCATGCAATCCAGCGGAGGAATAAAAGGGGGGGGAAACATTCCAGCAAAAACACCAAAATCCGAGCCATAAACAACCTCGGGCTAGGAGAGGGAGCGTGTGTCGTGTCCGGCTCTTCATCTATCATGTGGGATGGGGGAAGGCTTGCTGGCGTGGTCAGGATCCCTGCTGACTTTGTAGGAACACTGCGTCTCTCCAGCCCCCTTCGTTTTTTGCCGCTTTGGTGCTTCACTTTACCCTTCTCTTCCTCTCTTTCTCTTTCTCTCTTCCTCTATCATGCGCTAGGAAGGGGGGGGGAAACGTCCCACCAGTGCTTCTGGTCTGCAACTGGTCTCTATGCTAATCAGGGTGACTAAGCCTTCAAGATTGCTCATCTCCTCCTTGGCCGCCAATCAGCAACCAGTCCAGCCCAGTAGGCGTCCCACCCCTTTATTGAGTTAGCACTGACTTTGCACAGTAGCGGTGAGGTGGTGGTGGCGGCGGGCGGACGCCAGACGCATACAGCCAGTGGCGCTCCACATCAACAGGGGGAAGAAACCGGAGCAAGGATAGGGGAGTTTGGAGATGGTCTGTGTGGCTTTCTTTTAAAATGAGGAGAGAGAGGGAGGAATATTTCAGCGATTAAGTCTGCCGCTCCAGACAATGAGGCACAGCCAGCCAAGGAGGCAGGAGCTGCTTTAGGGGTACGAGCGGGATTATCCTGCTGTGGCTCTTGGCTCGGGGCTGATAGCTGCAGTTTGGAAGGGACACCGTCCCCACACAGGAGTCCCTGTGGGGCCTCATCCTTCTTGCGCGTGCTCCACCCTGCACAATGCCCAGCGGTAGCTGCATGTGGCTGTCAAGGCGAGTGCCGCAATACACAGGGGGAAACGTGGCAGGCCATGGGGGGTGCGATGTGGTGATGTGATGCATCATTGAGTGTAGTGGTGCCAGCCTCCCATCCTATGCGAACCCTGGGTTTAGGAGAGGCAAACCGTCTCTTCCAAAGTAGGAGATCGAGAAAGAGAGAGAGACGGGGAGAGAGAGAAGGCGGTGGGGCGGTGGCTGGTGGGGGGAAAGTTCAGCTGCCAATGTCTGACAGGTCGTCAGAACGCTGTCAAGAGATTTATTTTGTGTCTTCAAAACCTCTGTGATGGTCTACATGGCATGCCAGCCTACAGCTCCTGACATAAGTGTTGTCGCCTATGCATGTTGTTGAAACAACAACTAAAAGCCTGATTTCAGCAAAGACTCTCACAGTTTTTTGATGAAGTAATTTGGAATTGCAAAGAAAGCAATCTTACATGTCAAGAAAGCAGTTTTACATGCCTCCCAGAGTTCATCCAGACTTCATCCATACGTGGTGACTGGGCAAGTTATGTCAGGGGCTGTATATGAAGTATATGAAGTCATGGGTAAGCGATTAGGGCGCCAGACTTGTAGCCCAAAGGTTGCCGGGTCGACCACCGATCCGCCAGGTTGGTGGGGGGAGTAATCAACCAGTGCTCTCTCCCATCCTCCTCCATGGCTGAGGTACCCTGAGCATGGTACCGTCCCGCCGCACTGCTCACTTGGGGCGCCATTGAGGGCTGCCCCCTTGCATGGGTGAGGCATAAATGCAATTTCGTTGTGTGCAGTGTTCACTTGTGTGCTGTGGAGTGCTGTGTCACAATGACAATCGGAGTTTGAGTTTCCCAATGGACTTTAAGCTGGAATGACGAGGAGAGCGCTGGTGCGAGTTCATAAGGAGACCTGCTCTCGTCAAGGTCAAACTGCTTGTCAGTGCCCAGGGCAGAGATGAAAGGAATTCTGTGCGTATATTTTTTTCTCACCTTCAAAACGATTACACCGCTTTTCTAATACAGGCTGAAATTGCCCGATGTGGTCAAGCCAAAGAATGTGGTTAGGCTTGCGTTGGTGAACAGTCTTATCAAATAGGGTGTGAAACACGATTTCTGTTGAGAGCTGGCGAAATCATTTTGCTCATCAGTCCATGACAATGGTCAAAGACCCACAAATGATGCGAGATTGAGCTAAGTCCTCCAAATGCAGGGGCTTTCACATGAAAGACTACAGTGTGTGTGTGTGTGTGTGTGTGTGTGTGTGCGCGCGTGTCTGTGTGCATGTGTGTTTTATTCATACCCCATTTAACAGCTCTGAATTTTATCCAATCACTCTCTCTTCCTTTCTTTCATTCCATTCCAACGAAGGTCTTTGGCCATGTTAGACAAAAGCAGGAGAGGTGATAAAGGAAGAGCCAGCGAGGTTGGATGAAGGAAAGATGGAGAGAAATAATAGACAGACGGACAGAAAGAGAGAATGGGATAGAAGGAAGAGGGTTGAAACAGACATGGGGAGAAGGGAAGTAGCAATGAAAGAATATGGCTCGGATTATTCTGAAAATATTGCTTCACCTCAGCTGAACCGAATTATGGGGACTGAACCCAATGTCCTCAGAGGGAGCCAGCGTGTATCCATGCTGAGCCCAGACAGACAAGGATCTGCCCCATCTGGCATAAAATCTGACCCCCATGGTGAGGATTGAGCAAATAGCCTTTATACTGAACTGTATGTTCCTGGGGTGTTGAGAAGACCTTGGGGCACATGAGGGGTGTAGTTGGTCTCCTGCAGAGGTGTCAAGTCTGCCCTCGGTAAGTAAAGCCCATGCCATGTATTCCTCCTGGTTGGGCAATAAGCAGCACAAACGACTTTCCAACTGTCCAAACTATTTCATAGAATATTTGGATTAATGTCAACGTGTGGAATGGCCACCTGGAGCAACAATGCAGATTGTGTCAGGGGGTATATCTCTCTAGCCTGATTATCATCAACTTTCAAATCTCTTTGAGACTTGGTCTGACCAAGAGCATAACAATTAACATTTCCCAAACGGCATGGTTGACCCGCCTCCCTTGGTTTGCTTATGGTTGTGTGCTTACCGACAAAGTGGGAGGAGTTCCCGTATTTTCGGGAACTCAGAAAGTACTTTTCAATGCTCTTGACCTGACTAGTTGCAATGCTGAAAGTGTTGCGTCACTAGTAGGGCACAGCCTGGCTAATGTCTCACCAGGGGCGTAGCAGCAAATTGTGGTCTCTATGTATCTAATGGGCCCTAATCCGCTCCAATGGACCCCCACCAGCCATATACAGTATTTACATAAATCGGACTGTGTTTGGGCCCCCTATATACATTGGTCCTGGTGACTCAGCCATACATTACCCCCCTGTACCACACCCCTGTATCTCACTCACGAATCAGTGGCAGCGACGCTGTTGGTGGTGTTAGGGACAGAAGAGATGAGAGGCGAGGGAGGAGTGGGGACTGGAACAGGGTCAGCTGGAAAGATTCCAGAGGTTTCTGGCTCCAATCTCTCTCCCTCTTGTCCTCGGTTTGTATTAACATGACCTGGTCGGAACTTGGGGAATGTAGGAGGACACCTTGAAGGTTTACACAGTAGGAGATTGAAGCTAAACAAGTGTCTGCGCGTAACCAACACTGGTGTATCACCTTACTGGACGTGAGGTAATACAGTGGATGTAACGAATGGAAAAGAAATATGCAAGCAGAGCAGGTATACCGTGATATACGGTAGCAAAGATATATACGGATTACTAGGATATAATATTTATATTCACAGTGCCTGGGAAGATATTTGTCTACTCCCCCATTTGTGTTTGTTTGGGACGAAAGGCAGGAGTCACAGCCATCTTTTTTTGGCATGGTTTCACTGGCCCTCATTTATCAAACTTGCGTAGAAACCATCGCAGAAATGAGCGCAGATCTCGTCGTACGACGAAGCTCACGTGAGATTTACTAAACATGTGTACCTCTCCAATCTCATCGTAAGAGCGAGCGGCTGTTGATAAATCCAGCGTCTGAAAATCATCGTCATTAGAATAATCACACCTTCTCTAAAACGGCGGGAAGGAGACCGCACCCCTGAATTTGCGACATGGAGAGACGCAAACCGGCTAAATCATCCACGTTTCTGGTTGATTGACAGCTTGAAATTGGGCTTTACGCGAGGTAGACAACAAAATAACACGTGGAAATAATCAACAGCAATAGTCAAGAGTGTTTCAGTTCTCAATATGGAAGGGGTAGAGATTGATTTCCACATAATTATGGTTACAATGTTTGATTGACTACAGTAGACATAATGAAGATATTTTTAATGAATATTATTATTTTTTTAAAAATGTATGATGATAAACCTTTTTGGTAAACGAGGTCAAGAAAAGGGTCCAACGTGAAACTGGCCAACAAACAGTGTCCAAACCATATGTTGGGGAAGGAGAGTTGTACATGTCCAGTGCGCTGTCCTTCTCGCGCTCATGTGCGCCCTGCTTCTCTCCTGCGCTTCAGTCCTTCGAGGGGATAGGTCTTTTACCACCTACTATAAAGTGTTATCGGACACACACGTGTCTGGTGTAGTCCTATATTCGGATAGTAGTTGTGTGCGATCAAACGCCGAAACTCAACCGGGAGATTATTAGGCTACTGTAGGCTATGTATTGATTGATGTGCGCATGAACTCCCAGCTGTTAAAAAAGAAGGGACGTCGGTCATTGATCCCACGACTGAAGGCACATTCCAATACGAGGCTGTAGCCTATATTGCACAAAATAATTCACACATCACGTCAAATCACAAATTAGAAGTCTCTTGCAGTTGTTGACCTATATGCCAAATTAAGGCAGCGCTCCCAGGAAGGGTGCACCAATTCAAATAAGTAGACGTTGTCTTATAGCCAAAATATACAATCTAAAAACATTTTGTAATTATGTAGGCCACATATTTATGATAATGAGTTGTTGCGCTACAACTGCTGCTCAAGTTGGTGATCATAGTCATCTCAAGTCCAACTTGAAAACGGCGTACACCGTCTGAGAGCAGTCGTAGGGTTTCATCTTTCCTGCGCTTACGATGAGATTTGATAAATGCCAACTGGTCGTAGAAAAAGAATGTACGCACGACGTACGTATGATTCTCGTCGTACGCTACTTTGATAAATGAGGGCCATTGTGTTTAGCAGAATAAAACATGCTTCTGCATTCCTCAGTGACACGACTGATTAAAGACTGATTTATGATTCAAACAAGATGATTAATGGCTCCAGTGGCTATAGACACTGGCATCCGTCAGCTCTGTGTTGCCGTAGTTTAAGCGAAGCGTTGCTGATGTGCTTTATAGCATAGCCTCGGCAGAAGCATCTGATATCGTAAGTGTTTGCCGTGTACTGTACTGGGGTGAATTTCTCAAAACCAAAGTTGCTTACTACATTAGCTACTTTGTTGTTTTCAATGCATTTTCCCATTGGCAACTACCGAAGTTGCTAACAGGCTAACAACTTCTCTTTTGAGAAACTCACCCCTGTACTGTTTATGTGGTGGTTTGTGTTGTGGCTTTTCTGTGAAATCTCCAGTGATCTGATGTGTCATGCAAACATTCCTTCGCTCCTTCGGGTGATTCAGATATCTGAGGTCGCAAGGACTGTTAGATGTGATGAGATTGAATATCTCTCTCTCTCTCTCTCTCTCTCTCTCTCTCTCTCTCTCTCTCTCTCTCTCTCTCTCTCTCTCTCTCTCTCTCTCTCTCTCTTTGAGCGTAATTGCATTTTAGACCCTCCCTAAAAGTTAAAAAAAAAAAAACCCAGACCAAAATTACAAGAGACTGAGGCTTTGATACGCCTTAGATCATTGCTTCACCTGAACCCCACATAAATTAGCTCTGTCAGCCACCGAAGCTTTGCCACAGCGTGCAGGAATCCCAGCAATGGCTGCTATGCTCGCAGGTGAGGCTCGGGTCGAAGCCTTCAGCTATGAGGGGAGCACAGGGGCTCATATACACACACAGGCTATTACGCAGTTTCCATAACACGTGCACTCATATGCACACACACACGATACACACGCACGCACACACAGACACACACGCGCGCATGCACGCACACACAGACACACGTGCATATAAAAATATACTAATACACACATGCTTGAAGTAACACAGCTGCTGAGCTGAAACTCTCTCTCTCTCTCTCTCTCTCTCTCTCTCTCTCTCTCTCTCTCTCTCTCTCTCTCTCTCTCTCTCTCTCTCTCTCTCTCTCCCTCTCTCTCTCTCTCTCTCCCTCCCTCTCTCTCTCTCTCTGCGCCTCTTCTATACGATCACTTCCACATATACAGCCACACATACATACTGTACACACACACACACACACACACACACACACACACACACACACACACACACACACACACACACACACACACACACACACACACACACACACACACACACACACACACACACACACACACACACACACCAGCACCTGCTTAGTACATATACAGTACACACTTGGCTCCACGCTCCACACACAGAGACCTCTCAAAGAACACTGATGACCACCAGTGGTGGGATCCCTATTGACCTGAGCACCCCTCCCCGTGGGAGAGAGAGTGTAGCACACACAGAGGCGTCGCACACACACAGAGGGCATGGCAGGGCGGGCAGTGCAGTGCAGTGTGGTGGTTTATGCACAGACTGGCATTATCTTCACCTCTCATCCTGGTCCAAACGTCAGGGCACTAAATATATCCTTCTCCTTCTCTCTCTCCTGCTCCCTGTCTCTGTACTTCCGACAGTCATCCCTTTTCCTTTTCTCTCACTCCTCTTCTTTTTTTCTTTCTTCGATCTCTTTCCTTCTTTGTGTTTGCCTCTCTCTCTTTTGCTATCTTCATTTGTTGTTTTCTCATTTCTTCCTGTTGCATTCTTGATTTTACCCATTCTGCCCATTTATTTTTCACTATTTTTTTTTCTCCTTCACATGCATAGTTTAATTGGGCCCTCCACGACTTCCGTGCCCAGTGTAGCTACGTATGTTACCCAATGGTGGCCATGTACAGTATTGTAGCGTAGGCAAGCAAAGCTGTGGATGGCTAGCAACAGCAGCAGCCACGGCCTGGGCCGATGGCCAATGACATCGGTGCCGACCTCTCTCAGAAAAGTATTTTTAAGGTCGATTACAGGGTTGCAGGGACGTCAGATGGTGGAGTGCAGCTTGAAAGGCCCCATATTAAGGGTTTACGGGGGAAGAACGTGTAGAGGAACGCCATCACCGTCGCCGCCCCCACACGACCTTCCTTACCACAAACGCCCACTGGAGGCGTCGTGGACGCATCACTGCAGATCCTCTCAGCACATATGTCTGTGGATCAGTGTGTGTGTGTGTGCGTTTGTGTGTGCGTGTGTGTGTGTGTGTGCGTGTGTGTGTGTGTGTGTGTGTGTGTGTGTGTGTGTGTGTGTGTGTGTGTGTGTGTGTGTGTGTGTGTGTGTGTGTGTGTGTGTGTGTGTGTGTGTGTGTGTGTGTGTGTGTGTGTGTGTCTGCGGTATCTGTATCTGTCTGTCTGCATGTGTGGTTATGGATGTGTGTGTGTGTGTGTGTGAGAAAGAGTGAGAGAGTGAGAGGCAGACAGAGGCAGAGAGAATCTGTGTGTGCATATAAAAAGAGAGATCACAGTTGTAATGAATGCATTGCATTGGTAGTGGTCATGGACTTGGTTTTGATGGGTGTAGGAGTTGGCTATTTGTAGCTATAAAATTTGTGGATGAGCCTCCATGGGTGACTGTGTGTGTTCTGGATGCATGTTTACAAAAGAAGATATTGCTTTTTTAACGAGTGCATTGGTTGGGACCTTGAATTCGATTTCAATATGCTGCAGGAATATGAGATTTTAAGATAGGCCTATGTAATTTTCCATCCGCTGAATCGACAAACCTGACTGCACGTTGTCGTTTTATTAATTTTTCCATTTCATACTCCAAATGTTTTTTTCTGTTCCCCCTCCGGCTGTTTTTCCGTCTGTTATCGGTGATGTTTCTCATCATCCCTCCAGACCCTGACATCTTGAATCACCCCCACCGTACTCCAGCGCGGTCTCGATCTCAAACACGCCTCATTCCACGCCGCGTCTCCTCTCCTCTCCTCTCCTCTCCTCCTGAACCAGGCTCTGTGTAAATCAGTCAATCTGACCCTGTCCAGAGACATGAATAATGAACCATGGAAATCTGCCCCTGCAGAACTCTGTGGGGGGGGGGGGGGGCGAGAGCAGCAGGGGAAGGTACAGTGGGCGGCATTCACCTCTGTGTATGTGTTTAGGGGGCTAGAGGGGTTTGGGGCATGGGGCATGGGGTGGCGGGCTTGTAGAGCTGGCGTGGAGTGGTTATGCGTAAGGGTGGTAGGTTCTGAGGGTGGTGCTGGTGGGGGGCGGGGGGACGGGGGGGGGCACGGTGGGGGTAGTTAGGTCGATGTGAAGGGGGCCTCATGAGAGAACTCCATTGATGGGACAAAAGTTTGGTGATGGTGGTGATGGGCGGGTGTATTCAAAGGTGTGTTTGTGTCTAGCTGGGTCTTACCGGGCCTGTATTTGCACCGGGTCGCTGGCTTTCACTTGCCCAGGGAACACAAGCTATTCTATATGTAGCCAGTGTTCATACACAAATTGGCAAGAGTGAAATGTGCAGAGCTGGAAAAAGGTTGTGTGTGTGTTTGTGTGTGTGTGTGCGTGTGTGTGTGTGCGTGTGCGTGTGCGTGTGCGTGTGCGTGTGCGTGTGTGTGTTTGGAAATTTCAACCAGCGTGTACATGCAAGGATTCCAGTGTTGCCACTTTTGCTGAAAAAAATAATTCTGACACACTGCACTATTTTGTTGACCAAACACTATTTCATAACATCAGTAAGTGCCATTAAAAAGTTGCATAAAATGCTCACGTTGTCGTGAGAAAGCTGTTAGGATATACAGAACTTACTGACTTGGTAGATTTGATTATTGTCTTGATATTTATCATTATGACAGGAACATTTGAACAGTTCAGATGCAAAACCCCCTAACTCCATTTCTGAAGACCTGCACTTCTATATTTCTAGAGAACCCCGTTGTTGGTTTGGTTTACGTTCATATACTTGATAATACATATAAATAGTTATATTACATAAATGAATTAAAAAAATGCAATTTTGATAGCTTTGTATTAAATAAAAATGAATTAAGATTATTTTCTGAAAAGGCACTTAGGGGGTTTTGCATCTGAACTCTTCATTTGTTGTGCACATTTTAAACAGCCTTGGGTGGCCGTTGAAGGCCAAGTACAAGCAATTAAGCACATTGTCGAGACTCTTGTAATCAGCACTTCAATCATGACAAGTCATCTCCTGGCCTGGTGATGAAATGCAAGCAGTTCAAAACATCCTACTCTCCAAGACATCTCCTTACAAATATTATTGTAACGTTATTTTTGTTTCGGAGTCCATCATAATGCAATAGAAATGAATAACTGTAGCCCCACAAGATGTGTAATCCAGACGAGGCACTTCACTCACATTGCTAAATCACCACCCAGAGGTGGTCCCCTGTGGTACCTTATAATAGGACAGGTTCTTGATTTCACTGAAGAAGCACAAACGCACACACTTCATTCATAGTAATATTAATATCAGCAGTTTCAACAGTTTCGGACAGCACTGAATGGGGCAAAGCCCGGTATTCTTGCCTCGCATAGATCACAGCTGCTCCAATGAAGTTTTGAGAATTATGTTCTTACGCGATGACATGCAGAAGTCAACAAATTATGATTCAGTTTACAAGAACCAACGACCGAACAAACAACAACAATCTGTGTGCTATTTGTATCTAAACCCGAGCCATTTTGTATATAGCACAGTGTATAGACTTTGTAGAATAGTGTTTCTCAGCAGGGGCTCT
>NC_085860.1:37131518-37134018 GCF_034702125.1 Engraulis encrasicolus | reverse complement strand
ACAGTACACACACACACACACACACACACACACACACACACACACACACACACACACACACACACACACACACACACACACACACACACACACACACACACACACACACACACACACACACACACACTCAGACACACACTTTCTCTCAGACATGCTCGCATGATTTTTCCAGTCATTTGTAGGTGCTGAAAGTCAGCGTTTGTCAGGTACGTGCTCAAGCCTTTCTGACGTCTTCCATTTGGACGGCCCCGCACCAATGTCCGCTGTTACTTTTTTGTTGTTATATTACTTGCAAGCGAGGAGCAGTGTGCCAGCATCAACACGGCCGAGGGCGACCCCAACCGAACCCCGTCTCTTCTACACTCTAACCCCCTGTCAGCGAAAGATCGCCATGACAACTCAGCTCATAAACCACCTCATATAGGGGTCGCCGCGGTGACCCCTCTTTTGTTTTTATTGACTGCTGGCAGCCGTCGAGGTGACCAACCGTAGCAGTCCGTAGTTCCGTAGTCCGCGCCTAGCGTCGCTAGTTCGATCGCGTAAAACTCAGTATCCGTTGCAGACATACGGCACGGCGTGTGCTCGCCGCTCCAGTGTTGCTACAGCACAGGCATGTGTTTGTGTATGTGCAAAAGTGTGTGATTGTATGTGTATACAGTGTGTGATTTTGTGTGTGTTTAAGTGAGCTTGTGTGAGTGTGTGGGTGTATGCTTGTGCTGGTGTGCAAAAGTGTGTGCGAGTGTATGTGTATGCAGTGTGCGTGTGTGTTTGTGTGTGCGGGCGTGTATGTGTCGGTGAGACCACAGTCGGAGAGAGATGACCACCATGTAGGGCTTGGATCGCTCTTGCAGACCCGATCAACCACTGTGACTCCACACAGGGGCCTATAGGCACGGAGCACAGAGAGCCAGTACATCCCATACAATGGGGAGATGGGGGGCAGGCACGACTGCCCAAAAAGAAGGACGACGCAGCCAGGAACTGAATAAGATGGCCCGGGGCCCCTAGGCTACAGGTTGCTGTGGGGCCACCCGGAGGGCAATTTTCGTGACAAGTTTACATAGAAAGTGTCATAATTACGAGCTAGGAATTAAAGGTGGACTGTGTAATATTTTCAGTGGTTTATTTCCAGAATTCACATTGGTATTCATTATGACTGGGAAAATTGCGCTTTTCATATATGAAAAGGGAGATCTTCTCCACTGAATTTCCAGAAATACACATTTTAGCTGTAAAACTTACTGTACTTTGGTCATACTTGTAAATATTAGTTCATTATTTAGTCAATATTCATGAAAAGATTAAATTTGGCAGTTCACAGCACAGTTTCAATTGAGCAACGTAGCCACCATCCTACATAGTGCACCTTTAAGGATAAGATGTCTACTAAGTGTGTAGAGGAGTATTAAATAGATCCAAAACTGCACTCAACAAGACAGAAGGTTTTCAACATTGCATTTTGTTACAATTCTACAATTTATCATTTTTGGCCGATCAGGCGGCCCCTTGCAGGTGGCTGCAGCCATATCCAGCCAGCGCGTTAATCCGGCCCTGGACTCAGCGTGAAGAGAGACTTTTTTCCTCCCTCCTCTATCCCACGCACCCCCACCCCTCACCCCCAAAAACCAAGTCCGAGTAGAGATGTGTGTGTTCCCATCACTTTCCAGACCCAGACCCAGCTCCAGCTCCAGCTCCAGCTCCGCTCCAACTGAGACAACAGCAAACATACAGTCAGTGTCAGAGAAATGTGGAAAAAAATGAAACAATGCAGAAATGGGTTTGAATGTCATCCCCAAGATTCCCACAAACCCCCACCCACCCCTAGCCTCGCGAGCCATCCTACGTACTCCCGCCAAAGGATTGGCTCCACTACTGTAGTCTGGCCGTGCTTCTCTGTGGAGTGCCTGGAGCAGTAGAATTTTGATCGCAACGCCCCCCCAGAAAACAGCCAATAATCGAATACGCCCCCCCACGTGGGGGCGAAAGGGGGAGGACGCTCGTGACAATGACGTACACATCTGCGCCAGAGCCATTGGTCTGCGCTATGTTGTTGTTGAGTAACTGCCAGCGATTGGGTGAAAGGTGTCCAATAATTTTAAACCATAACTGAATGCAAACTTCCTGCTTCCTACAATCGCTTCAGAGCAAAGAAATGCCAGACCATGAATACGAAATGAAATGGTAGTATTATGGGATGGTCAGGACCAGGCTAACCCACCCCTCCTCCAAATCTCATCCCTACCTCTGCCCTACTACACTACGGCCTTCCAAGTCACCCATAGGTCTTTTTGGCGCACACAACACATTTTGTTTTGGGGATGTGGTTAAACATTTAGTGTGTGTATGTGTGTGTGTGTGTGTGTGTGTGTGTGTGTGTGTGTGTGTGTGTGTGTGTGTGTGTGTGTGTGTGTGTGTGTGTGTGTGTGTGTGTGTGTGTGTGTGTGTGTGTGTGTGTGTGTGTGTGTGTGTGTGTGTGTGTGTGTGTGTGTATTGCCACAAG
>NC_085860.1:37109018-37114018 GCF_034702125.1 Engraulis encrasicolus | reverse complement strand
TTCACTCCCATTTTTCTGTCTCTTTCAGTCTCTCTCTCTCAAGCACTTTCAGTCTCTCCCTCTCTTCCCATCTCTCTCTCTCTCTCTCTCTCTCTCTCTCTCTCTCTCTCTCTCTCTCTCTTCCCATCTCTCTCTCTCTCTCTCTCTCTCTCTCTCTCTCTCTCTCTCTCTCTCTCTCTCATGGTGGCATTCTTTTCCCAGACTTTTATAGAGTCCCCATCGTGCCCAGCTCTCACTGCCTGCATTCAGGGATCGTCTTCCTCACAGTGGGTCTCTGTGGTGGTCACCCGATTTCTTCCACAAATAGCAGTTTTGCTGCTGGTGGGTGGTGGGGGGTGGGGGTGGTGTTTTTTAGTGTGTGTGTGTGTGTGTGTGTGTGTGTGCGCGCATGTGTGTGCGTGTGTGTGTGTGTGTGTGTGTGTGTGTGTGTGTGTGTGTGTGTGTGTGTGCGTGTGCGTGTGCGTGTGCGTGTGCGTGTGTGTGTGTGTGCGTGTGTGTGTGTGTGTGTTTGCGCGCGTGCATGTGTGCTTGCATTCATGTGTGTGTGTGTACAAGGCTTACGCGTGTATGAATTTGAGTTAAAAAAATGTTTTCGTAAGTGCTAGTGAGTGTATGTACGTGTATGTACAAATCTTTTATTTGTCCCTATGAGTGTGTGTACATTTGTGTGTGTGTGTGTGTGTGTGTGTGTGTGTGTGTGTGTGTGTGTGTGTGTGTGTGTGTGTGTGTGTGTGTGTGTGTGTGTGTGTGTGTGTGTGTGTGTGTGTGTGTGTGTGTGTGTGTGTGTATATTCAAGTACATGAGTGTGCCTTTGTTCTTGCCTACGTGTGTATCTACAGTATGTGGGGATATCCCATCAGCCATTCTTTCCAAAGAATACAGCCGGAGGTCACGATGAGCACAGCAGAAGGCTGTCCTAGCGATGAAAGACACGCGCCCCCCACCCCCACCCCCATCCTCTTCAACCAACCCAATCACACTCCACTGCTGCTCCCCCCACAATCGACCCCCCCCCCCCTCCCGGAGTCAGCCACTTGCTGCAAAAAGTAGGTTTTCTGGTGTTTATTCAAAATGTACAGAGTAGGACGAATGCTACAAGTGTGAAATCCGAAATCTGTACGTGTTGCCTTTACTGCAACGTTTACTGTGTTGGTGGGCGATGGCGGATGACGGCTGCCATGCTGACAGTCAGTGTGATAAAACGCGATGGCATGTGCGCTGCAGGCTTATTTGTTTTACACATGCCTAGTAAACAACAGTCGCCAGGGCCCTGTTGCCAGGCGCCCGTTTACCCAGGGCTTGGCACACACACACAGGTGCACGCACGCACACACGCACGCACGCACATGTGCACACGCACACGTGCACACACACACACACACGCACACACAGCATTAAAGAAAGCTATTCTTCTTGTTTGTTTCCTTATTGGAGTAAGGGTGGAAGACTGTGTATTTTTAAACAGCGTTCTCCTGCAATAATCACCTCGTTACAGCACCACACTTGATTGCGCCTATTTCCACCCCCCTGGTGTGTCTTTGTATAGCATTGTGGCACCGTGGAGTCAAGAGCTGTGACATGTAACATAGTGTTTACCTTGACCAAGGCATGCTGTATTCCAGACACAGGCCTGCCGACAAGAGGGTGACAAACAGGTCACTTGTCCCGGGCCCAGGGAAAGAGGGGGCTCAGAATTGGGAACCATTGACAGAGGGGGTTGCCCTTTCAGATGATTTTGACTTGACTTGACTTGACTTGACTATTTTGCCCCGGGCAGGGTGAAAGCCGTCAGTGGCCCTGTCAAGACCACATACTAGACCCCAGACTGGGAAAAGCTGTGCTGGTCATATATGCTGAGGTGTGTGTTGTGACTCAGAGAGGCTCAGAGAGACGTTGGCCTCCCTCATGAGGTGACTCACTTAATTTGATGTTGTGACAGTGGTGACAAACATTTTAAGGCTAAAGCAACACTAAGTGGCGTTTTTCAACCTTAAAATAATGTTTCCAGCGTCTTTTCAGTGGCTCATTAAGTTGCTGAGTGGAAGGAAGGGCACTTCTCATGCAGTTTCCCACCGTCCATATTCTAAATGTGTCGGCCGTGTTTAGAAGGACAGATTAGAGTAGAGTAGAGTAACATTACCAATAGCATTAATACCGAGGGAATTAGATTGGTACAACAAAGCGAAGGTGTTGTCCGCACCTCTGTCTTATTTGAGTGGCTTGTTCGGTACACAATTCCGAAAATGATAAAGCAGAAGACAAGAAAAAGATCTGGAAAACTCAAATAATTAAAAGGGCAAGAGTGTTGGAATATTTTGGGTCTAGACCACCATAAGTGGTCCCAGTTAGGGTGGCAAGAATTAAAAGAATTAACCCCTGTGCAGAGCCTCGCCTATAACCTTTATTGTCACCAAAATTGTAATGGCCAAGTCACTTAATATGTTTCTCAAGACGTTTATTAATGTCATAGCAGTGTTTTTATGATGTAGTTGAATCTGTTCTGCAAGGAGTTGGTGAGCCTATCTGCACAAATATACTGTTGTTGTTTTAACAAACCATCTACTAAATAGATATTTTCTTTACATTCACTTTAGTCCTCCCAAGGTTCAAGATCTCAGAAGAGGCCAGAAAAAAGGCCTTGTGCCGAAAGCTGGCAGGAGAAAAGTTCCCGATAATTATTAGGTAGTATAGCCAGTAGATAGGAAAATGCTGTTGTGTTCTGTCATCACCACACATGTGTAGAGGGAGGTAGAGTATAGAGCTGCTCGCAAATAGTGCATGTGTATCACCCCAGGTGCTAAGAATCGCAAGTTGTTCTGAGCGTAGCATAGCATAGGACACGAGCCAACCCATCCTGTTCCATCCAAATCACTGATTGATGAACTCAGCATTTGTCGAGCTAGTTGTTGACTTGCTTGTTTCAAGTTTCCACGCATCATGGACCACATGTGAATGTTTTTCGTTCATGTCCTGCCTCCGAATGCTGTCAGCACAGCTGTTAAGCGGGCTTTTATTGGAGTTAGCCGCTAGGCTGGTTAGCGGCTAGGCCGTGTCACGCCATGCCAGCTGTCCTACTTACACATACTATATTGTTCTGTCTCTCTGTTCAACCACCTTACTGCCAGCTTTCCGATTCACCTCTGTACTCCTCGTGCTGTGTGAGTGTGTGCATGCGTGTAGGAGTGCCTGCATGTGTACAGAGGAACAAAGATTTGGGGGAGCAGACGGACTACAGAAAAGTATGATAGGGTATGCCCGAGTGAATGTTTACATACATGTGTGTATCTACGGTAATGGTATTGTGGTAGTAGGGCTATGCAGATTGGTGTGGGGAGGGGATGCTGTGTAGGGAGTGTGGTGTGTGTGTGTGTGGAGGGTGTTGTGTGTTTATTGTGGCTAAATGCAGCTTGACCTCTGCTGCTCCCCGCTGTCGGCTTTCCTCCGCTGGGGGAAAATCGGACACCGCCGGCACCAGGGGGGATTCTCTGCCACTGTCTCTCTCCCACCCAGCTGACAGACGGACAGAAGATACCCCCCAATGAGTGAACACACACACGCACGCAAGCACGCACGCACGCACACATGCACGCACACATGCACGCACACACACACACACACACACACACACACACACACACACACACACACACACACACACAAACACACACACACACACACACACACACACACACACACACACACACACACGCACACACACTACAGAGGACTGCAAACCCCAATCACCGCTGCTGATTCATCGTGCGCTGCCGTAGGGGTCAAAAATAGCCTGGCATGGCACTCTCCGCAGCTCCACAGGGCGGGAGCGGAACCAGGAGCCGGCCACAGTGTACCCCCTCTCCAGTGCCACGCCTCTGCCCTTCTCTTTTTCTTTTTCTCCTTTCTTCTTTCTTCTCGCTTTTTACGTTTCTTCAAGGCTTTTTGCCAAGTTCTCCTCTATCTCCTCCTCTTGTCTCTCCTCCTTTGTCCCACTGTACTTGCCCTCTGCTCTGGGGGGGGGTGTCTGGGCATTGGGGTTACAAAGTTTTCTTTGTAGTACAGTCTCTCTCTCAAGCACTTTCATTCTCTCTCTCTCTCTCTCTCTCTCTCTCTCTCTCTCTCTCTCTCTCTCTCTCTCTCTCTCTCTCTCTCTCTCTCTCTCTCTCTCTCTCTCTCTCTCTCTCTCTCTCTCTCTCTCTCTCTCTCTCTCTCTCTCTCTCTCTCTCTCTCTCTCTCTCTCTCTCCCTTTATTTCTTTGTCTTTCTCTCTCTTTCTCACTCTCTTGCGGGTGAAAATTGAGCAGACTAATTGATGATATGACTGTTTTATGACTGTGTGGGGGGCTGGGAATGTTTTGTCATATAACAGTGAATTGGGAGGTGGTTGAGTTGAGGGGTAGGGCAGTATCATTCACAGTGGATTGTAAGTGATGTGGCTGATGTGGGTGTATAATGACTTAACAACAGTTCAATTATACCCTCCTCCCCTCTCTCTCCTCCATACTGCTCCTCATCTTCACATCCCCCTCCCTGTTCTCCTACACCTCTATGAGTGATTCAGCCTGGTATGTAGAGTAGAGTAGAGTAGAGTAGAGTAGAGTAGAGTAGAGTAGAGTAGAGTAGAGTAGAGTAGAGTAGAGTAGAGTAGAGTAGAGTTTATTGATCCCAGGGGGAAATTAAGGTGTCAAGTAGCATACACACATACATAAATAAAGACATTGCTCACGAGACATTACACACATACTTAGACATAAAATAACCATATATAGCTATAGCTCACTGTTACATACATTTGCCCAGGCATGTCTCTCACACTCTCTCTCTCTCACACACACAAACACACACACACATACACACACACCAAAAATGCGCCTCCTATCCTGCCTCACTATCCTCAGCATCCTCATCACATAATCTCCTCCTCTCGCCTCTTTTTCTGGATATCTGGGCGAGAGCAGTAGCATACCTCTAACTCCTCGTTCTTCCCCTCCTAACCCTCCTCCC
>NC_085860.1:37094018-37096518 GCF_034702125.1 Engraulis encrasicolus | reverse complement strand
ACACACGCACACACGCACACACGCACGCAAGCGGACACACGGACGCACGCAGGCACGCAGGCATGCAGGCACGCAGGCACGCACACGCACACGCATGCGTCTGTATGCACACACGCACACACACTCACAGACTATATAGAGAGACACACAAACACACACACACACACACACACACACACACACACACACACACACACACACACACACACACACACACACACACACACACACACACACACAAACACACACACACACACACACACACACACATCACACCAGTGAACTCTTCCGGTTCAAATTGCCATATTTGTCTGGTGCCTCAGCACTTCTACTCCCTCTATTTGTTCACTTTAGACTAAGAACGATGAGGTAAGCAAAGAGGAGAGAAGAGAAGAGAAGAGAAGAGGAGAGAAGAGAAGAGAAGAGAAGAGAAGAGAAGAGAAGAGAAGAGAGGAGAGGAGAGAAGAGAAGAGAAGAGAAGAGAAGAGAAGAGAAGAGAAGAGAAGAGAAGAGAAGAGAAGAGAAGAGAAGAGAAGAGAAGAGAAGAGAAGAGAAGAGAAGAGAAAGGGCAATATCTGAAAGAGTCTTTGAGAGCAGAAAAGAACAGAGCAGAATAGAGCCAAGTTCATTTTCAGGAGCTGAAGAGGAACCAAAAATGGGGGATTTATCCTGAGTTCAGCTGTATGCAAGTGGACCTCTTCTTGGAAGGTGACAGATGTTCCATTGCTCAACTGAGAAAATTAAGTCGTTTCTGGGTTTTTCTTGCTGGGAATCTTGGAGTTACTGCTCTGTGGAGGACTTTTTTGTTTTTCTAATTTCCTGCCGTTGCCCATGATGGGTAACCAATGGTGATGCAAACTGAATCCTGAGTTGAGTGCATTGCTACAGCCCTGGATATTGGTGTTGTGTTTGGTGAGTTTTGCACTGGTACCTGTGAAATACGGTGCTCCTCTGGATCCCCTTCGCCTGCTTATCACCAGACCTAATCACAAGTGAGATAAGGTCTGGATACCTGCCTACTGTAAATCCCGTAGGTGGTGTGTGGTTTACGATTGACGACGGCTGTTGATAGGGCGTAATGAATGTGTATCATTTGGCATATGTAGCCATAGCCATTCGTGTCCACGCCTCCCTGCTCCCTGATTGGAGAGAGACAGAGACCATGAGTGCATCTTAATATGCGACCTTGCCTCCTCCACTTGCCTTCTCCACTTGCTTCTCGTCATGATGACATCACTCACAACAGCATTATATTTCAATATCTTGCAAAAGCTCAATTGTAGAGTCTTTTTCTCTTTTGCAATTGGGATGGTGAATGAAAAACAGTCCCTCAAAAGTTGTTGTGGCTAGGCTGACAGCTGGGAAACTTTATCGTTTTCTCCACGGAGGAGGGGCCAGGAGGCGGGACGAGGAGACAAGCGCAAGTGGAGGAGGCAAGGTCGCATATTAAGACGCACTCCATGATCTGCAAACCCTGCTGAGGGTAGAGTCCGTGCTGTCTTTCAGATCGGAACGATTGTGCAAAGCACCATGGGATTTCCCAGGGTACCAGGGTAGGATCCTCTGGCTTTGACCTGTGGATGACCTAGGCCCTGCTCCTCTGCACCCAGGTGTTGCCTCTCCACCAAGGCCTTCCCAGTCCGGACTTACAACATTCCCCTAGCGTGTGTGTGTGTGTGTGTGCGTGTGCGTGTGCGTGTGTGTGTGTGTGTGTGCGTGTGAGTGTGTGTGTGTGCGTGTGCGTGTGCGTGCGTGTGTGTGTGTGTGTGCGTGTGTGTGTTTGTGTGCGTGCGTGCGTGCGTGCGTGCGTGCGTGTGTGTGTGTGCGTGTGTGTGCGTGTCTGTGTGTCCGTCCTTGCGTGCGTGCGTGCATGCGTGCATGGGTGTTTGTGTGTGGTGGAATGGGAGGCACTCTTTCTCTACTACAGGAACCATTAGAATGTAGAGTAGTACACTCACAAGTCCATGTGTGTGTGTGTGTGTGTGTGTGTGTGTGTGTGTGTGTGTGTGTGTGTGTGTGTGTGTGTGTGTGTGTGTGTGTGTGTGTGTGTGTGTGTGTGTGTGTGTGTGTGTGTGTGTGTGCGTCTGTGTGTGTGTGTGTGTGTGTGCATGTGTCTGCATTTGGCATTTTTATGTTTGCCCCACAAAAGTGCTGTACAATCCTCCGAGACAAAGCATGTGTCTTAAAAGCCGAACAATGTTCCCTCTCTGCTCAGTTTGTTTCCGAAACACATATAAAATGATGTGTGGTGTAGGAGAGAGAGAGAGGGAGGGAGAGAGAGACACACACAGAGACAGAAAGACAGATAGAGGAAGAAAGAGTCTATGTATGTATGTATGTGTGTGTCTGTGTCTGTAGGAGTGCTTTACTGCAGATGGATCTGACGCTTTAAAAAGTGTAAAAAAGAAAACTTTCCTCACTCCACTTGGAAAGGGAACACAGCGTCTCCAGAGTGCTGTGGAGCTCAACGCCCCTGTGGTCAACATGAAAGGCCCATAGT
>NC_085860.1:37066518-37074018 GCF_034702125.1 Engraulis encrasicolus | reverse complement strand
GTCAAAGTGGCCAGTGAGAGTGAAATTGTTTCTAGCCACAGCCAAGTTTTACCAGCATTTGGCCGGTTGGCAGGTGCCAATGTCATGTCAAGCTCTGATACACAGGCCTCTTAAGCCAGAAAATGCTACAGTGATAAGACTATCTCCTCTCTCCTCTCCTCTCCTCTCCTCTCCTCTCCTCTCCTCTCCTCTCCTCTCCTCTCCTCTCCTCTCCTCTCCTCTCCTCTCCTCTCCTCTCCTCTCATCTCGTCTCCTCTCCTCTCCTCTCCTCTCCTCTCCTCTCCTCTCCTCCCTGTTTTCTCCTCTGCTCTTCCCTGCTATCATTCCTCGTTTCCTTACATGCTCTCACAAGCATCGACTCATCGACTAGGGGAGTCATATCCCTCCATATTTTTCCTCTATTTTTTTTGTGATGTTTTTTTTCTTCTACCATGGCTGTCTCGTTACTCTTCCCTGACCCTTCGGAGGCCCTGGGGGAGATGCCATTTTTTATGTCCTCCGAGGTGGCGCGACCCTTTTAACGTTTCAGAACCTCGGCGCAACTTTTACGGGCCTGTAGATCATTTTAATTATCCTCCCATATTTCGAGCCGGTGTGGCTGATAGTGAAAAATGGGAGAGGGATTTGACGCTGCCCCTGAGAGCGTCTACTGAGCAGGAGCGAAATGTTTTTTTCATCGCTTTCTTTTTTCATTTTGCTGTTGACCTCTGAACGAAAGCAAATATGTCCCCATATCTTTAATATCTCCTCTTTCAGTTGTTTGTCACTGGACTGAGTGAAATGTTTTGTCATGGACGTGCGCCCAGGGGGAAATGCTGAACATTGTTCAAAGGTCAGATTGAAGCAAAAATTCATTGCACTTTCAAACATGCACAGACAAACACACAGACACAGACACAGACACAGACACAGACACACACACACACACACACACACACACACACACACACACACACACACACACACACACACACACACACACACACACACACACACACACACACAGACAGACACACACACACACACACACACACACACACACACACACACACACACACACACACACACACACACACACAGACACACACACACACACACACACACACACACATACACACACACACACACACACACATACACACACACACACACACACACACACACACACATTGGTCCACACAAGTTCCATTGGGAAGAGAGAAAGCCTGTAGTCTGTTTGAGTCCCTTTATGCCTGTGTTTGTTGTTATGTATACATATGTGCAGATGTGTAGGTGTCATGTGCGTGGATGTTTATATTCACAGTTAGCGTATGTGTGTACTCATTACCATGTATTTATTTGTATGTCTATGTCTGTACAGTGCACTGTCTGTAGGTGTGCAAACATAACTATATTCACCATGGCACTCCTCCCATATGCCCTTCTGCTTTGCCCTCTGTGCCCCCAGTCACCATGCCTACCCACGGCCTCAGGTGTGGCACAGTGGCTGGAGAGGGCAAATGGATGCCATCCTACAGTAAACAGGCTTGAGGTATTGGTGTGTGGCAGGGGTGGGCAATTACTGACAGAAGGCCCAGATGTCGCAATAATATACCCGTGTCAATAATAAGAAATAGTGTATGCTGCCATAACTTGTCTGCTTTGCCAAGTGGGCTTGAGGCATTGGTGTATGGCAAAGTGCAGGGGTTCGGGTCATGGGTGTGGGGCGAGTTGTGGGCCAAGTCGGTCAGGAGTAGGGGCAAACTCACAAACACACATGCACATATACGGTACACATTGTACATACCGTACACACACGCTCACATAATCATACCTACGGTGCACACAAGCTTACATGCATCGTACCCACAGATATACTCACACGTACATTCACATACCAGCATGAACTCACACGCTTACACACACAGGCCTACACCCTATACACATGCACACACACACACACACACACACACACACACACGCACGCACGCACGCACACACACACACACACACACACACACACACACACACACACACACACACACACACACACACACACACACACACACACACACACACACACACACACTCATACGCCCCCACATTGTGGCCCCTGTAATGGGCTGTGACAGCGTTTCCGCTCCCAGTAGCTGGAGGCAGCCGAATGGTTTATTCATTAGGGCCTCCTCCCTCCAACAGACCGGGATGGGGTGCTTGGTGATGGGGTGTTGCAAAGGTGTGTGTGTGTGTGTTTACGCGCGCGTGTGTGTGCGTGCGTGTGTGTATATGTGTAAGTGTGTGTGTGTGTGTGTACGCGTGTGTGTGTGTGTGTGTGTGTGTGTGTGTGTGTGTGTGTGTGTGTGTGTGTGTGTGTGTGTGTGTGTGTGTGTGTGTGTGTGTGTGTGTGTGTGTGCGTATATGCGTAAGTGCGTGTGTGTGTGTGTGTGTGTGTGCGTATATGCGTAAGTGCGTGTGGGTGGGTGCGTGGGTGTGAGGGGTGGGTACTGTAGCAGGATGCAGGATGGGGGGCCAAGATACAGTTGCCGGGATGGGGCCTTTGTGAGGTGCAGCAGGGGTGTGATGTGGGTGTGGGTGTGGATGGGGGCTGATGGGGGGGGGGTCATGCATGTGTGGGTGTGTACTGCATGTGTGGGTGCGTGGCAACTTACAGTAGCAGCTTTTCCTCACAAGCCTGCATTAGCAAGGTGACATATAGCCTAGCCGCTAGGCCCTAGCGTATAAATGGCTGCAGCCTTCATTGCTCCTGTTCCTGTTCCGCTCCGCTCTGTTGCTGTGCTGATGTGGCGATGGTTGGATGGGTGGCTGAGCCTTCATGCCATCTACAGGATTGCACTTCACAGGAGGCAGTGCAGCATGAATGGGAACACCTGATTTTCTACTCATTCTACTCATTCTACACACACACATACGCTCGCAAGCACTCAAACACACACACACACCGTCTGACACACGCACACACACCGTCCGACACACGCACACACACACACTCCGACACACACACACACACACACACACACACACACACACACACACACACACACACACACACACACACACACACACACACTCCGACACACACACACACACACACACACACACACACACACACACACACACACCACACGCGCAATCATACAATCTTCAGTCACACATACACACATACACTACGCCCCTGTTCGGCTAGTTTACACAGGATTGGGCATTGTGAAGAAAAACACAGGCTGATGGTGTCCCGTTTATTTTAAGACGACATAATCACCCCCACAGTACCCTTGAGCGCTTTGCAGTGGCGCTCATGCGTTCTCTCAGCCCGAGAGATTTAAAAGCTCCCCCTTCATTCTCCCTGTGTGTTTTTCTTTTACTTTTTTCTTTCCTCTTTGACCTCACCCTACCTTTCCACTCTCACCTCTCGCCTCTGTACCGTTTTTTTTTTCCTTTTTCTTTTTTAACTATTCTTGTCAGGAACCCTAAGATGGTGGAGATTGTGCTGGAATGTGCCTTGGCCATTACCCACACCTCTCGCTCTCGCTCTCGCTCTCTCTCTCGCTCTCTCTCTCTCTCTCTCTCTCTCTCTCTCTCTCTCTCTCTCTCTCTCTCTCTATCTGACTTCACTTTTGTTCACACAGACACGGTGTAGAAGTTCAGTGAAGGCAGGCCATTACAGGGAGATATACATAGTTAAAAGTGATATATATAGCCAATAGCTTTTCAGTACATTGTGCCTTTCACTTTGCTCGCACAAGCACAGTGACAGAGTTCATGACAGTCTATTAGAGGGAGATAGTTAGGAGTTAAAGATATAGCTTTTTCTATTGAACTTTTTCTTCACACAAACAGGGTGACAGAGTTCATGACAGTCTATTGCAGGCAGATAGTTAAAAGTTAGAGATGTAGCTTTTTATATTGAACTTTTCTTCACACAAACACAAAGAGAGATCAGGGAAGACAGACCAGTTCAAAGAGATAGTTAAAATGAGAGATCGTATGGCTTCTTCTATAGAAGTAAACGGAGGGAGATTAGGGAAGACATACCAGAACAAGGAGATGATTCAAATGAAAGATATTTACAGTACAGTATATGGCTTCTTATATACACTGTGTACGTTTAGCTTTGCTCGCACAAACACAATAACTGCTTTAAAACAGACCATTACACGGTAAAGAGATGGCAGAGGGTGCTTCCAAAGAGCACAGTTCTATAGTTCTATAGTTTTCTTGTGTTTCAGTTTTGTGATAGGCTACTCTGATTGTCCATTCATAGGTCAAGCCACAAACCAACATGGCTGTGTGACAAGATAGCTGGAATGCAGACCAAGTCAGCAGAGAATCAGTGTGCTTTGTGCAATACAACTATGGCTATAGCTTTGACGTGTGCACTTTGTGGTGCTCTCTCTCTCTCTCCCTGTCTCAATGTAGACTACAATTTCTCTTTACCATAGTGTGTTTGCGTGTGTTGTTGTCTAAACTTGTGCTTTATCAGACAGTGTTTGTGCGTGTCTGTGTCTGTCTGTGTGTGTTGTCTTTTGGACTGTGTGTGCATGTCTATACGCACCTTTGTCTGTGTCTGTGAATCCATGCCCAATTTTGTGCCATCCCAGTCTGGGTTGTTATGTCTACCTCCATAATTGTGTGCAATTATATTTCTTTGCATTCAAGTGCGATGATTTTGTTTATGAGTCAAGTGTCTTGGCAGAGCCACTTACAGTTCAGTATTCAGATGCTTGTTTGTGGGGCCTCCTTGTGTGTTGTGTCTACTAGTGTGCATGTATTTTGATGTTGTGACTGTGTGTGTGTGTGTGTGTGTGTGTGTGTGTGTGTGTGTGTGTGTGTGTGTGTGTGTGTGTGTGTGTGTGTGTGTGTGTGTGTGTGTGTGTGTGTGTGTGTGTGTGTGTGTGTGTGTGTGTGTGTGTGTGTGTGTGTGTGTGTGTGTGTGTGCGTGCGCGCGCGCGTGCGTGCGTGCGTGCGTGAGAGAGAGAGAGAGAGTGAGTGTGAATGTGAGTGCGAGTGAGAGAGAGAGAGAGAGAGACAGAGATAGAGAGAGAGACAGAGACAGAGACAGAGACAGAGACAGAGACAGAGATAGAGACAGAGATAGAGAGAGAATGATCTGCGTGTATCTCTGTATTTGTGTGTGGGTGTGTGCATGCAGAGGTACATTAGGGGGAGATTGTGTGTGTGTATGTGTGTGTGTACAACATGCATGCGTGCGTCCGTTTGTGTATTTTCATATTCGTGAGCACATGCTTGTGTGTGAAGGCATGGGTGTGTAAGAGATTAGGTGAGGGGGTTGCACGGTAGGTTGTGTGATGACAGAATCACTGTGAGAAACAGTAGAAGACGCCTGGGACTCTTAATCTAGGTGTTTTTCTCCTCCTCCTCCTCCTCCTCCACCTCCTCTTCCTCCTCCTGCAAAAAGCGTTTGAGCAGACTGGGGGCTTCAGCTCCTGAGCAGCTGTAAAAACGGTATAGAGCCCAGAACTCAGAGCCCAGTACTCAGTCGAGTCCAGTCCAGTCGACCTGCACGCAGGAAAGTATGATTCACGTCAGACCAGCAGGGTAGCAGCACGCTCAGCGGCCTGTGCTGGCCTCCCTCCCTACCTCGCTCCTAAACCCGCCCTGCACGCTATCCCTCCCCAGGCCATTATCACATACTGTACTTGCGGCCATTGGCCACCACTACCACTCAGGGCTTGACGTTAACTTTTCTGCTCACTGGCCACTGTGGCTAGTGTTTTTTCCCAAGTGACTAGCCATTTAGCCTTTCTGTTAGCCAGAGTTTTGTTGTCAGTTATTTTTTCTTTAGAATATTCTCGCATCAATACAAAGAATTTATGCAACTACTGTGGTTTGCCGTGCCAAAGAATAAGTTACCTCAAAGTGACTAGCGAGAGTCTTCTCCTTCTCCCATGAGTCGACCCCTGCCACTATTGCTCCACCATTTTGGTCTCGATTAGCCTTCTGTACGCATGGGAAAATGTGCTGCAGATGTAGGACTTAACATTTGCAGTCACAGTCAGGGCTGGATGAAGATGCACCGGGGCCCCTAGGCTAAAGGTTGCTGGAGGCCCCCCACAGAAGGCACATTTTGCAACAAAATTACAAAGATGGTGTCATAATTCCAAGATAGGAATTATTTGCAGACATTTTTTTTTTCAATATTGCATCTTATCGCAATTCTGCCTCCACCTTCCCACCTCACTTTTACCAACCAGGGGGCCCCTGGCAGGTGGGGCCCCTAGGCTGTGGCAATATCTAGCCTGTGCATTAATCCGGGCCTGGTCACAGTCACAGCTCACAGCCACAGTCCAGGCAGCTGGAGGTGAACCGCTAATCTCAATGTCCAGTTGTCGAAGCGTTTCAGGCTGCTAGATAAACAGTGCTAAAACGTTGACAATATCGAGCCGTAATAGGCACACACTGTCACAACTTCACACATGAGCGCCTTCAGGGATACTCGAGCTGTTATCAAAATATGCACGTCTCTCTCTCTCTCACACACACACACACGGCTCACACACACACACTTCCTTAATCTGGTCTCCCGTTTCCATTCCAACACCTTTCTCACACACACACTGTCATGCTGGCTCACACACACACACACACACACACACACACACACACATACACACACACACACACACACACACACACACACACACACACACACACACACACACACACACACACACACACACACACACACACACACACACACACACACACACACACACACACACACACACACACACACACAGACTCTCACACATAGGCAGATTGACAGACAGACACACACACAGGGCAAACACACTCACAAAGATTGACAGACGCACACACATACACACACACAAACACACACACACACACATACACACACACACACACACACACACACACACACACACACACACACACACACACACACACACACACACACACACACACACCACACACACCCTCCCCTCTAATCCCTCTGTTATGTGTGCACCGCTGCGGTCCTGCTTTCATGAATGATAAAACCGCCGGCTCTATATCGAGCCCTGTGCGAATGTTGATTTGGCCGAGTGTGAGCGGAGTGAGTGGGACCGAAATGGAAAAAACAACAAGAAATAGGAAAAGTGTTTTCTTTGTCAGGTTTATATAAATGCTCTATTAAGTGTCTTTGAAAGAGTACATTTTCTATAAGATGGGGAGGGGTGGTGGTCGGGGGGGATTTTTCGGAGGAACAGCGTCCAAAGTACACAGTGCTCTCCCTGGGACACTCTTTGGCTTGGCATTGAGGTACAGGACAGGATGGCCCTCCCGCCTCACATGCAGAGGCCCTGCGAGCGCTGGTGCCTGGCGGGACAGAGGGCACTTTCAGGCTGCCTGCTTACCTATCCCACACCCCTGCTGCTCCGGGCTTCCAGCTTCCAAACTTCCAGCTTCCAGTCTCCATTTGCTGGGGGGCCCCACTAAAAGTATACGGCAGGAGTTAATCAGACACACTCTGCTCTGTCT
>NC_085860.1:37001518-37054018 GCF_034702125.1 Engraulis encrasicolus | reverse complement strand
AACACACTGTCCATTTCACACGAACCGCTCCTGTCGTGAAAACATGTTGATCCAAGTCTTGCACTAACCCATTTCTGTCTTGCCACTGCCACTCTCCTTTTTTTAGTCCTAGTTTGTTGACACTTTAGTCTGCTTTGTTTGGAAGGATCGGGGCGATATCTAACAAAGACACTAGAAGGGAAAGAGAAAAGCATTTCCGCAGGCCGGCTGTACTTCATTTCTGGAACCAAAACATCCTTTTCATTGCACTCATCTATCCACCAAATGGTGTTAACAGCTTTTACGCTCTTAACGTCTTTGCCTCCACGGCTTACGCAAGTGATCAGCAAGCTGGAACATGCACTTTAAAGCTGCTCCCATGGTTACTGTGCCCTGACACACACAACGTTTTTGGCCAAGATAGGGCCAGCTAAGGTCAGAGGATTATCATTTGAGGGTATTTAGGTTTAGGTTATTTTAGGCCCATTTTTTGTTATTTTTTTATTGTTATGTTCTATGCTTCATTGAGAGCATGACTTGTGAGCAGTGGCACCGTGATTGTAAATGCCCGTTTCAACTCTGGAAGAAACTATGTCATCTGTCTGACACTTTTACTTCTTTTGAGAGTTTAGGGAGGAGAGTAGCTTACTTACTTACTTAACCCCATCACGCCATTCGGCGCATAGAGCAGCAACAAAGTCTCTCCACTTCGATCTGCCGGTAGCCAACTTCTCGATGGTCCCCCAGCTTTGATGGTACTGCTGGAGCTCCTTCTAAATGGTCCGTCGCCATGTCATTTTTGGCCTCCCTTTCTTCCTTTTGCCTTCTGGGGTCCAGTGTAGTGCGACTCTTGAAATTGCGTTGGGTTCCATTCTGATTACATGGCCGATCCAGGTCCATCTGCGCTTCTTGAAGATGTATTGCATATTTTCTTGTTGGGTGATGTTGAGGAGGTTATTGTTGGAGATGGTTTTGGGCCAGTAGATGCGTAGGATTTTCCGCAGAGATGATGTATGAAAGGTGGAGAGTTTGTGCAGGTCGCCTTCAGTTGTTTTCCAGCATTCTGCACCATATAGCAGAGTAGATATGACGCAGCTTTGGTAGAGTCGGAATTTTGTAGAGTAAAGTAGAGAGTAAAGTTTGCACACAACCTTGACCTCTTTTTATTGTATACCCAACGAAAAATGCTCTACATATATTTAATGCGAAAAAGACTACTTCAACTCTTTGAACTTTGTGAATTGTGTGTGTTTGTGCGACCGGACATTTTACGCCTATCACTGTACTTCCTGTATTCCTCTTTGTTGTTTTTGTTTTGCTTTTTGCCTGAACATGTGCTTTGCATTGTGCAACTGCTTACTGGCAGAGGGACTGGCTTTGGCGATGATGGACGGCGGTCAGCCAGGATCGAGCCTTTTTCAGCACCCAAAGTCGTTTACCTGTTGAAATACCTGCATGGGAATCTGTTCATACCTGCCATAAAGGAAGGCCTGTGCTCCACACAGGTCACAGTTCAACACCATAGGTCCCCAGGCAACTGGCAACAGATTTCTCTCTCTCTCTCTCTCTCTCTCTCTCTCTCTCTCTCTCTCTCTCCCCCTCTCTCTCTCTCCCTCTCTCTCTCTCTCTCTCTCTCTCTCTCTCTATCTCTCTCTCTCTCTCTCTCCACAAAGCGGCTCTCAGTTCGGGACGAGCAGAAGCAGAACTCCCGAGGCTCGTTCTCCATCAATCAGCACCTCGTTCCAGTCAGCATCAGACCACATAGCTTATATTACAAACAGCAGTGGCCAAAAATCATCTCATAAACATCTACTTTTAGGTCCAGCCCTCCCCCTTTGGTGGTTAAAAATCTAAAAAGAAAAAAACTTTGGCTGTGTAAATCATGTGCAATAAATTAGACAGTTGCACAGCTGAGTATGAGTATGTATTTTGTCTCATTGTGAGCCGTGGTGATCTCAGGTGAATATATCTTTCTATTCCCGCTGGCAGATTCTAGTGGTCTTTGTCAGCCTTATCACCTGGATGATCTGTCAGGTCTTCGGATGCGATGCTGTCTAAACTCTTGAACTCTTGAAGAAGAGGAAGCATGTCTCCGTTTTAAAGGCAAAACATTTCCCAGACGCCATTCAAAGACATCTCTGAGAAGATGCCTTTGAGTGATTGAGAAGACACTTCATCTCTCTCTACATTTTGATAGCTTGCATGAGGCCTTTAAAGCCACTTCAATATCTTCCACTACAGCAATACTAAATGTCACTAAGTGTTCCCTGTGCACACCTGTATGGAACATCTGAAATTGTATGAAATTATAATAATCTGAGAAGTTGCACATTGGATTCTAGACACTTGGTACCAAACCAACTACGTATTGTAACCAGGGCTTCGAACCGGTTCAAGGAACGAAAACGAAAACCAGAAACTTTTTGTATTTTACAGGGAACAGAAACGAAACCGGAAACGTTTTTATTTTTTATGTTCTGGAACAGGAACACTTATTTAAAAATAATGGTAACCGGTTAATACCGGTTAATACCGTTCCTCAAACTAAAAAAAAAAGTCATTATTTTCCTGCGCACGTTACCATGACGGCTGAGGTTCATATCCTGTGTGACATCAGACATTCTCTGACTGAATGGAGAGAAAGCTGTAGATTACAAAGTCTTCACTCCACATCTTAATTAAGAGAAACCAATGTCATACAAAAGGACAGAGTTTGCATTGCATTATTGTAAGACATTGCAGGGAAGCGCGTGTAAAGCGCACCGACAATGTTCGGCGTTATTGGGCATCCATGGCCGCTTCAAATATGCACAAACTCACAATGTCCATCATAGTGCTCCTCGTGACCCAAGTCAGCGTGGAGCGCACATTTTCATCATTGAGGTTTATTCCCTGCTTCTCCGCTTAGGTCGTCCCTGAATGACAAAATTCTGGAAGATATTCTTGTCATCCGCTTGAATAAACAGTTTTGAATGTAGGCTGACTCATTTGCACTTCCGTCTTTCTTGGTTAACGTCAGTTAGGCCTATGGGAGTAATCAGCTGACAGGAACGAAATTAACCGTTCAGGGAACAATATTTTTTGGTTCTAACCGGTTCGGGAACATGAATTTATTGGTGGAACTCAGAACCGGAAACGTTATAATTCCGTTTCTGTTCGGAACGGAACGTTTGGAAAAAAATAACGGTTCAAAGCCCTGATTGTAACTGCTAGCCTTCCTGACACATCTGTCATATTGCTCGTCCAAACTCATTTCTGTGCAGCACATTACCCTTCTTTATAACCAACTGCTCATCATGCAAGAATGTCTGGCTTTACAGTAGGTCTCTTGTAGACCACCAAAAATAGAAGTGGTCGTGGTGTAAAGTTGCTGCTCTTTGATACGTTTTCACCCAGCCATGACAGACAGTGTGTGTGATAGGCAGTAAGTGTTCCCCTAATGCGCCTTCATACAGCAGTGAAGCCCACCCCCCACCCCCCGCTCCCTGCCATTGAAATGCCATTGTGTTGACATCCACTGTCACGCATGTGGACAGCATTCATTAGATGCCATATTGATTCAGACAACTCAGCAGGCTGTGGAAATCTATACACCGCAGTGACTGTCGTCTGGATGGATGTGGGAATATAAAGTAGAAATGACACCCTCTCTCTCCCCCAGTAATTATTGTGTGTTGACAGATTTTACAGACGGTCCGGTCTCACACATACACATACAGTGATATAATATATAATGATATAATATTACATGTACTATGTAGGAGATGATGTCATGTGAATATTATATTATATTATATTATATTATATTATATTATATTATATTATATTATATTATATTATATTATATTACATTACATTACATTACATTACATTACATTACATTACATTACATTACATTACATTACATTACATTATATTATGCTTGCGTTGTGGCTGTGGGTTTATGTGACTGGAAATATACAGTTAGTTATAGTAAATAGCCGAGGGTGGCAGTTGTGGTGCTTTCAGTTGCGAGTATGAGAAAGAGCGTGCATGCGTGTGTGTGTATGTATGCGTCTCTCTCTCTCTGTCATTGTCTGTAGAGAAAGAGAGAAAGAGTGTCTCTTTGTGCCTCTATGTTTGTTGTTTTGTGTTTGAATGTGTTTGCTTTGACTGGCCAAATTTGCCTTTGCTTTACTAAGCTCTGCGCACACAACAGTCTCTGTTGAGCTATGTCAGATTTAATAATGGGTTTTTTTACAGAGATGTGGATTTGGACGTCGAACTGAAGTGCTTGGCTACACCAGAAAGGCAGAAAAGGAAAAGTTATATTTCCTTGGGGACCTCAGAAAGACGTTTTTTGTAAAAGAAACAGTGGGAAAAACAGATCAACGCTTATCTTCCAAAAGCATTGTGATTGTTTTTTCAATTTGACAGTAGCTCACTGTTCCGACACAGAAGACACCCGTGAGCTTTTGTGATTGATAAGATCGCATTGAACTCCGTGGGAAGGTCAGAAACAAATAAGACTTTGAATAAATTCCCCCATTAATTATCTGCCAGTCATTTTCTTTGTTGACGCGGAGAGCTGGCGAAGCCACAGAGACAGGATGCTGCGTGTGCATGTGTGTGTGCGCGCGCGTGTATGTGTGCGCGGCGCGCGTGTATGTGTGCGTGGATCTCATATTAAGTCTGGAGGTCTTTCTGTCTCCCCCCACCCCCCTCAGTCCTCCGCAAAGTTCATTTCACAGCTATTAAAATAGATCTCGGCCCGAGGAGCAACCAAATCCTCTGACCCAAGTTGGACGCGTGAATTAGAAAATATTGATGGAATAAAGAAAAGCTATCCGCTGGAAAGCAGACGTCTTTCAATAGGGACTTTGTGTCAGTCAAGTCATTGCGGTGGTATGTGTGTTGAATAGGTGGGTGAGGGGTTTTGAGTGGGGGGGGTTATCAGAAGTTTAAATGCAACCAGAGGAGCTGTCGCCCCACTCTTTCCATTAATATCCTGTAGTAGATGTTCCTGTCCGTCCGTTGGCTAAGTGTGTGCTATGCTATCCTTTCGTACTTTCTCTTCTTCTTTTTTCCTCTTTTCCTCTTCTTCTCTCCTCTAAAGCCGGCGTGAGTAATGTTCCATCGTCTCCTGTGAACTGAAGGGAGGGGGAAACTGTGTCAAAATCAGGAGAGGGGCTGAGATGGCTTTTTAAATGTACTGAAACAGAGATTCCATCATGTTTGCGGAATGCTGGTGGAGAGCAATATGGAAACAGACTGGCCTCGAAAAATGCAGTGGTAATAAAAATTGTCTGGGTGGTGGTGGTGGTGGAGAGGGGGTGCTTAGGAGAGTGGTAGGGTTTGTTGGGGGGGGGGTTCGTTGAGCTACTGGAATTACACCCTCAGACAGCCCCTCCCCCCACCGCACCACGCCGCGCCGTGTGGCTACCCTCAGGGAAGCTAACCTCAGGTCTGCTGCTGCAAGGGGGGAGTAGTGGAGGTAGAGAGGAGGAGGAGGAGGAGGAGGAAGAGGAGGAGGAGGAGGAGGAAGAGGAGGAGGAGGTGGGGTGTGTGTGTGGGGTGGGGTGTGTGTGTGTGTGTGTGGGGGGGGGTTGGAGGTTTGTTGGATGAGGGAAAGCCTTCACTGTTGCTCATGGTAGCAATCAAGCTGCCGTCCAAGGTGATTGAATTGCATCCTGAAGTGTGCTGAAAGCCACCACACACACACACACACACACACACACACACACACACACACACACACACACACACACACACACACACACACACACACACACACACACACACACACACACACACACACACACACACACACACACCTATACTCCTCCGTTTCTTTCTACTCCTCTCCCCTCTGTCTTCATTTCTCTCTTTTTCAACCTCTTTTCACTCTCACTCTCTTTCACACACTCAGAGACAGGACCCCCACTATTACAGAGGCACAGTTGATTGTCACTATCTATTTCAGTCCTTTTTTTCTCAGCCTCTTTCTTTCTCGCTTTCTAAATGACCAGCAGATGTCTAGAGCAGACTGGCTGCCGCTGTGTTGACAAGCCCACATTGGAAGCGGAGCACTGTACCTGCACAGAGAGAGCATGGCACACCGCTAAACCAACAAACCAAAATGAAGACGGATTCTTTTTCGTTCAGAGCGTGAGCGAGCGCCCATGCTTCTTGAAAAAAGAAAGCCATACACCCTCACAATGCTGACATCTCCTGAGCAAACAGAAGCGAGAAAAAATGCCTCTTTAAAGGCAAATTGCCTGGATAATGGATGTTTCTAAAAATACGTCAGAGAGAAAAAGAGAGAAAGCTGGAGGGAGAGAGAGACAGACAGACAGAGAGAGAGAGAGAGAGAGAGAGAGAGAGAGAGAGAGAGAGAGAGAGAGAGAGAGAGAGAGAGAGAGAGAGAGAGAGAGAGAGACTCCAGGGATTGTTACAGTAGCCTGGCTCAAAGAGCATTGCTTGCTGGCTGGGTCCCAGCTGTTGTTGCCCGGGCAGACCTGGGCAGGCAAGCAGGCAAAGAGGCAGGCAGGCAGGCAGGCAGGCAGGCAGGCAGGCAGGCAGGCAGGCAGGCAGGCAGGCAAGCAGGCAGGCAGGCAGGTCTGGGCAGGCAAGCAGGCAGGCAGGCAGGCAGGAAGGCAGGCAGGCAGGATGGCAGGCAGGCAGGCAGCCAGGACGGCAGGCAAGCAGGAAGGCAGGCAGGGAGGCAGGCAAAAAGGCCATAGAGCAGTCAGGCAGGGAGAGAGGCAGGCAGGCAAGGAGGGAGAGTGGCCGCTATAGAGGCAGGCAGGCAGGCACAGAGTCCATCAGAGAGGCAGACAAGTACGAAGAGAGGCAGAAAGGGAGGGAGAGAGGCCGTTATACAGGCAGGCAAGCACGGAGGCCATTAGAAAGGCAGGCAGGCTGAGAGAAAGGCAGACAGGCAAGCAGGCAGAAAGGCAGACAGGTACAGAGTCCTTCAGAGCGGCAGGCAAGTGCGAAGAGAGAGAGTCAGGCAGAAAGAGAGACATGCACAGAGGCTGGGAAAGAGGCAAGGAGACAGGCAAGCAGGGATAGAATAAGGTCGGCAGGAAGAGAGTTAAGCATGGAGGCCTTTAGAGAAGCAGGCAAGGAGGAAGGGAGAGAGACTGGTACAGAGGTTAGAGAGGCAGGTTAGCAGGGAGGTAGACAGGCAGACAAACACACAGACAGGTATGTAGGTAGAGAGAGGTAACCAGGCAGGCAGGTAGTAGAGCATGGCAACCCGACCGAAGTCCGACGGGCCTGGTCGGAACCCGACGGGCCGGGCCGGACTCGGACAACAAAAATAGAATATCTGTCGGACTCGGGTCGGGCTCGGGCTTGAAGCAAACAGACATTGTGAAAATTGTAAGCAACCAGAGGAAACGTTTCAGTTCATGCAAACGGCAGTTTTGTGATTAAAAAATAAGTAATTGAATATGCATAAATGAAAATGTTGGTAGGCTACTGTGCCAGTGATTATTATTGGCTGTATGCACGCGCCAGTTACCAGTGGCAACATTTGGACGCCCACTCCGAGTCAGCCGAGCAGGGATGCCGAGTGAACTTGCTTGCCAAATCAACAGTTGTCAGTGAACGCATGTTTTTGCTGTAGGCCTAGTGTAGGCCATGCCTTCGAGGCTGTCTTGAATGTTGAACATAAAATGACGAAGTTTGTCACTGCATTGTTCGCCAAGGATTACATTTCCAGCATGGGGCTAGCAAGGACCATAATATGGATAACTAAGAAGACACACACGCTACGTGGAGTGTAAGGTAGGGGCTGAGAGGTTTCCTGTTACTATTTTGTCCGCTGTGACATGTCATGTCCTTCACGTACAGTAGGTTCTTAATTGGTGTCACTTACTGTAGGCTACAGTTGTAACTATGTGCGTGCAACCTTTCCTGATTTTATATTGACCGCATGGACATCAGGGGAAATGGCATTCTCTTGGAGGGCCAAACAGGCTACTGTTCTTCGGGGTTAGCTTATAGCCCTGTTACTCATTGCGCAGCTCGCGAGACGCCTGACTTGGCGGCTCGCAAGGTTATAGAAAAAATATTATAGCCCAACACAATCAACAGACCTGCATTTAAAATCTGCCATGCCTACATACATATTCAATGAACACGTAGCACAGTCATCTGCATCACGGCAAGTAGGCAAGGCTATGGGCACGTCTACATCAAGATCTCTTTTTTTCCATCTGGCTGACCCGGCACCCCATGCGTCGTTGTTTATTTAGCCTACTGACAAATTTGACTCGGGCAAGCAGCAAGCCACATTTCCCCTCAGAAGTGAGCCGCGAAAATCAATCCCAGATCTTATTTGAAAATGCATTGGCTGTCATTTTTATGGACGTTTGTTCACATTTTCATTGGTGGCGTTTTGCATTGTTTTAAGAATAGACGGCTTTACATTCTAAATGGCTGGGGTCGTCTATCAGCAGAGAAAAGAGCGCCGAAACTTAACCTAATTCGGCAAACATCCTTCACAACAACGCCACCACACTCAATGGCGGAGACCAATAAATGATCTTGCCCACATCAAACAAGTAATTCCATCATACA
This sequence comes from Engraulis encrasicolus, assembly GCF_034702125.1. Taxonomy (NCBI): domain Eukaryota; kingdom Metazoa; phylum Chordata; class Actinopteri; order Clupeiformes; family Engraulidae; genus Engraulis; species Engraulis encrasicolus. The sequence goes on along the minus strand of NC_085860.1, from coordinate 37,045,471 downwards.
TTGTGAATGATGCGTGCACGCGCCTGGTGTAACTCTCTCGCGCAGATTGCATTGTTGGTGACCACATCGCAAATCGCTGTTCATTTTCGCGCCTGGTGTAACTCTCTCGCGCAGATTGCTTGGTGACCACCTCCCAAATCGCTGTTCATTTTCAGTTTAACCTGGCGCTGTCAAACGGGCAATGAAGGCAAGCAGAGTGCGAATAAAGCACGCAGAGTCCCGTTGGAATGCTGCAGCAAGTTGGAAACTTAAACTTTCTCTCTATCTCGCTTTCTCTCTCTCTCTCTCCGCACGGCATTGATTGACAGCTGATATAACTCAGTGCTGTCGGCGATGTCGCATTTTTATAAATAATAAGTTAACAAGACCATCAGGCAACCATCCTTCACAAGCTCAATAACTCGTACATAGAAACATAAGCTGCGCTGTCACGTGTATGTGTGTGTGTGTGTGTGTGTGTGTGTGTGTGTGTGTTTATACTTACTATGCGTGTGTAACTAAATTAGGCTACTGCAAATTGCCTCATCCTAACGTCTTTGCCTATCCTGGCTATTTATCACGTGCTATTTTGAGTATGGAGGAGCCCACATAGAAAATCTTGCTTGCGCACAGGTTCTGTTGTTATTACAGTGGTCTCGGGCTTCGGACGGGTTCGGACACAAACATTTTAATTAGTCTCGGGCTCGGGTCGGTGTCGATCACTTTTCTGTCGGCTGAGGGCCGGGCTCGAACAGAAAAAAACGGCCCGAGCCACACTCTAGCAGGTAGGGATAAAATCAAGAATGTGGGGAGACAGGTAGGCAGGCAGGCAGGGAGAGAGCCAGGCAGGCAGACAGGTAGACAGACAGGCAGGGATAGAATCAGGCAGGCAGGGAGAGAGCCAGGCAGGCAGACAGGTAGACAGACAGGCAGGGATAGAATCAGGCAGGTGGGAAGAGAGGCAGGCAGGCAGGCAGACAGGTAGACAGACAGGAAGGGATAGAATTAGGCAGGCAGGGAGAGAGCCAGACAGGTACACACTCAAAAAGGATGTGTTAAAAACAACACATTTTTAACACATCTGTGTGTTCGGATAAGGACAACACATGTTGTGTTAATAAATGTGTTAAACACCTTAACACAGTGACTGTGTTGAAATATTCAACGCAGTGCTGTGTTAAATATAACACAGATAGTGTTATTTATGTTCACTCTATTTTATTGAAATATTTAGTTTAAATAAGTTTAGTCATTATTTCAATATGTATTATTCATTTATTATTTAACTTTGTATTAAAATGTTTTCTGTATTTTTATTTGAAACCAGTCAAACCAGTACAAGATGTTATTTCTCACAAATATTTTATTCATCATTTTCAAAAATATAATTTTAGATGTAAAATGGAATGCATTTCAAGAAATTATATACATCACATTACAGTCATTACATTACATAGGCCTACATTATACATTACAGTCATACAACTTTATCATGAATGTTTCTACAGAATTTTGTACCTCGGGTTTACAAATATACAATCTCCTCTCTCATTCAAATGTAATGGCAATATTCAACCAATCTGATATTCTTGACCAAACATAAAAACTGATCGGGAAACATTAATTCGACTGCATAATGTTACATAGGCCTACACATTACAGTCAAACAACTTTATCATGCATGTTTCTACAGAATTTTGTACCTCGGGTTTACAAATATACAATTTTTGAAGTAGATTAAGGTCATTGGTTTAACATCTTTTAAATCTTTTATATTAACTATCTTAAAGTCTTGTGTTGTTTGCAATTGAAATGCATGTAAATGGGAGAGAAAAAAACACTTGAACAAGTAATCATACAAAAAAGGTAACACATTGTTTGTCAAAATTTTGAAAAATGTGCATTACTTCCCCAAACACAAGTTCTCCTCTCTCATTCAAATGTAATGGCAATATACAACCAGTCTGATATTCTTGGCCAAACATACAAACTGATCAGGAAACATTAATTCGACTGCATAATGTAACATCTTCATTAATACCTTCAAAATGTTTAAGCAAGGTCCTGTGTTCTTCTATAACCTTTATAACTCTAAACTCACTTAATTACTTTCATGTCACGGAGGGTATTTGTGGTGATATAATGTGGTGATATAATGCTAACTAAAGGATTAGCTATACTTCCATTCTTCATAGGAGATTTCATAGATGAAGACAATGGTCACTGGAAGTTGTTTCTTTTGTTGAGAGAGATCTGTGACATTATCTTTGCTCCAGTTGTAACTAAAGGATTAGCTATACTGTTGAAGAAGCTGATAATGGATCATCACAGTTCATTTAAACTACTTTATCCAGACAGGCCTTTGATTCCAAAGCATCATTTTATGACCCATTACTGGCGTATGATGATTTATTTTGGCCCCTTATCGAAACTGTGGTGTATGCGTTTCGAAGGAAAACATGAACCATTAAAACGGCAGGTGCACGTTTTCTGCAACTTCATTAATATTTCTAAAACACTGTCATTTAAACATGAAACACAGCAAATGGTCAATAAAACACATGATGACACTGAAATGGACCTTTCACAAGAAAGCTACAATTATATAATGGCATCAGAGCACAATGTAGTTGAAAGGTCCAGTGCTGTGTCATAGAAAAAGTTATGTGTGTCGCTATCATTATCACCCTGAAAGTAATCGTACAAGGCCGGTTTTGACTATGGCATTACATGTCACGGAGGGTATTTGTGGTGATATAATGCACGATGTCTTAGAGGGCGTAGCCCGGCTTGAGCTAAAGCTGATGTTGAGACACTTCATCTATGATCAGAAATTATTCACGCAGGAGCAGTTGAACCATAGAATGGCCGGTTTTGACTATGGCATTACTAATGGGAAAAAACAAGCCCAGTGCCATTGTGAATTTGAGAACGGGAGAGATACGCCAAACTGCAAGCCAAATGTGGTGCTTGCTTCTCTTCCTACCATTCTTCATAAGAGATTTCATAGATGAAGACAATGGTCACTGGAAGTTGTATCTTTTGTTGAGAGAGATCTGTGACATTATCTTTGCTCCAGTTGTAAGTAAAGGATTAGCTATACTGTTGAAGAAGCTGATAATGGATCATCACAGTTCATTTAAACTACTTTATCCAGACAGGCCTTTGATTCCAAAGCATCATTTTATGACCCATGACTGGCGTATGATGATTCATTTTGGCCCCTTATCGAAACTGTGGTGTATGCGTTTCGAAGGAAAACATGAACCATTAAAACGGCAGGTGCACGTTTTCTGCAACTTCATTAATATTTCTAAAACACTGTCATTTAAACATGAAACACAGCAAATTTTAAATTGGAAGCTGGGCAGTCCATTGACTGATGTGTTGACAGTATCTGACAGTTCTTCAGACATTCTTGCTTATCTTGAAGAACACAGTACCTTGCTTAAACATTTTAGAGGCATTAATGAAGATATTACATTATGCAGTCGAATTAATGTTTCCCGATCAGTTTGTATGTTGGTCAAGAATATCAGACTGGTTGTATATTGCCATTACATTTGAATGAGAGAGGAGAACTTGTGTTTTGAGAAGTCATGCACATTTTCCGTAATTGTGACAAACAATGTGTTACCTTTTTTGTATGATTATTGGAACCATAAAACACATGATGACACTGAAATGGGCCTTTCACAAGAAAGCTACAATTATATAATGGCATCAGAGCACAATGTAGTTGAAAGGTCCAGTGCTATGTCATAGAAAAAGTTTTGTGTGTCGCTATCATTATCATATTATACCCTGAAAGTAATCGTACAAGGCCGGTTTTGACTATGGCATTTCTAATGGGAAAAACAAGCCCAGTGCCATTGTGTATTTGAGAATGGGAGAGATACGCCAAAACTGCAAGCCAAATGTGGTGCTTGCTTCTCTTCCTACCATTCTTCATAGGAGATTTCATAGATGAAGACAATGATCACTGGAAGTTGTTTCTTTTGTTGAGAGAGATCTGTGACATTATCTTTGCTCCAGTTGTAACTAAAGGATTAGCTATACTGTTCAAACAGCTGATTATCTTTTTTGTACGATTACTTGTACCATAAAACACATGATGACACTGAAATGAACCTTTCACAAGAAAGCTACAATTATATAATGGCATCAGAGCACAATGGAGTTGGAAAGTCCAGTGCTTTGTCATAGAAAAAGTTATGTGTGTCATTATCATCATCACCCTGAGGATGGTCTCTGTTAAGGTGCTTTGTATATGAATTTAAGTTGTGGTATGTTCGTTGGCATGATTTCTGACCACAAACAAGTGTGAAATTTTGTCCATCAGACAGTGCATGAACATTTCGCAAAAGTTTGTTGACATCTCTCAATTCACTATTACACTTAGGACACATTTACATTTTTGTAGTTTTCAGTGGATGGCTTGGAGCTTTGACAGTAGCTCCATCACTTTGGCCCTCTTCCCACTAGAGAGGGGCACTTCGTAAACAGTCTCAAAGAAGTGAAACATAGACGTCATTGTGCATTGCAAATCCAAAACATTTTGAACAGTTTGTCCATTGCAAAAGTCAAACCATTGTCTTGGAGCGGGATGTCAACTTTGTCGTTCTCAGCGATGATGATGTATTGGGCAGTAGCATGGGCTTGACCGATACACACAAGGTGGGGATGACGATTTTCCAACAGGCGCTCAGGAGGACTGTCGTTCAGCAGGCCGGACATACTGGTTCCAATCTGGGGTGTGGGGGATTTGAGAGAATGAAACAAAGAAATAATTACACAAGTAAGCACACACACACACACACGCGCGCAGGCGCGCACACAAACACAAACATAGCACACATACACCCCTTCTCTAACAAAAACCCTCAGTAAACCTCACCCCCTCACCTTTCCTTTTACAGCTGCCTTTCAGGCCCACCTCAATTCCACCCTCCAACACACACTCCACCACCACCATCACACTCCACCACACTCACACCCAAACACACTCCTCTCTGAAACACGACATGCCGGTGTCCTGTCGATATGAGCTATAGTGAGACAGAGTAAGGGAGATGGAGGTGAGAATAGAGGGACGCAAAGGAAACATACCTACCAGTTTCATGTCTAAGTCGAGGTGGCCCAGAGCTGACTTGACAATTCATTTTCCGCCTTTCCCTTTTCCTGCTGAAGTTGGAGGCAGCAACTGGATCAGTGTTTGAAAAGCAAGATGCTGCAACAACAAATACAACTCAATTAGATCCAGGGTTTCCGCTACATTCTTTTTACCGTGGCCGGGCCCCAGGGGGTCTCCTTGGTTGGCGGGGTCCTGGCATTGCGCCTTCAAGAAAATCCTGGGAGAAACCCTGAGATCATTAACTATAGTTAGTTCAAACACAGGGTGTCTCCATTAGATCATTAACTGAAGTTAGTTCTAACACAGTGTGTCTCCATTTTCAATTTCTAATTAAATTTCTACCATGTTCTAATACAATGTAAGATGCTTGAATTTACATATTATGGCAGAAAGAAGAATCCATGGCCACTGTAACAAACCATTTTGTCAGAAAACTCTTACCATCATTCTCAGGAACAGGTGGCACACAGTTTTGGCACAATGGTTGCTTCCCATTTCCGAATGAAGTTGTCAGCCTTTCCTGGAAACATCCTCCCAAATGCTGCGTCCAGCTGTAAAAATATTGATAAGAATTAGGATTTTATTCCTTCCTGGACACACCAGAAGTCATCTCGTAAACGGGGGAAAAAAAGAAAGAAATTCAAAGAAAGAAAATCAAAACAGTTGAAATTTGGTACTTTCTAAATTACATTTCAATGTTCAATACTTGGTTACCAAGCTCTTTGCCTTAGTCACTGGAATGCTGCATTTAACATTGAAGTTAATGGCAGTGGCATTGCATGGCAGTTATGGCCCAGATCTCCCTGATGCTTTGCTGCCAGCTGTGTTTTGTTTGTTGATCTGTTGACCCACACTTCCCTCTTGATTATACCCCAGACCACCATACCATGTTTTGGTGCTTTGGTGTTATGAGCATTCTAAATCATCAGACTGTACTTGGTCATACTGGTAAATACTGGTTAATTAATTAGTGAACATTCACAAAAAGATAGACAATGGGCAGCACAATTTCAATGAGACGCATAGTTGCAATACATATTCTGGCCACAGTCTTACACAGTGCACCTCTCAGGACCAAAAAAAAAAAAATAACATACACTTACAATCCCTTTCTCTCGATCAAATCGCTGACACCAATTTTCACGAGGAGCTTTCTTGATGTCAATGACAGCATCCCAGTAGCCTCGTAGTCTGCCAGGACACTTCGCCCTTTTCTCTGAAGTAGAGCTCTCAGATATTCAATGCCGCTAGGACCCTGTAAGTAGACATGCAAACAAGAAAGCAAGCACACAAAACAAAAACTTCAGTATAATACTTCTTAATGAATAATTACTAGCAAACAAACTTCTATCTTGTCATGCTGAATGCGTTCATAATAAACTTCTAAAGTATCTTATCATGCTGGAATGTATTAATGCAAAATGTTTGTATTTATGAAGAGTGATTGTTAATCTCGCACATACCAGCTTCTAAGGCTAGTATCCTCCTGTTGCGAATATAGGTTATAATCGGACATAATTATGACTATTGTTTCTAATTATTTGGATCTTGCAGCCGGCGCACACAATGTCGCCTGGTGCACGTCCAATTGGCTATCAAGAAGAAAGAGACACGCAACCTGCTAATGCCGCAATATATTCCTCTCACTCCACATCTCCTGCTGTTTACAACAATATGCACACTTCTTTTGTCTTAATTTTCCCTTGTACTAATTATCAAAGCTCTTCTACGACTACGAACATTCCGACCACTGTCACCCTCCTAACGTCGAGTAGTGAGTCTGTAACACATTTCAAAGTGCTTCCATGCATGCTTTCCTCACCCTGCCGTTAGTGAACACTGAATAAAGCAGGAAAGCATTTCTCAAAAGCATAATTGCTAGTTGGTAGCAACTTGGGAAGTTGCCAATGGGAAATAATTGCATTGCAAACGGCGAAGAAGCTAACATAGTTAGCAACTATGGTTTCGAGAAATGTAACGGCTTGAACATTTTACCCCCGCGTCTCATTCGGAAAAAAACACCTCCTCAATACATACATCTCACATGGAAACCATTGCTTTGTACTTTGCAAATTAATCAATGCATGTTTTTCTTGGAACACAGTTCCCAATATCCGAATTGTTAGGCAATCTCCCTCAGACAACGGCAGCGTGAGCAGTTACACCACGGCAAAAATACACATTTAAATATTGCCTCATTCAGCGATATATTATGAATTCATTAATACATACTACCATGACAAGTTACCGTTTGAATAGATAACGTGATCAAACTTATCGGATTGGCAAACTTTGTGAGGACTATACCAGTTACCTGACATTTTGAAGTACAGTAGCAATTCACATGCTGCACTCGTACTCAACTGCCTGTTAGCAAAATGGGAACCGATAGTTTGCTAGCAGTCGAGGAGCTAATTAGCTCTAGCACGACGGTGACGTTCTCGACATCTAGATTTCACTTGCCCGACAAGACTAGAAATAACATTAACATTCACGGCACAGTAGCCATATCACTTATATTACCGGATCTTGCCAGTGTAACCGAACCATTCGTGACCAAGCACCTACTTATTTGGACTCTAAATCTAGGTTACTTGGTGTGCCCTCCCCTGTACATTGACAAAGGGAACTTATATGATATTTGCTAGAAAGTTGACCGATGAACAGCCGTGGCTTCAGTAGCCTACGATAACAACAGTTTCTTAGTGCAAAGCCGCTAAGAATTAGGTAAAATAATATTTGAAGACATTAACTTACCTCAGCCGTAGCTAGCGGCCCTTGGCGGCAGCAAGTTGGGATGAACTACCGGCGGTATCTACCTTGGTGAATTGTCTGCTGCTGGAGGCGTCAACCGTATTTAGTAACGGCATTTGATAGAACGAAATGGGCTAGAGTGAGCGCGGACGTGATTAGAGTGATGTGATTGGACAGTATTTTAACACATTATGTGTTGACCAACATAATCAAGAATTTGACACAGATTTGCCACGAAATTACACAAATTGTGTTAAAAACGTGTTAACACAAAAAATGTGTCACTTTTTAACACATCATTTTGGAGAGTGTAGACAGACAGGCAGGGACAGAATCAGGCAGGTGGGAAGAGAGACAAGCAGGCAGGCAGGCAATTGGTCTCCAACAGGCAGGCAGGGAGGCGGCTTCTTAGAGGGCAGAGCGAGCGGAACGAATTGGTAGGACAATCGGCCGTCACGGATGCTACCTGATCTCAAACGCTCCATTTCCTTAAGCCTGAGAGAAAACAGTTGCAATCCTACAGTACCTACCTCACCTTTCCCCGCCAAGACTCCGCACCTCACCCTCTACCTCCGAAACAAAACAAAACATTCCCCTTGTACTGACACATAAACGCACACACGCACACTCACGCACGCACGCACGCACGCACGCACGCATGCACGCACGCATGCGTGCATGCACACATGCACGTATGCACGCATGCACACACACAAACATTTTTTTTATTTTTGTTTCTTTCTATTTTTCTCTTCTCTCTTCCCTTTCTCTTACCCTTTAAAGACATAGGAGTGGTGGAAGAGAGAGAGAGAGAGAGAGAGAGAGAGAGAGAGAGAGAGAGAGAGAGAGAGAGAGAGAGAGAGAGAGAGAGAGAGAGAGAGCGCACGAGGGAGTGTGTGTGTGTGTGTGCGTGTGCGTGTGTGCATGTGCGTGTGTGTGTGTGTGTGTATGTGTGTTTGTGTGTGCATGTGTGACGGGAGAAGGATCTGGAGGCCCGAGTGCCTGGAAGCATCAGGGGTTTGTTTGGAATCGCCGCCCGATGCGGCTTCATCCCTTTCCAGCGCAGTGGAGGGAAGTGAAGGGAGCTTTTGTGTGCCTTTAGCATGTGGCCGAGCCCGTGCAGCGCCGCGCAGCCATCCTGCCTCCCTGCCACTCCTCTGGCACTGCACCGCTCCAGTCTTACAGTCTCTCACTCTCTTTCTCTCTCTCTCTCTCTCTCTCTCCCGTTCTCTCTCTCTCTCTGGTCTGAGACAAATTGTCTCTCTTTTACTGAATAACTCAGTCTCTCTCTCTCTCTCTCTCTCTCTCTCTCTCTCTCTCTCTCTCTCTCTCTCTCTCTCTCTTTCTCTCTGTCTTTTCTGTGGACTGGCAGTCCCAACAGCGACCCAAGCCTCACCACATGACGCACATACACATACACATTAGAGTGTGGCTCGGGCCGTTTTTTTCTGTTCGAGCCCGGCCCTCAGCCGACAGAAAAGTGATCGACACCGACCCGAGCCCGAGACTAATTAAAATGTTTGTGTCCGAACCCGTCCGAAGCCCGAGACCACTGTAATAACAACAGAACCTGTGCGCAAGCAAGATTTTCTATGTGGGCTCCTCCATACTCAAAATAGCACGTGATAAATAGCCAGGATAGGCAAAGACGTTAGGATGAGGCAATTTGCAGTAGCCTAATTTAGTTACACACGCATAGTAAGTATAAACACACACACACACACACACACACACACACACACACACACACACACACACACACACGTGACAGCGCAGCTTATGTTTCTATGTACGAGTTATTGAGCTTGTGAAGGATGGTTGCCTGATGGTCTTGTTAACTTATTATTTATAAAAATGCGACATCGCCGACAGCACTGAGTTATATCAGCTGTCAATCAATGCCGTGCGGAGAGAGAGAGAGAAAGCGAGATAGAGAGAAAGTTTAAGTTTCCAACTTGCTGCAGCATTCCAACGGGACTCTGCGTGCTTTATTCGCACTCTGCTTGCCTTCATTGCCCGTTTGACAGCGCCAGGTTAAACTGAAAATGAACAGCGATTTGGGAGGTGGTCACCAAGCAATCTGCGCGAGAGAGTTACACCAGGCGCGAAAATGAACAGCGATTTGCGATGTGGTCACCAACAATGCAATCTGCGCGAGAGAGTTACACCAGGCGCGTGCACGCATCATTCACAATGTATGATGGAATTACTGGTTTGATGTGGACAAGATAATTTATTGGTCTCCGCCATTGAGTGTGGTGGCGTTGTTGTGAAGGATGTTTGCCGAATTAGGTTAAGTTTCGGCGCTCTTTTCTCTGCTGATAGACGACCCCAGCCATTTAGAATGTAAAGCCGTCTATTCTTAAAACAATGCAAAACGCCACCAATGAAAATGTGAACAAACGTCCATAAAAATGACAGCCAATGCATTTTCAAATAAGATCTGGGATTGATTTTCGCGGCTCACTTCTGAGGGGAAATGTGGCTTGCTGCTTGCCCGAGTCAAATTTGTCAGTAGGCTAAATAAACAACGACGCATGGGGTGCCGGGTCAGCCAGATGGAAAAAAAGAGATCTTGATGTAGACGTGCCCATAGCCTTGCCTACTTGCCGTGATGCAGATGACTGTGCTACGTGTTCATTGAATATGTATGTAGGCATGGCAGATTTTAAATGCAGGTCTGTTGATTGTGTTGGGCTATAATATTTTTTCTATAACCTTGCGAGCCGCCAAGTCAGGCGTCTCGCGAGCTGCGCAATGAGTAACAGGGCTATAAGCTAACCCCGAAGAACAGTAGCCTGTTTGGCCCTCCAAGAGAATGCCATTTCCCCTGATGTCCATGCGGTCAATATAAAATCAGGAAAGGTTGCACGCACATAGTTACAACTGTAGCCTACAGTAAAAGTGACACCAATTAAGAACCTACTGTACGTGAAGGACATGACATGTCACAGCGGACAAAATAGTAACAGGAAACCTCTCAGCCCCTACCTTACACTCCACGTAGCGTGTGTGTCTTCTTAGTTATCCATATTATGGTCCTTGCTAGCCCCATGCTGGAAATGTAATCCTTGGCGAACAATGCAGTGACAAACTTCGTCATTTTATGTTCAACATTCAAGACAGCCTCGAAGGCATGGCCTACACTAGGCCTACAGCAAAAACATGCGTTCACTGACAACTGTTGATTTGGCAAGCAAGTTCACTCGGCATCCCTGCTCGGCTGACTCGGAGTGGGCGTCCAAATGTTGCCACTGGTAACTGGCGCGTGCATACAGCCAATAATAATCACTGGCACAGTAGCCTACCAACATTTTCATTTATGCATATTCAATTACTTATTTTTTAATCACAAAACTGCCGTTTGCATGAACTGAAACGTTTCCTCTGGTTGCTTACAATTTTCACAATGTCTGTTTGCTTCAAGCCCGAGCCCGACCCGAGTCCGACAGATATTCTATTTTTGTTGTCCGAGTCCGGCCCGGCCCGTCGGGTTCCGACCAGGCCCGTCGGGCTTCGGTCGGGTTGCCATGCTCTAATACACATACACATACACATACACATACACATACACATGCACGCACACACACACACACACACACACACACACACACACACACACACACACACACACACACACGCACACGCACATGCACATGCGTACGCACAGACATAGACACACATGCTCATACAGAAGCACCAGCCAGCACAAGTACACACACACACACACACACACACACACACTACCTTGCTCCTCCCAGTCCTTTCCTGCATGTGGCTGAGGCATCCTGCAGTTCACGGTAGACAGAGTGTGTGATGGGCTGATGGCCTGGTGTTTTATGTGCTCTGGAAAGCAGGGTCTGTTTATAGCACAGATTGCTATTAAGAGTATAGTACGGGGGGAGGGATGACGGGCTAAGAATAGGCGCTTTTGTTCGCAAAATAACAACAGTCCATTTTGTGCGTTTTCATTGCCAAAACCACACGAGTGACTGGCTTATGCTTGTGCATTCATACATAGTATGTGTATGGTGGGTGGGGAAAGAGACTCAGATGCAGGGTTTTTTAATATATATATATATATATATTTTAGGGACTTTTATGCCCTTATTCGACAGGACAGTCGAAGACAGTGACAGGAAGCGAATGGGACAGAGAGACAGGGGAGGATGGGGAAATGACCCCGGACGGACTCGAACCGGGGTCCCCGTGGGTGGGCATGCAAGCCCAAATGTGGGGGGCTCAGCCCAGACGCAGGATTTAGGAAAAAAAAGACTCTCCGGCTGTCTTCTCATCCGTCAGAGTACGTATTGTGGAGCGCTGTGACGTGCACGGTTAGTGGACACGAGTCAGCGGTGAGGAATTCTATCTAGCATCTGTTTCGCTGGAGCCAAGCCTGGCCAAGGGGCGTGAGTCCTCTACTTTTAACGGGTTTTGATCTCGGCTGCTGATAACATAATGGCTAAATAATTGAAAGGCCTTTTAAAAAAAAAGTAGCAGCCTTAAACTAAACACAGTGCCTGTCAAGAAAAAAACATTCTTCCACCCCGAGAGAGAGAAAGAGAAAAAACACCCTAATCGGAACGGATGGAGATGGATGACCTGAGATGTTTTGGGGGGCGGCGGGGGTGGGGGTGGGGTAGGGGGTGGCGACAGGGAGGCCACCACCAACACATTCTCAGTCCTGTCTGCGCCGCATGCTAGCTGGTGCTTACGCCTCAGCAAGGGCCCTACCTAAACCCGCAGGAAATTGACTTCTCACCACCGAGCGCACTGGGAAAGCATGCAAAGGCTTCTCTACGTGTTCATTAGGCATAGACACGCACACACACACGCACGCACGCACACAGAAAGACGCAGGCTAACCCAGATAGATGCTCACACAGAAGCTCGCAAGCGCGCACGCACGCACGCACACACACACATACACACACACACACGCGCACAGATTCTTACACAAACATATCAGTGCTTTACACTAACTTTTTCGCTTACCAGCCATTTTGGCTAGTGGTTTTCCTGACTCACTAGCCATTGGGCCTTTTCACTAGCCATAATTTTCTTCGCCACCATAACAGCTTTAATGAATTATATAATAGGCTGTAATAATGTAATGTAGGATAATATAACATAATATAACATAATATAACATAATATAATATAATATAATATAATATAATATAATATAATATAATATAATATAGGGCCTAATAAATAGAATTGTTATTAACTGGTCCATGCATGCATGCATGCTATAAGAACAGATTAACTTATCTGAGGAATGGCATAGCCGTGCAGAAACACCAAGCACAGTGTTGTGGAAGGGCACAAATGTAAGCTACATGAGAGCAAAACATTTCCGTCTTTGATCTGAAGGGCACTTTCGATGCGCAAAGTAGGTAGTGCAAAGTCATTGCCAAGCTTCGCATGTCCCCGGTCATGGATGTGGAATAACACATCTTCTGGAATATTTTCTCATAAAAATAGGCTACACATATGCGGCCGGTAACTACAGAAGGAGTTACGACTTCCTTTCATTCCGTTTAATATTGAGTTGTTTAAAACATAAACGGACGCAAGGCAAGATGAGCACATGCGAAGGGACATGGGACATGATTTTGTGCGGTCTGGAAGGCTACTACTGCGCGTTGTTTAAGCCCCGTTTGACAGTCGGGAACAACGGCACAAGAAACATGGAGGAATATTAAGGTATGAAGACATACAGGCAAATCAGAAAATGATTTAAACCGAACATTATTAATGCCGCATGTGTCCTTGTCTTATCACTGCGCTGATTAGTCTCAAGACTTTCACAAGACTGAGGTGTTCTCCTCTCGCCTTGGTCATTTTAATGTCCACTACTACTATGCATTGTACTAATGACAGATCCCAAAACAGATCAGTTGAGATGAACTTCGCTACTTTATTTTCACGTGAAGGTTTTCAGTGACATTTCCAAAACGCGCGCTGATGTGCCGGACCGGTAGCTCGCTGCCGCACAAGACTAGCTCTATCAGATTCATCTCGTGCCTGAGACACAGGTGACACGTGACACAGGTGCTTCATGGGTATTGTAGGCTCGCGAAAACGCATTGCATTGCGTTTGTAGCAAAGACGGTCCGAGGGAAAAAACTACAAAATGCGGTGCCTCATCATTTAGAATAGTGACGGACCCGCCAGAATGGCTAGTGAACCTTCCGTATCTACTAGCCAACGCCGACTTTCACCCGCATTTGGCTACCTGGCGTGTGTTAGTGTTAAGCCCTGACACATATACAGTAAATGATACTCTAACTGCACACTGACAGTACGTTGCGCAGACAGAGACTATGTCATCAAAATGTGCCTGTGCACACACAAACACCAGCCCCCCACAAACACTGTCCCCACCCCATGATTTGGGGAGTGTGTGTGGTGGCGAGGCCATATGGGAGCCACCGCATGTGTGTGTGTGTGTGTGTGTGTGTGTGTGTGTGTGTGTGTGTGTGTGTGTGTGTGTGTGTGTGTGTGTGTGTGTGTTTGTGTGCGCGTGTGTGTGTGTGTGTGTGTGTGTGTGTGTGTGTGTTTGTGTGCGCGTGTGCGCGTGCGTGTGCGTGTGTGTGTGTGTAATTGTGTGTGTGTGTTTGTGTGTGTGTGCGTGTGCGTGTGTGTGTGCGCGTGCGTGTGTGTGTGCGTGTGTGTTTGTGCGCGTGCGTGTGTGTGTGTGTGTGTGTGTGTGTTTGTACACTCTATGTGTGCACCGTATGCAAAGTGTGTGTGAACTGAGTGTGTCTATGTGTGTGAATGTGCGTGTGTGGCACTTTTAGAGATTTGTCACCCCACAATGGCGCAACGCTGGTGGAGGCCTGCCTTAATTGACTTGTAAAACTGCTTAAAACTGCTGCTTTTATGGACGCGCGCCGTTTTCAGACCAGCGTCAGAGGTTTTGATATCATCGCAGCTCAGCAATCCGTCTCTGTCACGGTGGGCCTGCCTAGCCAGCCTGGCCTCCTTCTTTCTCTCTTTCTCACTTTTTTTTACACACCCAGTCCAAAATTCCATAGAAATGTGAGCCTTCTTTGCCTCTCTGCTTTGTGAAGTCAAATAAAAAGGAAAAAAAAAAAGTAGGGGCCTTCGGAAAAGAAAGGAAAGTCTCACCCAATTGACAGTGCGATATGTCTTAGACATGTGCGGGATTGGGATGGGGCGGCTACTCTCCCTGGCTCTGGCTGGCTTTTTTGAGGTGGTGGGGTGGGGTTGTTTGAGAAAGAGAGAGAGAATCAGAGAGAGGGAGATGGGAGAGAGAGAGAGAGAGAGAGAGACATCAGCAGGTAGAGAAGGTGTGTGTGTGTGTGTGTGTGTGTGTGTGTGTGTGTGTGTGTGTGTGTGTGTGTGTGTGTGTGTGTGTGTTTGCGCGCGTGCGTGCGTGCGTGCGTGCGTGCGTGCGTGCGTGCGTGCGTGCGTTAGGTGGACAAGAGGGGTCTGGATCTGCCAGCTGTGTGGAGATGGATAACCCTTTGCTCTTTGTGCGTTGACAGCTCGGCCTCTGGTGCGACTTCTGAGAGGACACTGTGATTCCCCGCTACGCACACTTTGTGGTGTTGCGGCTTTCCACCCGTCTCTATATGTCTTCTCTTCTCTCTCTCTCTCTCTCTCTCTCTCTCTCTCTCTCTCTCTGTTTCTCGCGCTCTCTCTCTCTCTCGCTCTCTCTCACTCTCTCTTCCCGCAATACAACACAAACTGTTTATTCCTCTCTCTTCCTCTCCAACGCTCTTCCACTACGTCTATGTATTCCTTCCCCTTTCAATCTCTCTCCCCTTCTCTCTCTCTCTCTCTCTCTCTCTCTCTCTCTCTCTCTCTCTCTCTCTCTCTCTCTCTCTCTCTCTCTCTTCTCTCTCTCTCTCTCTCTCTCTCTCTGTCTCTCTCTCTCTCTCTCTCTCTCTCTCTCTCTCTCTCTCTCTCTCTCCCCTCTCTCTTCTTTTCCCTCTCTCACTCTGCACCACATAGTTAAGGCAAACACTAAGCGAGTGTGATGTATGGCTCTCTACCAGATCAAGAGCAAAAACAGCAGCCTCATTCCTCTCCTCTCCTCTCCTCTCCTCTCCTCTCCTCTCCTCTCCTCTCCTCTCCTCTCACTCCTCTCCTCTCCTCTCCTTTCCTCTCCTCTCCTTTCCTCTCCTCACTCCTCTCCTCTCCTCTCCTCTATTCTCCTCTCCTCTCTTCTCCTCTATTCTCCTCTCCTCTCTCCTCTCCCCTCCTCTCTCCTTGTCTCCTCCTCTCCTCTCCTCTCTTCTCCTCTCCCGTCCTCTCCTCTCCTCTCCTCTCCTCTCCTCTCCTCTCCTCTCTTCTCCTCTGCTCTTCTCCCTTTCTCCCTCCATGTTTCTTCTCCTATCACTGTCATTGTCAGTTTTTTGGCCCGCACCTTTGCTTTATTGTACGGTCTGTATATTCTTCCTCTGCCTCTGCTGTCTTCATTTATGTAATTTAATGTCCCATATTCTCCTCTGCTCTACGTCATCCCCTACCTCCCTTGCTGCAGCTTCTTCTTTTTTTCCCTCTAACTGACTTTGGCGAGCGTAGGCACTCGTACATGCACACATACACACACGCACGCTCATGCGCACGCACACACACACAGACGCACGCGCACACACACACACACACACACACACACACACACACGCACACGCACACACACGCACGCACGAATGTGCGCGCGCACACACACACACACACACACACACACACACACACACATACACACACACACACACACGCACACGCACGCACACACACACACACACAGTGAGAGTGAGAGTGAGATGAGATGAGATGAGATGAGATGGTTTGGCTTTCCTGTGCCATGTCTGTCGGTTGCAGTACAGTACTGCACAGTGCAGAGGGGCAGAGATGTGGCTGTGGCCCTGAGAGAGAGAGAGAGTAGCAGGGGGCTGGTGAGTGGATGTGACTTTTCACAGCCATGCCCAAGCCCAGCAGCCAAGGCTCCACCGACCCCCACCACACCACCACACACACCCACATCCCCACACCAGACATGTGTAATGTGTGATCGCTCTCTTCTCTTCATGTGTGTTTCTGTGACTGTGAATATCTCTGCTGTTCATATCCAGAATGTATAGTGCGTGTATTGTGTGGTATTGTGTGTGTTTTTGTGTGTGCGTACTGCCTACTATGTTTGTGTGTATGTGTGTGTGCGTACTATGTTTGTGTGTGTGTATACTATGTGCGTGCATGCGTGCGTGCGTGCGTGCGTGCCTGCGTGCGTGCGTGCCTGTGTGTGTGCGTGCGTGTGTGTGTGGTGGCTATTTTTTTTTAAGGGGGGGGGGGGGTGAGGGGGTGAGGGGTCGTTACATCAGAGTTACTGTGGTGGAGAGAAGGGAGAGAGGCCTAAGAAGACCACCAGCTAGCTAGCTAGCGGAGCTTCCTGAGACACAACACAGCTAGGGTGACCAGCTGTCCGGACTTCGGCCGGACAACCCCGCCCCTTAACTTTCTAACCTAGCGTCCTTGCGCGCACCCATTACTTCGACTTGCCGAATCCCCGCCTCCGTGGAGAAAACAGTGAAGTTGGCATTCTAAACTGTAGGCAGAAATCAGGGAACAGCGCTGCCATCTTACCTCAGACTAAATTCAGCTGCCAACAGCAGTTTTACTTGTAAAACAATATTTTTGGGGGGAAGGATTTTCGCATTTCATTATCTCACTCCGATAAAGGAGTCATCAGTAGGCTACCACTAACTTAATATTGTATCAGAGACGGCAGGTTACGATAGACAAATCCTTCCGTTGTTGTCTGTGACTCTGTGTAGGCTATTTCGTATGTTTTTTTAAAAATGTATTTTGGGTAGTCATGCGTTCGTAGGCCTAATAGCCAACAATTAATTTGATTAACTTTGAGGTCAGAAGTGTGTTTATCAGCGGTGTTTTAAGGGAGGCAAACCGCTTCTGTCAACCTTTTTTTTCATGCAGACGCTGGATGGAGCTCAAAATACAGACAGCGCCCGTGCAGAAAGACGTTTCTTTGCCCTGTTTGTAAAGTTGTGAGAACCCTCGTATCGTTGTAAAGGCATTTAGCGGACAAACTTAGTTGCACTATGCCCTGCCACCAGTGCAGGAAAAAATAGGAAACAGACAGTAGACAATAATAGGCTATAGTTACCTTATTTAACTTTCATACAGTCAGTTAATGAACTCCATATAGGGATATTGCACGGAGATTTCCCCGACATAAGGCGACAGCAATACAGTTAATTCGCTGGGCTAAGTATGGGGTTATATCTGGAGTAACATGGCGGCCGCAGATATCGGAAACGTGACCGACTGTCAAGGTCTAGTTTGCGTCAATGACGTTGCCTCGCATCTCGAGGCCATAAGCAAAAGGCTAGGAGGAAAGGAAAGACAAAGAGAGGGACACACGGACGTCGTGAACAGGTCGTAAAAACGGACCGATGGCCACCCTAAACACAGCCGTCCCTGGGGAGCAGCATAACTCACCCATAGTGTCCCTCCACTGGGCCCTCTCCGCTATAGTACTGCAGAACACTGTGCTGTGGGGTGAGCTTGTGTAACCGTGTGTGTGTGTGTGTGTGTGTGTGTGTGTGTGTGTGTGTGTGTGTGTGTGTGTGTGTGTGTGTGTGTGTGTGTGTGTGTGTGTGTGTGTGTGTGTGTGTGTGTGTGTGTGTGTGTTTGTGTGTGTTTGTGTGCGTGTGTTTATATAAGTCTGCATGTGTTAGGGGGGTCAAGGACATGGCCTATGTGCGTGCGTGCAGGGCCGCTGACAGCTTTGACTGGGCCCGGGACAAAATCATCTGATAGGTCCCCTCTATAAATACATACAACAGTATGAGAACCCATTTCTGGGTCCCCTGTCTCCCTGGGCCTGGGGCAGCTGACCCCCTTTGCCCCCCCCCCCCCCCCCCTTCTGCTTTCTTGTGCGCGTGTGTGCATGTGTTTGTGTAAGTGTATGTGGAGTGGGGGTGGCTTGTGAGTGGAGTGCAGGGCCGTGTGCACATGTGCTTATCGTGGGCCGAGAGGCGAGAGGCGAGAGCGTGTGTTTACAGCCGAGGGTGTTTGTGTCCTCGCTGAGTGTTCTCCAGATTGAGTCCTCACTGCTGGTCTGGGTAATGACAGGCTGACAGGGACGCTGTTGACTGGGAAAGTGTCAGTCACACACTCAGGCAGACATATGGGCAAAGAGACGCACACACACGCACACTCTCGCACACTCTCGCACACACGCACTCTCACTCATCTGTTTTTCTCTGTCTGTCTGTCTGTCTGTCTGTCTGTCTGTCTGTCTGTCTGTCTGTCTGTCTCTGTCATTCTCTCACTCAGCGACACACACACATGCCCCCAATTTGGCCCAACCTCAGGGCGTGTAGTGCATTAGCAGGAAGCCTACATGGGACTAGGATGTCAAAAGACCCATCATACCCCTTTAGATATCACCTGAGGTTGTTTGTGTAGCTCAGTCATCGTAGATGTTCACACACCCTATTCCTCTTCAGTCCACGCTCTCCAAATTCCTCAGAGAATAAATTTATCATTTCCACTATCACTTCTCTTTTGGCACAACATGCTTTGGACTGCCCTGTATTTGTTTTTTTGTTTTTTTTGCAGTATTTGCATTTTCGGGGGTTGTTTCATGATGCTCTTAAGGTGAAAGATGTGCCATGACCTTATCACTTACCTTATCAGTTGGGTCCAACTTCAGGGCGTGTATTGCGTTAGCAGGAAGCCTACATGGGACTAGGATGTCAAAAGACCCATCATACCCCTTTAGATATCACCGGAGGTTGTTTGTGTAGCTCAGTCATCGTAGCTGTGCACACACCCTATTCCTCTCAAGTCCTCAGAGAATACATTTATCCTGTATTTGTTTTTTTGCAGTATTTGCATTTTCGGGGGGTTGTTTCATTTTGATCTTATGGTGAAAGATGTGCCATGAACCTATCTGGAATGTCATCAGTCATTGTTGTGGGGTTTTTTTTATATCGTATCATGTTCTATATAGTAGGCAAGTCAAGTAGTCAAGAATCTGATGTTATCTCAGTGGATATGTTGAGATCATCTGATGGATTGCATCCAAGGAGAGAGAGAGAGAGAGAGAGAGAGAGAGAGAGAGAGAGAGAGAGAAAGGGAGAGAGGGAGGGAGAGAGAGAGAGAGAGAGAGAGAGAGAGAGAGAGAGAGAGAGAGAGAGAGAGAAAGGGAGAGAGGGACGGAGAGAAACTGCATGCGTGTGTGTGTGTGCGTGTGTGCGTGCGTGTCAGATTGTGTGTGTGCTTGCTGCTGGAAGGAGTGAGTAAAGCCCACCTGATACAGAGATGAAGATGAAGAGATGGTAGAGAGGGGGAGGGAGGGAGAGATGAAGGGAGAGATGGATAGATACGTAAGTAGAGAGAGAGAGAAAGTGTCTCAGGAAGTGGAGACGCAGCTTGCTGATGCAAATGCTTGTAAATAGAGGCAGGGGAGTCATTGCTAATACAATCACAACACGACTTGCAGCGTTGCCGTGGCAAAGCACCAGTTCAGATCCAGACATAGAGTGCTCACTCTAAATATGCATCTGGTAGATGCCATCTTTGAAAAACTGCATGGCTACAAATTGGTATCTAGGACAGTGTTTCCCAAGCTTTTTTGTCTTGTGTACCCCCAAGCCTTTTCGTTGTGCCATGAGTACCCCCTAAGTCAAGTTCTATATCGCTTTCTCCATCCAAATGTAACTAATCTCCATATATTTGTTAAAATTTCATTTTTCCAAGTACCCCCTGTAGTGTGCTCGCGTACCCCTAGTGGTACACGTACCCCTGGTTGGGAAACATTGATCTAGGATAATATTCACAAAGCCGTTGTGTGTGTGCCGCTCTATAGATTTACACTGGGAGACATTAAAGTCTGATTCATGTGTCAAGTTTCCCGGGAAACGTTTTTCATTAAAAATGTGCATCGCAAATTAAGGAATAAGCACCGGCAAATAAACTAACAGTTAAGCTGCTACCTTTTCAAGGGCCGGCCCCAATCCAATGGCAACAGCAATGTTGACCAAATGCTAATTTGCCGCATTAAACTGGTGACTGAAGAAGATGGATGCTTGAGTTCCAACTGGGTGTTTGGCGTGGCCTGTCTTTTGCCAGAAGCCCCTCTCTTCCAGTCATCCTCAAAGGGCTTACAGTGCTGCATCCCTCCTCGCGCCTACAGTACTACATTTTCCTCCCTGTTTTGTTGTTTGTATAATCTTGCTTGCTGACATTTTCCCCCACTGCCAAAGCCAACACTCCTGTGTAATTTTTGTGTCTGACTGTCACAGAGACTGAATGTCCTAGGAAAGTTTTGAAAACCGCAAAGGCTCCTCAATAAAATGTTAGATGAGTAACAAAAAGTGAAATGACGTCTTCGGCGATTAATAATTCAGCTTGTCATGATGATGGCTTCTGGAATCGGAAGGCTGTGTCAATAGAGTAGGGAAGTGAGAATCCATATAGATCCACAAAACTCTGACATACGCACAGAAATATAGTTGTCTGGTAAAAGGGAGCGCAGAAGTGAAAGTATCCCTCCCTCCCTCTCTCATTCCTTTCTCTCTTTCTCTTTCTTTCTCTCCCTCTCTCTCTCTCTCTCTCTCTCTCTCTCTCTCTCTCTCTCTCTCTCTCTCTCTCTCTCTCTCTCTCTCTCTCTCTCTCTCTCTCTCTCACTCTCCCTCTTTTCTCCCTGCCATTCTGCTCTGCTCTGCTCAGATACCCTCTCCATCATTGTCGTAGCTCTGTAATTAGGAAACCAGGCCGTATCATTTCGACATGCCATGCGTGACACTCCGTGGGAGGAGGAGGTCATGTGACTGGGAAATGTGGTTACCAGTGCCATCCTCACAGCCATGCGTAAAAGTCCCGTCTTTTGATTTATTTACACGTTGCCTTCATCGTCTTTTTTCTTCTCAGAGAAGAAGAAGAAAATTGTAAGTAAGTAATCGTTTTGAGAGAAAGAGCAGGAGACGACAAGGGAGATGAAAATCAATCAGGGGCATGATTTCCCTTGCCAGACAGGCAGGCAGGCGCATGGACGGGTTGGTCCACCGTGGTGTGCACACTCAGTGCCTCAGACATCACAGGTGTTCCTGTGCTGTGAGTAGGAAGCAATCTGAATAAAAGCGAGCAGGGATAATGATGATAAATTGTTTCCCCCCCCTTCCATATGAAGGTTAGTCAGTGTTGTTATACCCGCCTCTCTCTCTGTCTCTCTCTCTCTCTCTCTCTCTCTCTCTCTCTCTCTCTCTCTCTCTCTCTCTCTCTCTCTCTCTCCCTCTCCCTCTCCCTGTCTCTCTCTCCCCTCTCTTTTCCTCCCTCTCTGTTAATCAAGGCATTTTAAAGCTCTCTCTCTCTCTCTCTCTCTCTCTCTCTCTCTCTCAGCCGTCTGATCTTCACTGGAATACTGTACTTATTTATGCTCAGAGTGGAGCATGACTACGGCATGCTTTCATGGGCCGTTGGTGGATAGGCTTTTTAAAACATCTGGCTGAAAAAGACTTGTGTTCACTGCTCCCACACTCCCTGCGCGTGTGTGTATGCGTGTGTTTGTATACAGTATGTGGGTATTTGTGTGTTTATGTTTGTGCATGCACGCATTGGAGTGCGTGTGTGTGTGCGTCCGTGCGTGTGCCTGTGTGTGTGCGTCCATGTGTGTGTGTGTGTGTGTGTGTGTGTGTGTGTGGGAGGGGGGGGGATAGGGTGTAAGATTTGGTGTGTGTGTGTGTGTGTGTGTGTGCGTGCGCATGTATGTGTGTGTGTGTGTGTGTGTGTGTGTGTGTGTGTGTGTGTGTGTGTGTGTGTGTGTGTGTGTGTGTGTGTGTGTGTGTGTGTGTGTGTACGTGTGCGTGTGTACGTGTGTGTACGTGTGTGTGTGTACGTGTGTGTGTGTGCACGCGCGCATGTGGGTGGGTGGCAAGCATTGGGCTGTGATTATTATTCTCCCAGGTCAGTCGGTCCCAAATGGTCTGAGGGAATGGCTGCAGTGGGGAGCAGGCTGGCCCTCTCTTTGGGTGTGTGACTTTTTGCTCGGTGGCTGCGGTCAGTCACCGGCACAGAGGGCCGAGTCAAAGGCCTGGATTGTGTGTGCGTAGAGGAGGAGGAGGCCAGCGCAGCGTGGTCGTAGCCGGCCCTGCAACAAACGAGGCTTTCTGCTTGGTGTGTGTCACTGGAATTAAACGTTGGCCCAGGGGCGGGTGGAGCGCCAACGTTTGGCTAGCTGGCACAGGCATCGTATTCTGCTGCTGCTGCTGCTGCTGCTGCTGCTACCCCTTGCCTGCCTCCTGCCTGACCCCTGATGAAAGAAAAAACAGTGCCAGACTGCAGACTTATTATGAAGGGCCCGCTGGACTGTCTGTGCCTTAACTGATAGAGCAAGTCCTAGAAGTTGGGGCGTGTTAATAATATCAGATGTGTGGGATTCGTTTCCCATGAAAACCACACTGGCTTCTTAAGATGATGTATGCGTTTACTGTAAGTCACTTCAGATAAAAGCATCTGTTAAATGAATACATGTAAATGCATTCTGGAACATTCCGATGTTGGCACCGTAAATTCTCATGCGGACCCCTCTCCTCCCATCACAGGCTTGCGATTTTTGAAGTCAATTCTTAGTATTCGTGGTGCTAAACCTGTTATATCAATAGACTCATTCTGACAGACATCCTCGGTCTTTTCCTCTTGTCCTCTTTTCCGAGCTCCCCTGTGCTGGCTTGCCTAACTCTCCCTAATGCTTTCCATCTGCTGACGCTGATTTGTTTTCTAAGTCGCAAGTTTTATTTGTGATTTTACACCATGCAATTATGGATCATGCGTGACCCTTGTCATTTTATGATTATCATTGTTTATGGTAATTACAAAGTCACTGAAAAAGTATTTTTATACCCAAAGATGTCATTCGGATGGCAGCTTAATGACTGCATCATCAAGCTGTTGTTCCTAAAGTGCCACAGATTGGCCTTGATCTTATGCTTGAAAAATGGGAAAAATGTCTTTAAAAGACTGAAGCTGTCAAAGTCTGAAGTAAACTCCTGGACTTTATTTTGGAAAATTCTAGTCCTCTGGAGTGCTCGTCACATGCTGACAAAAATGTAGCAACACTGCCATCCAATGGTAACTTGTGGTACCACACAAGAATACTGGAGGTCTCCGAAAGTGCTGTAATGACTCTACTGATGATTATTGATATGACACACCATAATTACACTGTGTTAAATGAGCCTCATTAAATTGTGTTAAAATTTCATAATTATAAAATGTTAAAATAACTTTTGAGACATAATTTCATGCTTTTCATTATTTGCAGTGAATACACATTATTCTAATTGAGACTTTCTCTTTTTTGCTCTATCTTTGCAGGCCTCTGAAATAGTGATGGGACTTCACACGGCCACGAGGGAAAGAGGCGACCAATGAGAAGAGAGAATATCAACTCCCTTTTACCTATGTGACAGGAGGCCCCATTTGCCAGACTCGAATGCACAATGTCCCTGTGTCACTGTCGGCACATATAAGGGGACCTGGCCTGCCAAACCAACTTCACGCTGGTTACAATGGCGGGAGAGACTAAGAGGACGTACGCCGTCAAAGAACTGGATGCAGGGTCAAAGAAACTTGAAGAGGGCCCGGCGAGAGAGCAGTACAGAGAAAAACGTCAGAGAGATTCTCCTGAGCACTACCCGAATGGGACTGTGGAACCACGGGTGACAGGAAATGGACCTAAGTTTGTAGACAAGGACCGAGAGAGCTCACAGCAACGTGAGGCTGTCATACGGCCCCAGCAAGCAGGCAAAATAGACTTTAAGTCGTTTCAGAACCGGCCAAAGTTCAGCAGTGACAGAACATGGCAGGGTGGTAAGGGCAGCCCCCAGTCACCAAGCGGCAAGAGCCGGAACCGGGACAAGGGCAAAAAGTCCAGCAAGTCGGATCGCGGCAACCCCCAGCAGCTGTACCGTCTGAGCATCACAAACCCCCGCTCCAACAACCCCACAATCGGAATAGCTTACCCACAGCAAAAGGTGTCTCCCCCCAAGAAGCTGGATGCCGGCCGAGCTCCGGTGTCCGGCAGCTACCGGTTCCACGTGCCCAGCATCCCAGAGCGAGAAGCTGAGCTGCAGCAGGAGGAGCGGAGCTACAGCCGATGCTTTCCAGAGGGCCCCTCC
The DNA here is from genome assembly GCF_034702125.1 of Engraulis encrasicolus. Taxonomy (NCBI): domain Eukaryota; kingdom Metazoa; phylum Chordata; class Actinopteri; order Clupeiformes; family Engraulidae; genus Engraulis; species Engraulis encrasicolus. The sequence goes on along the minus strand of NC_085860.1, from coordinate 37,020,424 downwards.
AACAACCTCACCACCTCTAGCTATACCTCACAGGCAGTGGTGGGCTCCGCAGGGGGAACCCAGGCCCCTCAGCACACACCCTCTACTCTGCAGCAGCAACAGCAGCATCAGCAGCATCAGCAGCAGCAAGCGCAGCAACCACCACAGGCTGCTGGTCCTCTGGATACCAGTGGGGCTCAGCCCTCTGGGCCGATGCTCTTTCCAGATTTCCAGTTGAATGGAGCGGACACATGGCAGTCGCCAGATAGGACTCTCACCAGCACTGCCTATGGGATTGCAGCACCAAAAACAAACATGGTGGTCGAGCCTGGTAAAACTGGGTTCATGCCAATGTCGTTCCAGTATGGCTTTTCACTGCTGGACGACACGGCCACAGACCCTTTTCCCTGTGATCCGAACCCGTCGTCACAGGATTACATGGATGCTGCCTTGGCTCCTCCCAGCCAGGTGCCTCACAACCCATTCCAGTCCTTCCAGACCTCAACTGAGGCGCAGGAAGGGGTACAGGGAACGAGCCAATTCAACAGTGAGCAGACTGAAGACAGGCCACCGTACCCCCTGACTGCCCAACCACAGCCGTACATGCAGGTCCCTCATGGGCCTCCATCTTCCATGCACTGCCCCAGGGGAATGGGTGAGGAGCCCGAACATGGGGAGAGCTCTATTTCTGTATCAGAGCAGAGCAAGGGCACCCTGGCAGACAAACCTGATGGCAATGCCATTTCAACAGGAGGAAAAAGGGGCTGCCACTCCAAAGATGGCAATGGCACAACTGGCAACCAAAGGGTACACATGCAAAGCAACGTCCACCATATCAGAAACATTGCACAGGGCTCCGGCTCTCAAATGCACTTTCCAGGCAAAGCTTACAGCAGCCCCCCACTGAATGCTGTCCACATGGGCCCCGTGCCACATGACAAGAGCATGGGCAAAAGCCACAGTCGGCTTCCGCCATCGTGGGATGGCCAGAACAAGCCCTTTCCTCCCCTGGAGCAGAACTCTGGCGCTTACTCCAACCTGCCCGAGAAATATCCCTACCAGTGCCAGCCGGCACACGAACAAAGACAGGGGCCAGGTAAAAACAACCGCATGCCCTGGCAGCAGCAGCTACGGCTCACATCGGCAATGCCAAGCCAGAACCGGATAGAGCTTTCTAGGGAATTGAGTAACCAGAAGCTGACATTTGTTATTGGCGCCACAGAGTGGCAGGATGAGGAAAAATTGCACAAGGCTGGTCCACTCAAAAGCCCTGGGCCCTTCCAGAACAAAAGGGCAACTGAAGGGTACCAAAGGCCAGAGGGCGTCAAGCAGGGATGTAGCACGGGGATGCCCCCCTGTCCCTATAAAAGCAAACCCGAGACAAGTCATGTGCAAGCCTGTGATTCTAAGAATAAGTCTCTGTACTATGGCATGAACCAGCCAATACCTGGAGCATCCACTAGGACATGCACCTACCCTCCTCCTATGCAAGTGCCACCCATGGGCATGATGCTTGTGTCCCCCTATGAGTCCCCGTTGCCCTCGCCCACTCAAAACCCCACTTCCAGCAGCACATGCTCATCCCTCTCACCTGCTTCCACAAGCCCTGTCAACAGTAGCTCTGATGATAGCCAAATCTCAAAGCCTGTTGGCCCTCCCCCATTCTACCATCAGCAACAGGGTAAGGCACTGACATCCACTGATCACCTCAACTCAAACCATCACCATTTCCATGCAAATGCCTCGCGCGGTCTGCCCTACCCCACAGACAGACCCAAAGAGGACATGATGGGTTACCTGCAGACCAACAGGACACATGGCAAGTCCAGCATGGAGAGTAGCAACTTTGGAATGGAGCACCATCCTCCGCCCCCATACTCCGCCCACCAACTACTGGCCACCTCCTTAGTCACGGCAAACCTCGACCAGTTGGATGTGTTGCTCACTTGCAAGCAGTGTGATCAGAACTTCAACAATCTGGTATCGTTCCTTGAACATAAGCAGTACTGTGTACAGCATACATTTGCACAAAACGACTACAAAGACATATCAAAAGTCGAGGACACCAAAAAGTTCCAGATAGAGGCCCCCAAGGCCCTGACGTCAGGGCCAGCATTTCCTCAAATGTCACGTTGCCCATCAGACCTGCATTTATCTCTACTTGGACTTAGCAAGAATGGTGAACTTATACCTGACCCTGAACCGAAACTTGACACCAAGGATGACCCCTTAAAGCTGAACTTGTTTTCAGGTGCAAACAACCCTCCTGCCTCTCTCCCCGATCTGGAGATGGAGGATGCTAAATTAGACAGCCTCATCACAGAAGCTCTGAATGGCCTTGGTTATCAATCTGACAATGCAGAAATTGACAGCAGCTTCATTGATGCATTTGTGGACGATGAACTCACAACTGCCAAGTGCATGTCAAACAGGCAGACACTGAAAACCAAAGACTCTCTCATGTTTGAGAGCCGAACCAAGCATGAAGCTACAGCCAGTGAAAGATCATACACGCAAGGAAAATACCTTTATGACTCTGACATAGACAGCCTTAGCACTGATAGCAAACAGACAGAAAGTAGCAACACAGAGAGCCAGAGCTTGGAGCAGACTGACGACACAAACTCCAAAGAAGAGAGCTCACCAGAGAGCCTCAGAGTGTCCTCCATGGACAAAAGCAGAGAGCATAAGAAGTGGATGAAAGAAACACGGAAGTCAGAAACGACATTAGAAGAAAGTTCAAGTAATCCCCGCTTTGTTTTGTCCAAAACATTTTCAGAGCGCTGTGGAATAAAAAGTGTGCAGGAGAGCTCTTTGTATGTGAAGTCATCAGTCCCACAATCCTTGTCTGGAAATAGGATGTCATCAACACAAAGGCTCGTTGCTCGTGAAGGTAAAAGGAGGAGGACTGGTGGGGGAACCTGGAGCAAGGAGCTCATCCACAAAATTGTCCAGCAAAAAAACAAGCTGCACAAGCTACACGTGAAAGGTACCAAGAACATGCAGTTTTCCCTAGTAATGGAAAGACTAACCCCCACAGTGCAGACGCCCACATTCAGGGAATATGACTATGTGTCTGACTCTGATGAAGACTGCGAGCCTCTAAAGATAGCCAGCCAAGGCCGTCTGAGTCAGAGCATCCGCTGCAAGTATACATACACCAAAGAGTGCAAAGGCAGAGCAAGGAGTGAGAAAAGCAGGGACCTGCCATGGAAGCAGGACAAAAACCATTGCTTTGAATCCAAAAAGGCTGATGATGTGCCTCTGTCTCCCGTAAAGGAGAGACTGAGGCGGCGAAGCAGCAGGTCATCCACCAGCAGTGAGCTTAGCACCTCGGTGAGCATGTCCAGCGACAGCATCAGCAGCCCCAAAAGCCTCGATCGCACTACAGACTCAGACAGTGAACGGAAAGTTGAGGTGAAAAGGAAAGACTCTGACTCCTTCGAGCCGAATGGGATGGGGATGGAGAGGTCACCGCACAGGGTACGCCGAGAGTCCAACACCTCTTTGGCATTGTCCTTCTCCAAAAACACCAAGAGGTACAGCACTGAAAAGATCCTTCTCTCTGCCAACAAAGAGGACTCAACAACCACAAAATGCTCAAGCAGCAGCAGCAGAAACACTGAGATTGTGTCCGAACTCAAGACCCGAAGCGTCATCAGCCTCACGAGGTTCAAAAGCACTGAGGTCTCTGCCGTGGCAAAAGAGGACGTCTTTAGCTGTGAAACAGGAATCATAGCAAGAAAAGAAGAGTCAACATGTCACACCAAAGAGAGCCATAAAAGCAGCTCTAAGCACTACTCTTCTGAGTTGCTCAGCAACAAAGAGTCAAGCAGTTACAGCAAACACAAGAAGGATGACAGTTCAACAAAAGTCAAAACATCTCACAAAAGGAAAGATGATAATGTCAGTGATGTCACACTGCAACTTTCAGAGACTCCAGCGATTGAGTTTGATAAGCTTACCGATGCTGCTCATGACACCAAAGACCCAACAAGCTATCAAACTGACTTAGTTCCAAAGCCCCCATCTCTGTGCAGTGTACTGATGGATGAAGTGTGCCTGTCCCCAGTCTCCACTGAATTACAAGATGCTGCAGCACAGAAAGACTCTATGAGACACAGCCTCATGCCTTGCCCCTTAGAACAGGACCAGAGTTTGTTAAAATCTCCACTCTCATTTGACACATCGTCAATGTTTGCAGACCTCCCTGTAGGTGCCTTTGACAACAACCTCTACCCAGACATCCAGCTCAACAAAGACAGCTTCAGCCCCCTGGAGCCCAGCAGTGAGAAAAAGGACATGTTTGAATCATCATTTTCCCCTTTCCTCGAGCAGAGAGACTGGGGGCTAATGGTTGATGTTACTCCTGAGCTGCCTGATGAGATCGCCCAGTACAAGGATGACTCTGATGCAGGCAGTGAGAAAAAGAGCAATTTCAGCACGGTGCCTTTTACTCTTCCAGACAAAATAATGAACTACAGCACAGGTATGAGCAACTGCCCATCAGAGGATGAGCTGGAGATCAAGAGGATCGTCACAGAGTTGGAGAGCCAGCTGCAGACCAACAAGCTCGGCACACCACCGCTGCTTGATCAGGAGCTCCCGAAGCAGCTAACCATGATCAAGTTCTCACCCCTGCGTCTGGACCAGGAGGTGGATAATGACCAGAGTGGGCTGGAGGTGGACTGTGGAGGAGACAGCCTCGCACTGACCGCACCAAGCATGCCCACAGACCCTCACTCTGAGGGCTTCCCGGAGCCAGAGATGCCCTGGGCCAGCCCTCTACAGTTTGGGCTGGTGGAATCACAACACTGCCTCCACACACCGACTCACACCATTACACACACTCACGACACTCTGAGCGACAAGGTCAGTGCCAGTGATGACATGTCATGTGCGGTGACAGACAAAGAGCATTGCCCAGGCATACCTCACCAGCTAGACGGTGGCACCGATATCAAGAGCCCACATGCTGACAAATCTGAGGAGATGCTGGAGAATGAAATGTACACAGAGAACCTTATGAAAAGTCTGGAAGTGATTTCAGACTCCATATTCAAGAAGGACCCTCTGCCACTTCCACTACAGGAATCTAAACTTTTGCATTCAAGCCCTGAACATTCTCAGATCGATTGCCAAGACACTAATAAGGACTTGATGGAGAATGAAACTATATCTGAGGAAGCAGAAGAAAGGGGGGCAGAAATGCAGTCTGAGATGCTGTTTGCTTCTGCTAATCCTTTGAGTGTGGGCTGTGAAATGTCAGAGGAGGGAGACACAGCGAAATCCAATACGTTGACAGAAAATTCAGTCACTCAAAACAATGCAGTTGACACAGAACACTCCCAGGAGGAGTTGTTTCATGGTTTGGCATCACCGTTACACAATCCTGAAAATCCTGAGGAAGTTTCTGAACATCCCCAGTGCGAAGCTCTGAAGAGACACAACGAATCCTCAGAGTCCCAAGAATTATTGTTTCCCACCACTATTCAATATGAGGCAGAGCAGTCAAAGGACAGTAATTGGGACTGCAAGCAGCTGGATCAGGAGGCCGTGGAAATTGATTCAGAACTACAAGCTGAACAGAGAGGCACAAAAGAAGAAGAAGAAGAATCCAAACACTCAGAGCTCCCCGAGCCCTGCCATGGAGACGAATCAGTCAGAGAAGCAGAGAAAGGGGATGAAGAATGTGTGGGAGAGAGTATCTTGATGGACGTAAATCTGAAAGAGTCTGAAAGTGTATCACAAGACGAGGCTAAAAGTCCAGCTATTCCAACATGCAGCACTTCAAACGATGATGCATCAAGTGAATCACAGAAAATGGTCGATGATCACTGTAGTGCAGAAATAATAGAAACAGCTGCAGCTGGAAGCCCCTGCATTGTTTCTCCTCTAATCAATACCACTGAGCACTTCTCACCAACACATCCAAGCTACGCTGGCCTAAATAAAGACATTGATGGGGTCACTAGTGAAGTGATTACCTCAGAGCTGCCTGAGAAAATCATAGAGGAGACAGAATATCGGGAGCCCTTGATTGAGCCCACTCTAACCATGGTCACGTCCCCTTTAACCCCAGTGTGTACAGATGACACCCAGGAGGATGAGGATGAAAGCAAGCATTTAGCCATGCCTCCACTCAGCCCCTGTTTGCCAGCTTCACCACATGAAAGCACTTCATTGCAAATGGAGGACGCTGAACTGAAAACAAAATGGAACAACAGCAGTGAGCCTACACTGGCCACAGAGGAACAAAGCAATGTCCAGTGCATTGAAAACACACTCGTGCCTGAAGCTTTAACAGCAGAGGTGGTTGCAGATGCGAGTTTGGACAACTCCTGCATTCCCCAGCTGGACTATGAGGTTACCAAGTGTGAAATGTCTATATCTAACACACTGGTCAGTAGTTCTCTCATCTCTGTTAACTCCACCCTCTCTGTCCCCTCTGAGACTGAAACACTCCCTAATAAAGACTCTGTTTATGATTTCAAATTAAGCCCCTTGAATTACAAAGAGATTTCCGATAATCAAGAAGAGTTTCCTTATAATTTCACCTCACTCCAAGTGGAAAAAGAAGTGGATGACTACACAAATATTAAGGCGAGTCCAAAATCTGATTGTGATAATCAAAGTAAAAATGATGTGCTATTATCCTCAGATGAACTCAGCGCAGTACATGCCAGCCCTGAGGTGAAAACATCAGTTGATTCAAGCAAAGATGATGCACTGGGTGTGTCTGCTGAAACCCTCAAACAGAGCCCAATTCAAGACATTGTCAAATGCTCGTACAGTGATGTAACATCCCATCAGAAGCTAGAATGCATTTCAATAAACAAACTGCAACTCCATAAGATGGAGAACTGCCATGTGGCTCTTGAAACAAATGATTTTATGGATTTACACCTCAGCCTATTGAAGAAATCAAGTGGTGAGAGTTTTGACACATTAGCAATTCCCACTGAGGACATTTCCTTCAGCTTGAGAGAGAGGGATGCAGCGCCGGGTGATGAGAAGGCTTCCCAAAGTCAAGAAGAGAGTACAGCAGAAATCTCATTCACATCAGCGGTATCAGCCAGTCAGACAGAAAAAAATGTAGACGGTTTTCATGTAAAGCAGCATACTGAGGCAAAAAGCTCCCCCAAAAAGAATAGTGCCCTCCATGCAGGCCAAGGAAGCTTTCAGTGTGAAATTTGCTCAATGTTTTTACGCACTCTGCCTGGACTGAAAAGACATAAAGCAATGAAACATGTGGTGAAGACTAATGTGAACTCTGCCTCTACTAGTGGAACCACAAGCAACAACACGCCTGTTCATCAAACTCCAGTGTCTCTCCACAAAGACGTCCAACCGCTACAAAATCTACACAGCCTGCAAACACAGCCTGATGGAATATCTCTGACTCTAGAGGAGCCAGCTTTGATGTTAGAAAGTAGTGTGGGGGAACCGGATGTGCCAGCCGAGCCCGACGATGAGGAGAAGAAAAAACAGCCATCTGTAGAAAAGGAGAGAAAAAATGTCAAAGCATGTAATAACAAAAACAGTGAAGTCAGTGGTGGGAGCTTTCCACTTAACATTGTGAAGCCTGACCCTTTCTCAGAAGAACTCCTTACCATGCTGGAAACAGACATATTGCATTCCATACCCCCTGACTTTCCACCCGTGTCTCAGCAAGAGTGCTACCCCTTTTCTGAAAAGACAGATACAGCCAATAACCATCAAGAGCCAGAGGTGACCAGCATAGACAAACATGCCTTGGAGAGTGGAATTGCAGAATATAAGTTCACAGCTTCTCCCTCTGAACCATTGGATATTCAAAAACAAGATCATGTGGCCAGTGAAAGTGACTCTCAACATGATGGCCTGAAAACCTCCATAGCTTCAGAAGAGCAAGGCACCAGTGTGATTGGCACTGACTTTAACATGATTGGGGAGCCCTCGTGTAACATGAACACAGCACAGGCACAGCCTGCAATTTCAGTGCAGGAGAGTATGAACACAGACTCACATCATAAGGTAGACATGGAGATCAAGAGTGAAAAGAGTAGCTCTCCCGCAGACAACACTGACGCCAACTCCTGTTCTGTTAAAGACCCCCCAGCCAGCCCCCCAGGTCTTGAACCAGACCTGAATGCCCTTCTTGATGATGAGAGTACATTCTCACAGCTATTCCCTCGAAATGAGGAGCTGAAAAGGAAGAAGTGTCCAAGGGTGTATGGAAATAAAAAACAAAAAATAGCCCAAGCTGTGCCAGCCGTTCAAGACTATAGTTCCTCTGACATGTTCCTTGAGAGGAAAGAGAATCACAAGGAAAATAAGACAGACAAAACATTTGTCAACAATATCAGCACTTGTGAATATGAAACTATATCTATTGATGATGCAATCATGCTAGACATGTGTCACAAAGGCTCGATGAAAGGCTCAGCTGACAAAGGTCGTCATAGTGACGGCAAGACAGAAGACAAGGCAGAAGACAACCCAGATCATGGCTTGAGCACATTCCTGAGCCCTACTGATGACATCATCAAGGTCCCAGCGCCCTTGGGGCCCACAAACGCTGTCACCAGCATAGGTGCTCTTGTCTCACAAGATGACGAGTCTTGCAAATCAGAGCTTCCTACTCCTGCTTGCTCAGTCCAGGCGGTGGAGCTCCCCAGTGCTCCATGTGTTCAGGAAAATTCACATTTTAACAGTATTGACCTTCAGAACCTTAACACCACATTCCAGCTCCCAGAAATACAATTCTTCGAACCTAGCAAAGACATCTCGCTGGTCCCGAGCATCATAAGCGAAGGAAGCGAAGTTCCACAGAGTCTTCCAACTGAAAGTGAGAAGCCTGCTAAGAAGCCCACAGAGCGAAGGGGTAGAAAGCGGGGCGAGGCAGGACAGAAACCAAAGGACAAACAATACAAATGCAAAGTGTGCTTCACATGGTTCCTCACCTTGGGCGAGTTGAACTTCCACAAGCTCTCCCACAATCCATCCCCACCACCCACTTGTTACATGTGTGTCCAGCGCAAGTTCAGCTCACGCGAGCAGCTGCGTGATCACCTGAGGGAAAAGCACGCAAAAAACAAGGCAGGTGTCTGGGCCTGTGGCATGTGCCTGAAGGAAATCTCAGATGTGTGGATGTACAATGAACACCTGCGTGAGCATGCCACTCAGTTTGCTCGCAAGGGCCAAACCCAGAGCTCCCTGTTGGACATGCCAGGCTGCTTCATGCAGGAGACTGCTGTGAAGAACTTCATTACTTCCATTATGCAACATCAGCCGAGCAGCAGATCCTCAAAAGGTGAATCATCCAAGTCGTCTTCCAAGGCGAATAAAAAAGCCACAGCTGTTGACACAGTTGACCAAGAAATTAGTGCAGTTGATGACAGTGAACCGACAGTAACTAAGACAAAGATCAGTGAGGGAAGTAAACAGCACAGCAGTTTTACACCAGTCGAGGTGCTTCAAAAGGCAGAAATCACTCCCAAGCTTGAGATGCATCCCAACTGTAAAGACCCCTCAAGAGATTGCCACCACTGTGGCAAACAGTTTCCAAAGCCATTCAAGTTGCAGCGACATCTTGTAGTACACAGCTTGCAGAAGATCTTCATCTGCCACAAATGTCCTGTGTCTTATCAGGAGGCCAAGGATCTGAAAGACCACCTGAAGAACGAGCATGAGGAAGTGGATGAGTCAGACTCCAAGCACACCACACTGTACACCTGTGAGCTATGTGCCGATGTAATGCATGTGATCAAAAAGTCTTTTATATGTAGCACATGCAACTACATATTCTCCAAAAAGGAGCAGTTTGATCGTCACATGGAAAAGCATCTCGAGGGGGGAAACAAAATCTTCAAGTTCAGAGGAGTCCTTAGGCCCTGCAAGCCGACGTCCTCCAAAGATGACAGCTTCAACACACCACCTGCTAAGAAGAGAAAAATCCACCCAGATAACCTACAAGAAAACAGCTCTGATAGTGGCATTGCCAGTGTTGCCTCATGCCACTTGGCTCAAAGTGCAGACATGGAGGTGCTTAAGACTGCCATGGCTGAGCCTGCAACATCCAGTGACGATGAACAACAAAGTGAGACAGATGACACAAATTTGAAGACAGAAGATGGCGAGGAGATCACTTTGCATGACCTGGGTGACGTTTCACAGTGTCAGTTTCATATAGATGCTGCAGCGCAAACCTGTCCGGCAGAGGCTATACCAAAGACAGAGGAAAGCGATGATATGTCTTACGCTGAGTCGCACCAAGACAAAAATAAAGCTGACCCGGAAATCACATGCGTGACAGTCACCTGTGATGTAAAGGAAGAAGAGGACCTTCTCGCTAGCCCAAAACAGCCAGCGTCACCCGTGATGTCCACTAAGGGTGATAGTAACACAAACAGTGGGAGAGATTGCACAAGCAAACCTAAACAGTGTTTTTCAGAACAAAGTGTTCAAGACAATCATAAAGAGACAAAAGATGCCAAATCAATCAGTGGAGATGGAGAATTTTCACACACAGCATCTCGCAGTCCTCAGAGTGAAATCCTGAACAACTCACAGGCCTCAGATGTACTCCGTAACAAAGAACAGTCCATTTCCTATTCAACCAGCCTGACAAAACAAACGAGGGAAGATAAAGCTAAGGTCCAACCGGCTGCCCCCGTGAAGAGTGACACTGAAGGCAAGGACCCTCCATCTGCAAGTGGCACGGAACAATTTGTCACACCACCTCCAGTTAAGGAGAAAGTATCTCATAAAGCAGGTGAAAACCACAAGCACAGCCCCGGGACCAGCCCAAGGGCATTGAGCTCTGTTACCGTGGATGTATCACCAGTCCATCATGCAAAGGTCACACCCTTGACCCCGTCATCCAGTGACGACAAGGACTCTGCAAAATCCCTGAAAAAAAGGAAAGAGTCGAAACAAGCACACAGCTCACAGAGAACCTCGTCCCCAGTGGCGCGGGAGAATCTCGGCGTCGACTCAAGGGTGAAGAAGAAGTTCCGTCCTGACAAAGCTGAAATCCCTGCAGGCCTGAAAAAGCCAGATGCCCCGGGTGACTACCCCGTGCTTTCGTCTGTAAAGGATGACACTGTCAGCAACAAGATTGTCTCCAAGCACAAAGCAGGGACTCTTGGCCTGCATCTCAAGAGGGGCTCCCTTGACAATTACCCGCCAAAGAAGACAGAGATTGTACGACATTTACATGTGGATTTCAAAGGGAAGAGGTTAGGTCCTGGCAGGCCCGTCCACTCCCCGACTTCCAAAGTGTCTGTGCCATCCATGACCAACTCCTTGAACAAGTCCAGAGTTAAAACGGGGGTCAGATCTGTGGACACACACTCCTACCGCACTGCAGAGTCACAGAATAACCTCCTGAGCCAGCTGTTTGGCCAGAAACTCACTAGCTTTAAAATTCCTTTAAGGAAGGACACTTCTGAATCAATAAACTGAGGAGAGTGTTTTCTCTGTGGCAAGTGCCCGAAAGCAGTGGCCGTGACTGTACCAGGGAAATGTTCTGACTCTCCCCTCAGTGACGTTTTCACTTTTTATTTAGTCACTTTATTTTCCTTTCATCTTCTTTTTGTAAATGTGCTGTTGCATTAATGTGAGGACCAATGAAAAAAAAGACTAGTTTATGAAAAATATAAGATATGTTGTGCAGGAACTTTTTTTGAAAGGACTTTATTCCATTTCCTCTGAAGTTTGACATTATCTTTTTAAGAGAGACTTTATTTCATTTACAAAAAAAGAAAATTAAAAAAATATTACTTGAAAATAAACTGAAAATATTTTTGTTAAATAATGCATGACAGTACAGTATGACATTCACAAGAAAGTGTTTCTTTTGGGAGAACAGGACCAAAGGACTATAAGATAATATGGACCATGGCAAAGCGTCTTTGTGTATGCTTTAGAGACTTACTGCTTGTATATCCTTTTACTTTACTGTACTGCAGTGAGATTTCTTGTATTGGCTTTTGTATAACATTAACTGGTGCTATTGTATGTTGTACTGTAATGTGAACACAATTGTCCTCCATTTGAAGAGAAAACATCAAGATTTTCTCTTCATTCAACATGCTGATACTCTAGGTCCTGCAAATAACCAAGAAGGAAATACTGTTGATCATTGTTGATCATATCATAATGGTGCATTTCTTTTTAAGTGTTTATCTGGCTTATTGGAAAGGGCATTATGACAGCCTGTCAAGTCAATTGCATGAGATCACCTCTGTCGAACTCAGGTGCTAACAAGCCCTTATCTGAAAGCTCTCCCGTGCACTGATGTTTCCACCCAGACAACTCCACACTCCATCATCTGTCTGTCCTGCAACTGTTTAGGACTCCTATTAACTAGATTTTAAAAGGTGCTTTATCTTGTTTATATGTATCTTAACTTTGTATAATATTGTAGGTAGTTTATTTCCTGTGCAATGCATAATGACAAAGGTTTATTTTAATAATATGCAAGAGAGTCGAAGAATAAGAAGAAAGGGAATTGTTCAGACTATGGTTGGCATTGAAGTGGTTGAAGTGCCTTATAAAGTTGGTTACTGAAAGTCTGCAATTGTCTCCATTTGTGTCTTTATTTGTTGTCTGATGTAAATTAAAGAGGAATTTTCACACATCTTACAGCATCACGGAATAATTTCATTTGTACAAATACGGAGAGTACATTAGGCTAAACAAAAGTGCAAAGGCTGCAATAAATACAAATCTGGCCATCACTTGTAGAGGGAAAAGAAGAGAGTAGCCAGCTGTATGTTTGTCACAACAATACACTATGATTCTCAGCAACAATAGCCGTAAACCACATGTCAAGACTGCTGGCTTGTGCATCGCTGAATAATGTAAACCTTTGCCGCTTGAATGCATCCATTCAAAGGGCACTTGTGGACTGTACTCTTCTAGCAGTATTCTTCTGACTTCTTATTCAAAAGCAGTCAGGCTTTCCACAGTGTTGTTTTCCTTTCTTTCTTTCTCTCTGTCTTTCTTTCTTTCTTTCTTTTTTGGCTTTGACATTCACTGCTCCATTTAATGAACACACATTGTTCCGTGCCGTTCACTCCACACAAAGTACTTCTGCATCTGCTGCCTCACCTCTGAATAAAGTGCCTGTGATCAATACGAAACAATGGGCCCTTTGAAGGTGTCTTGAGCAGCTAGCTTATGAAACGTACAGTCTTTTGGAGGCAATGGGCTGTGTCTTAAATTGGCACATTAAGTCCTGTAAGCGTGGAGTAATGAGCCTAATTGCATTATAATTAAAGAGTGCTACCACTATTTAGTGCTGCCGTATTATGTGTGGTAGAGCACTAGAGCCCTTCACTGAGACAAGAGGCAATGACAATTAAATGCAAATGAATGAAACACAAGATTTATGAACGAATAAGTGTCCACTTAGAAGTTTATTGAATAAAATCAAATAATAACAACAATCGAAAACAGCTAAGCTCAACAAAGCTCAACACAGCGTTCACTGGTATATAGTCACAAACAGGAATATCCTGTGTAGCAATTCAGATCAGAAAATGCATATCCTGCATGTTGTCCCATGATGCATGCACACAGTACAATTTAAAAGCATTTTCAGCAGTACACAACGTGTGGTCAAATGATACCTAGTGAAGTGGAATTGGGAAACAAATAAAGTTTCTGTAAACATATTACACAGTCCATAATAGTTTGGTTATGCGACTTTTTATAGGCCTATTATAGGCCTATTATATTGTTGATTACTTATTACTTTGTATGTCATTGCCATACATTTTAATAGAACACTATGCACATGCCAATACAAAAAATCATAGGCACATGATTGTTATTATTAGGGTATGTGGTTGACATAAACATGAGATCAGTATTCAGGGCTCAGACTTTTATTCTTATAAAGACGGATCATGAAACAGGGTTACAGGGAAGTAAAACTAACTTTCATCCTCCTGACATACAATTATTAGGTATTATGAAAAACATATATCAAAGGAAATGTTGAGATCCTCACAAAAACAACTGAATCATGCAAGGCCCTCAATGGTTATGAATTACACATATCAGGTTTCCCACCATATGCAATGATATTAACTTGGAACAAACACTTTTTCTACATTTGAAAATAATCATTTAGGTTGTGTAATTCATCATTTTTGTGCAAATGAATAGTTTCCATTCTTTCCAGTAACATGCAGACAGTTTATGCCGTACACATTTGGTCATTACCATGCAGGTTGCCATTTAATCGCAACTATATGATTTCATAGACATACAAAATTAGATATCCAGCGCAGGCCCATCTGTTGTTTAAGCATTGGCAGATGGGGGATCTCTCACAGTCTGCCCTGCAGAGTGAACAAACTGCTCTCCGAATCCAGGCTAACTCTGTTATCTTAATGACCAGTTGGCCTAAACCCTGGGACACAATTGACTGAAACTTGATTGCAGAGGAAATTGACCTGCCGTTTCAAGGCTGGGTATGGGGAGGGGAGGGGAGGGGAGGCGCCTGTATGTTGGCGGCTCGTCTCCATGCCGAGTCCTTACCGTGTGTTTAGTGGCTTCTATCCCTACATGAGTCTAGTTGCAGTATCACATAGGAATAAAAAGCCATAAGACACAGCAGCAGATGCGCAGGTAAGCCATTCTCTGTGTGTGTGCGTGCGTGCGTGCGTGCGTGCGTGCGTGCGTGCGTGCGTGCGTGCGTGCGTGCGTGTGTGCGTGTGTATGTGTGTGTGTCTGTGTCAGAGAGACAGAGAGAGAGGATGCACATGTCTATCAGTGTGGTGTGTGTCCACCAAAATTGCAGGGGGGGGGGGGGGGGGGTAGGCGTGGAGCGGGAAACCAAGCTCCATTCCTTGGGGATGTCAAGGAGATAGACATGTGTGGCACCTGGGAGGAGAGAATGGGAGAGAAGAGAAGAGAAGACATAGTGGACTGACTGACAGCTGTGAGCAGGCAGAGGAGTCAGACAAGGGAGGAAGAGCAAGACAGGAGACGGCTTTCTCATTTGAGAGGTCCCACATGGAGGCCTGGCTGTGTGTGTGGATACACTGAAGATTGAATAGATTTACCTGCCAAAATTCTCGGGGGAATTTTGAAAAAGAATTACAAAAAGAAGACGCTCACTTCCCCACAGGAAGTGAAGAGCGGGGGAAGGAGCGTCTTTGATTACATCGCCCACTTCTATACCCATCATAATAGCACTGTTAATTAAAACCCAGCCAAGTCTTATCTACTACTAATGACTGTCCCAGTTCGTCAAACTGAATGACTTCCAGTTAATGACCATGCGCCTTTTTTTTTTTTTTTTTTAATGAAACACGTTTCATTATGAAGATTACCATAACACACACTGAGGTGAATGTCAGATCATTTTCATATATATTTTTGAATAAAATGTAATATTTTTTCATTCAGGGCATTTTATAAATATCAAGTCACCCTGCAGATAAAGATACCATGTGAAAGCTTGTCAAGATGATACAAAAAAAGACACGACGTCGTACATGCATCAGCTACAGCAAACTATGGCATCATGCAACTGCAACTTTTTATCCAACTTGATGCTTCGACATAATGGAGATAAATTTTTAAAAAAAAAGGTCCAAGCAATTATTGTCGTCGGCCGGGGCCTTGTTAGGGAATGATGGCCATTTCATCTTATCTCTGCTGTGGCGGTGGCTGTGGTGGTATAGTGCAGGGTTTCCCAACCTTTTTTGTCTCGTGTACCCCCTAAGCCTTTTCATTATGCCATGAGTACCCCCTAACTCGTGTTTTACATCCCTTTTTCTATTGCAGTGTGACTATGCTCCATGCATTTGTTAAAATTACATTTTTCCAAGTACCCCCTGCAGTGTGCTCGCGTACCCCTAGTGGTACACGTACCCCTGGTAGGGGAACACTGGTATAGTGGTGGAGATGGTGGGTGGGGATTGGAATGAGGATGGGGGCACGCGTGGCAGAGTCTATAGTGCTCTCCAGGGAGACAGTGCAGCTCTGTGCTTTGAAGTAGGGTGACATTATTAGTGAGGCTGGCCTTGAAATAGCATCAGTCCACCACACGGCTATGGTCAGGCGGATGGGAGATTGAGGTGGGGAAGGGTAGTGGTGGTGGTGGTGGGGATAGGGGGGTGACTGAGGTGATGTGGGTGGGAGTGAGATGGTTGCTGGGTATTGGTCCAGCGCTCGGCTAATGTCTGTCGGGTGGGAGATTGAGAAGGGTTGGGGGGTGAGAGAGGAGAGAGGGGGGGGGTGGGAGGTGGGAGTTGGGGGTGGGGGTTGGGATGATGGTGGCCGGGTATTGGTCAGCGGTGGATAAGGATCAGCGGCTGATAGAG
This sequence comes from Engraulis encrasicolus, assembly GCF_034702125.1. Taxonomy (NCBI): domain Eukaryota; kingdom Metazoa; phylum Chordata; class Actinopteri; order Clupeiformes; family Engraulidae; genus Engraulis; species Engraulis encrasicolus. The sequence continues at coordinate 37,004,117 of NC_085860.1, read as the reverse complement.
ATGGGCAGCTGGGCAGCGGTAATGACACAGAAGCTGATGGGAGCGCAGGGGCCACCCCAACCGGGATCCATCGCCCTCCACACACACACATACACACATGGACACATGGACACACACACACACAAACACGCATGGACACACATGGGCACACACATACACACACACACACACACACACACACACACACACACACACACACATGGACACACACATGGACACATACACATACACACATGGACTCACATACACATACACACATATACACACATGGATACACCTAGACATGCACACATGGACACACATACATATACGTGTACACACACACACACACACGTACAACAGAGGCTGGTGTTACAGGAGTGGAAAATTACAGCATGCGTCATCCAACACACGCACACACACACGCACACACACACACACACACTCACACACACACGCATGCATGCACGCAGAGAGAGACAAAGACAGAGAGAAACATAAAATTAAGGTAGTTGGATGCTGCTTGTATCTGGCTGAAATGGATGGAGTAGTAGAACCAACACCAAACAATGGTTAGAATTCAGCATTGAGGAGACAATAGTGTTTCCCCATCTGCTTTCTGGTAGATAAACCCAAGGCATGGCAGATTAAAAAATAAATAAAACAGAAGCCAAAAAAGCATCAGCTCTGTATTGTACACATCGTCTGTTGCTAACTGCTCATAATCATCTATCAAATTCTCATCAGCGTGCTAAACTCATATATCAATGGCAATATAGTCCTCGCGGCCCTGCGTAACTGTGTTTCATCACGTCACCACCCTCAAAGGCAATGTGTGACACCACCACAGTGTGGCCATTTTTTTTTAAACTGTCACATATTAATGACATCCCACAAGCCCCGAGGGAACTCTCCTGACTATTAAGAACTCCCACACTGCTCGACACTGTCACCGTCACCGTGCCTCTCTCTCCCCTTGGAGGCCACCCCCGGTATAGTTGTCACCGTCTCCGCTTGCTTGTGATACCCCCAACTGGGATTGCAATATTGCCATCGCCATCATCCTCGTTTGTGCTTCTAACCAGGGCCGTTGACAGCTCTGGCTGGGCCCAGGATTAAAATCACCTCAAAGGGCCCCCCACCCAATTAGAGATGGGATTTATGGTTCGCTTCAAGGAGCCATCCAAAAGAATCGTCTTGTCACGACACTACACCCAATACATTAAATGTAATGAGGGCCCAATTATGCCCCCCCCCCCCCCATCTCCCAGGACAGCTGACCCCTTTGTCTCCCCCCCTTTTCAGCTTCCCTGCTTCTAACAACTGAGGATGCCTTCCTCCCACTGAAAGGTTTGACTTTTCTTTGTAGCGCCCAGAGCGCTAAGGGGGAGAAAAAATATTACAAAGTGTCAAATGTTTGTTGCTTTTGAGTTGCTTTTTTGAGTTATTTTGAACCGATCACAACACTGAAACCCGAAGATTCACAACTGCCTGGGTGTTCTAAATCACAACATGGCTTTACAAAGTAACCTTAATGTGATATTACCTCTCTTTCTCTGTCTCTGTCTCTTTCTCTGTCTCTGTCTCTCTCTTTGTCTCTATCTCTCTCTCTCTCTCTCTCTCTCTCTCTCTCTCTCTCTCTCTCTCTCTCTCTCTCTCTCTCTCTCTCTCTCTCTCTCTCTCTCTCTCTCTCTCTCTCTCTCTCTCTCTCTCTCTCTCTCTCTGTTCTGTTTTCAATAGATTGTTAAAATGACACTAAGTTGCTTTGGCAGATGAGATCCTGTAGTTCATTCTCCTGATACCTGTATCGAGGACTTTCCTAGCCTTGATCATGAAAGGCAGAGCATTTTCATTTATTTCTTTTTTTTCTTCCTTTAGTGTCAAGAATGAGAATGTGGAGAACCCAGCCTCTTTGAACGCCTTTGCGTGTGTGTGTGTGTGTGTGTGTGTGTGTGTGTGTGTGTGTGTGTGTGTGTGTGTGCGTGTGTGTGCGTGTGTGTGTGCGTGTGTGTGTGTGTGTGTGTGTGTGTGTGTGTGTGTGTGTGTGTGTGTGTGTGTGTGTGTGTGTGTGTGTGCATGCATGCGTGTGTGCGCGTGCATGTGTGTGCGTGTCTGTGTGTGTGCGTGTATGTGTGTTTGTGTGTTTGCGTATCTGCCTGTGTGTTTGAGTGTGTTTGATGTTCCAGGTGGAGAGAAATAAGCAAGGCAGCTTTCAAGCAGAAACGCAAACAAAACTGATTGCCTGCTGCCTGAGTCGTCCACGCCGCGCGCCTGCTTTTGCTCTTGCTCTGCTCTTGGACTGATTGAAACAACAGCGTGAACAACACGCCGGTAATGAGGTGCTGCCCCGATGCGATAATCTGACACGTGTCAGCAGGTCTGCATTTCATCCCCCTACCTACCCACCTGCCAATACGGACGCTACGCTGCAACACCAGCAGTTTACAGCACGGAGGAAAAGGAAGCCCCTATAAGTGTCTGTACATGCCTGCATAGATATGGCCAAGCACATGGTTGATGCGTTGTATTATTAATGGGCCTATGGTGTTGGGGGTGGGGGGTGGGGGGGGTGGAGTGATGGGTGGAGTGGAACGGAGGATTGTTTGTATAACTAAGACGA
>NC_085860.1:36954018-36989018 GCF_034702125.1 Engraulis encrasicolus | reverse complement strand
GGGGCAGACTTGGCTCTATGCGCCCAAGACTTATTCCTCCAGCGTCTCCATTCTTCAAGGCCATGTGTCTTCTATTTGAGACCTGAAGTAGAAGGTGTACACTTCAAATTCGCACAGGATAAATATTACCTGTGGACCACTGATAATTCATAATATTTGCGGAGAATGTTTGAGTTCTGTTTGGGAAATGTTCATTGTTATGCTCTTGGTCAGATCAAGTCTCGAAGAGATTTGAAGGTTGATGATAATCAGGCTAGTAGTGCAGTAGTAGTGCAGCTCTCCAGCTCTACTCCCAACCAAGGTCCTTGAGGTCCTCTGGCAAGGACCAACTTGTCATCCCCCACTCCAGGCTATGGACATTTGATGACAGAGCCTCTCCTCTGTGTTGCTGCCTGCCCCCACCCTCTGGAAGAGTTTTCCTCTCCACATTCGCCAAGTCCCCACTCTGGCTATGTTCAAAAAGCACCTCAAGTCTCATCTCTTCACTGAGGCCTATGGCCCTTAACCCATTGATACCTAAAGCACGTGCAAAAAAGGCTGCTGAAAGTAAGCCCTTTTTAAGAAAAGTTGCCCTCAGCCTATAAAAAACGAAATATCTCTTCCTCCGAAGCACATAAAAACATGCAATAATTTGCATTTAAATGCTAAGACCCTCATCTTGCGTTAGAGTGTGTTCATTCAGCTCTAACATACCAAGATGTAAAAAAAATGCCTTAAATCTCATGACCCTGAATGTCGCGCCAAGCAACTCCAGGGCCAATGTTGTGCAATGCAACAGCCAGCATCTATGTGTTAACCCTACCCTCCTCTTTCCCCAATTCCTTAGCCCCATCTCCTTTTTGTAAAGCGACCTTGGGCTCCATGAAAGTTGCTATATTAAAAAAAACCTGAATTATTGTTATTAATGTCTTGGTATCTTAGCTCAGTAGGCAGCTCATCTCGACACAACACTGGCCAAAGCTGTCAAAGGAGCAAAGGGAGAAAAGGGATGCCGACAGAAAGCCGCCTCAAAAGGCTGATTCATATCGCAGGCAGGGCATCCAAGGGCTTTTTCTATAGCAATCCACCAGGATCACTTCCTCTGTCTGTGGCCCAGTGTGTAGGTTTCACTCTATAAGTTTCACTCTACCTTTCCTAATGATGATAACTTGTAAATGTACAGCGTCCGCTTCAGTTCACACAAACAGGAGATATGGGGAAGGGTTTTTGATACATAAACTGCCTACTGCTAACTCATTTCGACAAACCTACTAATTTCAACAGCAACACCAGGCCCTGGACAAAGTTATTTCAAGGCATCAATACATACCAGGATTCTAAGCAATTGCTCTCCATCCTCCCTGGACCGGGGACAACTAATCCCTTTGTCCCCACCTGTCGGCTTCCCTGCCGCCTGGATTGTGACTTCCCTTGCACCTCTAGGTTAAACACAACATTTGGAGTGACACAGACGACACAGACATCAGAGACACTGGCGGAATACACAGCCGTCAGTTATTACCGCTTGAAAGTGAGAGGGGGCCTAGCACCTTAGAGGAAGTTACGCCTTTGTTGTTTCGTGTTTTGATCATCCTTTGACATTTATGATGACACAATACGCCGGATGTGCTGTTTACACTGCTCGAAGCGCAAGGTTCTTCGAGGTCATCATCCATCTTCATCCATGTATGCATGGCAAATGATTGCTTTCGCAAACAGCGTGCCATGCAATTTACAGTGTACAGGTATGTGCTCGTGTGTGTGTGTGTGTGTGTGTGTGTGTGTGTGTGTGTGTGTGTGTGTGTGTGTGTGTCTGTGCGTGTGTAAGGTTGTAGGTTTACCACTTGCGCTTCTCATGTAAATGCACCGCCATTTAACATGTCACTCAGCGAAAATCGCCCAATCAGGTCGCTGATGGAAGGTCATGGAGACTGGGGACTAGCCAGACCAAGCCCATTACGTTTCCGTGCCCTTACGGAAGGAAAATATACTGCAATATACTACAATTTATACTGCAATACATTAGAAAATATATCACAATATATCACAAACACGCTCATATATTTGAAAATATATAGCAATATATTATTGAACAACATATTACTATATATTGATCCATATATTTTAAAATATATGGCTGGCAAAACAAAACTGTATTCCACTATTCAGTCTGTATTTCTTGATGTTTTTAGTTCAGCAAGCACATTTTGCACGACATTGGACATTTACTCGACATTATAAAGTCATTTTAGGTGGATCATATATGGCCATATATAATAATATATTGATCAATATACAGGAGTCTCTGATTGAATCATCTCAGCTCTCATATCACGTATGACGCGCCTACGTCACGTCGTCACAACCTGAAGCTAAAGTGGCGAGAGAGCCGTCTCGGCTCGAGCGCGGTCCGGATTTTAGCTCCACACTGTCGCCAGCCAGACTCCCCACCACAGTGACACAAACCAACCAGCCGCCTCGAGGTAAGTTATAAAGAGAAGTTTGTTAATTTGTTAACATAAATACACAAGCATATAGTCTGAAACGTCTACAGTGGTTGATGTGCAAAGTTTAGCCAAGTGGTTATCGAAGTTGGATGTTTGTTCATTTTTTCCCCCAAGGACTAGAAATACGTTATTTTTTGAATTTCCCGCGCTACCAAGCTATTGTAAGCTTACTACTAGCGATATTTGCGTTGTCGAAATGGTGTGTAGTTCTCATTGACAGTAGGTCTGGTTCTACACATCTTGAAAACGTAAACGTAATACTTGGGTCGATATTATATGGTTGTAGTGGTCAATTTCAGGTGAGCCCACTTTATTTGGCTTGTCAGAGAACGTTAGCAACATCTATCTGGCTAATACTGCTGAGCCCCAACGTCAGCCTAGAAAGCTAGGCCTCAGTTAATTAGCCGCCTAGCTTACTCGGCTAACGCAAGGGAATCAAAGCAGAAGTGAAGTGCGACAAGATCTAAATGCACATCGCTAACTTGCTTAAAAAATGGGCACTACAGTATAGTAAAACGAGGCAATGTCCTGCATTATTTTTGGTAAAGCATAGCTGTTGCTGCTTCGGTTTTCCCATTGTGGTAACATCAATAGGTTTTTTTGAGTAACTTGCTCACGAACTAACTGCACTGTCCCGTTCTTGTAGAGCTATTGTTAGAGGTTAACGAAGCCTTGTCGTCAAATTGGTGAATTTCAAAACGGTAGCCTACACGTCGTTGTCTTCGGCTACTCTGTGATAGTTCGGAGTTTGCTTTGCTCACAGCAATTGCATTCATTGAGTCATGTTGGTGTTCATGTTTACTCTTAAACGAATGCGCGAGTCATTCTTGTTCATCGGAATCATTCTCGCCAGTTACATGCATGAGTTTAAGTCTTCCTTCGCTTCATCATCTTCATAAAAGAGTGCCTTCGTGCCAAGAACAGACGTGCAACTGTTAACGATGCTGGCTGCTGCGATTTCAATGTCTTATCTTCCCTGTTGTCGGGACGAGACACAGAGTGCCACTACGACGCTCTGCCACTGCGAGCTAGAATGCTGTAGTTCCACCAGTCGAAGCTCTGCCACTGCGAGCTAGAATGCTGTAGTTCCACCAGTCTACCGAACTCCCCCCCCCCCCCCCCCCAGATTTAGCTCACAATTCTGACAATGATATAGAAGTGATGAGCTTGGTGGGTATCCTTGTGCCTATTTAAGGTTAAGTGTGTGAGTGAATGTTAATTTTCTGTTGCTCTTTTAACTTTTTTTGCAGAGGTTGCTGAAGAGGTATGCAGCGATGGTCTGGAGGAAAAAATAGTCACATGGACTGGTGTGCATTCCAGTACTTGAAATGGTAAGCAATACTGTGCCTTTACTATGCTCACTCACTGGTGATCATGCACTAAATGGGGAATACATCTATCTGAACGTTGGGAGGAGGTTCAGACTCCCTTGGTGCAAAATATAATCGTTTCAAAAAAAATCCTTTATACCTCATTCAATCAAGCTACTGAATAAACCGGGAATAAGAGAGATTGAGTGGGACAACATGGACCTCTGCAGCTAGTGTTGGTACTGCTGGTGGGGATGGAAGCTAGGGTAAAAGTTGGGAGGGGGATATGTAGACATGAATGTATCCCTGTTTTTATTATTTTTATGTTAATTATGGAATGGATGTAACCTAGTTATTTATTGCAGGGTGAAGGTGTGGTTGGTTGTAGACGGTGTGTGTGTGTGGGGGGGGGGGGGGGGGTGGGGGGGGGGGGGGGGGGGGGTGGGGGGGGGTCGGGACTGGATGGGTCAGGGGCAGTGGGTTAGGACATCCAGATTTAGAGTTTACTTGAGCTACATTATTAACTGCACATTGAATGTGTGAAACTTGCTGATGTAACATGTTACATTCAAGGGTTCATTGGGCTAAATGTGGTTAAAAATCATTGACCTGGGTTTACAAAGCTGGGCAATGTTGGGCACTTGTTTCAGACTATTGAAAGGAAGGAGTATGAGAATGTAACACAATGCTTAACATGAAAAATAAAACCCTTCATGAACCAACGGTGTATTTGGCCCCAAACTAGTGGCATACCCTTCAAGTTTCAATGGGTTAGAGAGTTAACATTCTTTTTACTTTACTTTTGCAGATGCTGTTGCTCAGGCACATCCAGGTGCGAGGATGGGGGAGATCCGGATGTCGCTAAATAAAAGAATCTGTGAACTGCTTCACCAAGAGAAAAAGAAGTCCATGGACAGGCCTATGAGCCCTCTTGTTGACTTTGAGTGACTGAGGCTGCGGGCGGTCTGCCCCTGAATTCACCTTCACTTTCTTTTCTTTTAAAAAAAAATATATCTGAAGGTGTGTGTGTGTGTGTGTGAGCGCGCGCGGGTGTGTGTGTGTGGGCGCGGTCACGCGTGTGTGTTTGTGTGTGTGCATGTGTGCCAGTGCTTTATGTGAGGTGTTTCGCTTACCGGCCACAGCCACAGTTTTTGTTTTGTTTTCTTTTTGTTTTATTTGGGGTTTTTTTTTTTTTTTTTTTTTTTTTTGGTTTTTTTTTTTTTTTTTAGAATATTTCTGCTTTTTCATTAAGTACAAGTTACTGGCCAAAGTGGGAGACTGAAATTGTTACTGGCCACAGGCAAGTTTCCCCAGCATTTGGCCTGTTGGCCGGTGTCGTTGTCAAGTCGTTTCCCTGCCTGTCTGCCCCTCTGTCTCTGCATGTGTGAGCGGTGGTGTTAAAGGGTCGGTTGGTTTCATGTTTTTAATAAACCAATGTCAACAGTTGAATGAATTGAATTGATGTTTGGTCATTGTTGTAATTACATTACTTCATAAATGCCTTGTATAAAGTACGTTATAGTATATTGTGTAGTGTAATGCAATACATAAGTCAATATATGATTTAATTAATAAGCCATATACTATGGGATATAATCCAATATATGCAACAGTATACTTTACAGTATAATGCAATACATAAATCAATATATGATTCATCAATAAGCCATATATTATGGGATATAATTCAATATATGCAGTAATATACTGTACAGTATAATGCAATACATTAATCAGTATATGATTCATCAATAAGCCATATATTATGGGGTATAATTCCATATATGCAGTAATATACTGTACAGTATAATGCAATACATAAATCAATATATGATTCATCAATAAGCCATATACTATGGGGTATAATTCAATATATGCAACAATATATTGTACAGTATAATACAATACATAAATCAATATATGATTTATCAATAAGTCATATACTATATGGGATATAATTCCATATATCCAACAATATATTTCACAGTATAATGCAATACATAAGTCAATATACGAAAACGGCAATAATGTCTATATTCTCGTATACCGCAAAATATATCACTTTATATTGTGCAATATACTGCTGTACAATATAAAATGATATATTGGCAAACAATATATTGTAGTATATTATAATATATTTTCATTTCATATATTCAAAAATATATTTTCCTTCCGTAAGGGTGGCGGCCACCTGCAGAGAAGGAAGTAGAGACGCCAGGGCGTCCGTATTTTATTCATAACCAATTGAATCTCACCTGGAGGTGGTGCAGGTGTACATCCGTCGTGATTGATGGTCTGCTGCAGCAAAAGAGCTGGGCAGCAACACACAGGGTTTTTTTTCGGGGGGCTAAGATGAAGTGTTCGTGCTGGGGCAATTCATTACACCCCCATGAATATTTACACCGACTATTTAATGTTTCTAAAAATGACGCTTTATCAGACTCTCCCTCCTCGGTTGCACCGTTTGATGACACCGGGCTCTGCAAGCCGCCCATTACCCAGCACAGCCCACACACACACATGCACTAACACACACACACACACACACACACACACACACACACACAGACACACACACACACACACATGCACACGCACACACTGACTCACTCTCTCTTTCTCTCTCTCTCACACACACACACACACACACACACACACACACACACACACACACACACACACACACACACACAAAAACAGAAACACGCACACACACACATACACACACACACACACACACACACACACACACACACACACACACACACACACACACACACACACACACACACACACACTGTCTCTCTCTCTCTCTCTCTCTCTCACTCACTCACTCTCACACACACACACACACACACACACACACACACACACACACACACACACACACACACACACACACACACACACACACACACACACACACACACCACTTTCCGCCCTACATTCTCGCCGCCTCAGGCGAAGGCAGCCAGGGTTCATTAAAACAGGGAACATTTGAATCCCCTCGCCGCCAACGAAGGCCAAGACCCAAATCAGTCGACTGGCTATCCACAGCCTCACCAGTAGGCTACATTTTACAGGGCCTATATGACAAAGCCATGTGGCTCCATCAGGTTAAAGGGGGGAATGGGAAGGGATATAGGAGGAGACTATCCTCACTCTGACAGAAAATGCATAGGGAGAGAGAGAGAGAGAGAGAGAGAGAGAGAGAGAGAGAGAGAGAGAGATTGTCAGTGAAGGGATGACGGGGAAGGGAAGGATTTGACAGTTCTAGTTGAGAGGTTTGGATTGCGTGGCTGCATGGGGAAGACTGGCTGTTATCAAGTCCTGAACATTTTCCGTTACTATTCTATTTCGTCTCTTCCCACCAGAGGCTCTGTGTGGAAAGGGATTGGTGTCTGGCTAGAATGCGTTTTCATTTTTTTCTCTCTCTCTCTCTCTCAGCACTTTATCAGACCGGCAGACTGGCCTGTGTTAGGGCCAGATTACAGCGTCGCGGCGGGTTTGACTGACAGAGCTGGGCCTAAGCCAGGCCCCAGGGGATGTGGGGATTTGTGAAGGCTGCTCAGACTTGTGTTTCTTTTGCTATTCACTCCCCGTCTGGATTCGCCCGGTGATGTCTTGGGTGGAAAAAGCCTTCTCTCTGCATAATTTAATGAAATCACTCGCCTTTTCTTCTCTTTTCCTTCCTTTTGTCGTGCACAGGACCCAGCTCTCTTCCCTGTCTGATTCTCACCCCATTGCTGATGGGTCTACAGGAAATGGGGGTCAATAGACAGTTTGATTAGGGAGTAAATTGTGAAGAAAACCCTTGTTAGTATGGTAATTGGCAGTGTGTCTACAGGAGTTTGGCTGTGAGGCTATTCAACCGTGTAGAAATTCACCTGCTCTTCCACACCCCCATAGCATGTACTGTAATAGCAAAGCTGTGCACAGGTGCGCTAGTTGAACTCCTACTGTTATAGCCAAGGTTCTCTGCCATATTTGACAACCTTGTGGCTTTCATTACCCCGGCAATATGCGATGCAGAACTGTAGCTTTTCTGCAGTAGGCTACTGTAATAATTGTGTCCGAAATATTGCACTATGCAGTACAGGGCTGTATTTGTGTAGAATGCTGTTTTGACATGCAACATACTGCTTTTACTGCAGCAGTACTGCAGTGCACTGCAATACTACTGTACAAAAACCCTGTTCAATGCAGGCTATTTTGAGCAGAGAAGTCCTGTAGTAGACATTATCAATATACTGTATTTAATCACAAATGACAAGAGTCAGACACTATAGGATGCCAATTTGATGCCAATTAGTGATAGTTATTAAATATTGTCACTCAACACTGACTGTGCTATACTTGCAGAGTATTTCTAATTGAATCTTCCAGTCACCCACCAGTCGTATCAAGTCACTGCAAAGTCTAAAATTGAGGTAAAACAGTGCCCCCATGTGGGCAACTATGGTAATTCCAACATGCGCTGTAGTTCACCCCTCAGATTCAGAGCATAAAATATCAAGTATTGTATCTTTTTTCACAATGATGGCATATTAATGGAGTTCATTGTCCATTTGGTTGGGAGTCATAACTCTAAAACGGATAATTTAACAAAGACAGTTGGAATAATTATTCTACAGACGTTTGTCTCAAACTTGAGTGCACACAACAATGGGTTCACAAATCCATGTAGATTAGGTCTATTTAAGAATTCAGTGATATTGAAGGAACAAAAGGCCCGACAATGTCTGTGTGGAAACTATAGGAAGAAACTGAGGTTCATAAGGAGGGCAGCACAATGAGCCTTTCAATGTAGCCTCAATATTATCTTTATTTCTTCAATTTTATTACACATTACATAAGAGTGGTGAGCTTCATGGCAGGAAAAAAAGTCTTAATTCACCACATGAAGCACAGCTCAGACATATCCCACAGTGGTCATTCTCACCCCCTTAACTAAAACCACTCACTTCCCTCTGAAACAAAAAAAAACACGACAAAGGAAATTCGCAACTCTTATTAGTGACATTCATTTCCACACACAACAAAATGAAGCACAATTTACAAAATATGCATCTTTCAGTATTACAACTGTACAAACGTTTTGTTTAAATGAGCTGCAGGTGTGAGTAACTGATTGGAGAGATCTGGTATTGGCACACGAAGATGAAGAAAAAGGCAAAACAAAACAAGCGAGCACCTCAAATGTCAACACATGTCAAAAGGAAACGTTTTTGCTGTAAATCAAGCTCACCTCAAAATGGGAAAGTTAAGTTACAAAACCAAGTTCATAATATGAATGTTTTGGTAACCACTTTCTTTTGTTTCAACACTTACTTGTACAACACTTTATAAAACTCTCATCCAGTTTAAGTGTTACAGTTATGTTGGCTTTTATGACGGATGTGGTTCACAAAGTATCAAATAAGGCAATGGTAATGGGCGTCAGGAGAGTTAACATGGGGTTAGACAAATATAATACATTATTAAACCGTATATCTTGCAGAAGGCAGCCCAGGAAGATCCACAAAGAGAATTTGGTAAAAAATATATTGCTCTTAGACAGCTATCAGAGACCAATAAAAATGAAAGTTTGTTCTAGCTTTCAAAAATACAGTAGATAACCATTCTATGGCAGCAAATCTTTTTTGTTTGTTTTAAAGCATACGAATATTTTATTACCACCTGACACAGTACTGGAGTGATGTGCTCACATGTCCTTGTTGCTAAAATTAGAAAACAAAACGACCACAAATGACATCGCATGCACCTTCAGGCCATTTGAGGTGTTTCAGAGAACATAAACCAAAACATTTGGGGACGTAAGGGGGTTCTCGTCTACGTGACCCCTAAATGCTTCATCGTTCTGTCCAGTCTAAACAGAGACCCATCACGGCACATTTTGTACAAAGTCCAGATTAGATTTAATCAGTGACATTTCATCTGGGGGATTAGGAGCGCTTCTCCAATGAGAGAAAACCTCCTTCTTTCCAAGCACACACAGCTTGGTCCTCTAATCATCATCATCGTCATCATCATCATCATCATCACCCATGATTCTTCACTAGATCTTACTAGATCTCAATATCTCATTAACACTTGCTAGTATGAATTCAAGTGGACCCGAATGGGTCTTGATCCAGGAGAGTATATCATCCCACTCCAATCATCATCATCATCATCATCATCATCATCATCCTTCATGTCACTTCCATCACCAACAGAGCATGCATGCATTTAAAGTACAGTGAGGAGAATAAGTATTTGATCCCTTGCTGATTTTGTTGGTTTTCCCACTAATAAAGACATGATCAGTATTTAATGTTAATGATAATATGTATTCTAATATGGAGAGACAGAATATCAAAAAGAAAATCCAGAAATTAACTCTAAAGAATATATAATAATTGATTTATATTTAATTGAGGGAAATAAGTATTTGATCCCCTGCCAACCATTAAGAGTTCTGATCCCGCAGATCAAATGGCACTTCCAATCAACTTGTTATCTGAATTGAATACACCTGTTAATAGTAACCTGCACAAAAGACACATTGAATCTGCAGAATCAGTCCATAGAATCAGTCAATCAATCAAACTAAACTCGCCAACATGGGACAGACCAAAACGCTGTCAAAGGATGTCAGGGACAAGATTTTAGAATTCAACAAGGCTGAAATGGGCTCCTGGATATTAAGGAGCAAACTGTTGGTGCATTTCTTCCCAATTTTAGGACATACAAAATGATCATCAATCATCAATCTTAGGCCTGTCTCTGGTTCCATACAAGAGTTGACCTTGTGGGAATTTAATAATCAGAAAAAAGGAGATAAAGCACCTCAAAACTGTATGGGAGGAGCTAGGAAATGATCTCAATGCAACTGAGACCTCAATCACTAAGAAAACTATTGGAAACACTTGATACCACAGCGGATTAAAATCCTGCAGTGCATGCATGGTACCCCGGCTTCAGAAGGAACCTGTTCAGGCTCACCTGAGGTTTGCCAATGAACGTCAAACTGGATTAGGATATGATTGGGAGGTGCTGGAATCAGATGACACCAAAATCAAACTGTTTGGCATTAACAAAACTCGATGTGTTTGGAGGAAGAGAAATGCTGCCTATGATCCCAAGAACAACACCTTCTCCAACATCATAAATGAAAGTGGTAACAATATGTTTTGAGGTTGTTTGTCTGGCCAAGACACAGGACAACTTCACATCTTCAAGAAATGGATGGAGGGAGACATGTAAACGTACAATGCTGCATGCCAACCTCTTTCCCACCACCACTAGACTGAAGGTGGGTCATGGATTGGCCTCCCAAAATGATAATAATCCATAACATACAGCCCAAGCAACGAAGGAGTAGCTCAAGCAGAAGCACATTAAGGTCATGAAGTGGCCTAGACAGTTTCCAAACATTAACCCTATAATAATCCTGTGAAGGGAACAGAAGCTCCCATTTGGCAAGCTACAGTCATACAACTTAAGTGATTTAGAGATGATCTGCAAAGAAAAGTGGACAAAAATCCTTTCTAATATATCCACGAAGACTGTAATTAACTGAAAGAAACATCTGACCTCTGTATGAGAAAACAAGGGCTTTGCCATCAAGTATTTTGTCTTCTATGACTGGAGGGGTCAAATACTTATTTTCCTCAATGGAATACAAATCAATTAAAATATATTCTTCAAAGTTATTTTCTGGATTTTCTTTTTGATATTCTGCCTCTCTATATTAGAATACATTTTATCATTAATATTATAGAATGATCATGTCTTTATTAGTGGGCAAACCGACAAAATCAGCAAGGGATCAAATACTTATTCTCCTCACTGTATCTCAGCAGGGAATTGCTTAAAAAAAAAAAAAGGAATCACCACCCCAAAAACATAAAGATAAAAGACTTCAAAGTTCCAAACTGAGAACAGCAAGTCATAGTCATTAGTCCATGACATTCATCCCCAAACCAGGAGTATCCAAGTACACAGTGCTAAGGATGTAGGAATGTAGCCCACTTAAGTATTGGTCCTCTCCAATATGTTATGGTTGCATGTTCAGACTTACTAAATGCAGTTCGTCCTTGCCTTTAAAACAAACGGTTCAGATTAAATGACACAAAATCCATTCATACCCATTTTACAGTCACAGGGATTCAAACGGTTATCGCACGAACACACCACGAGACCAATGCTGCAAAGAGTCACTGGACTGTTTTCAGAGCAAGAATGACACAAACGTCAAAAGTGTCAGTCTGACTGTTAAAGCAGAATGCAAGCTTTCCAACATTCCAATTGGCTGCTACGGCTGCTGTCAAACTACAGTACATCATAGCCAGTGTTACCAGATTAGGCGGTTACCCGCTCAATTGGGCTGCTTGGGATGGCCGTCTGCGGGTGAAAATGGGAAAAATTTACAATTTGTTGAAATTGGGCGGAATTTAGCACATTTTGGCGGTTTTAGAGAACCTTTTGGGCGGGATTTGATCAGACACATCTGGCAACACTGATCATAGCTCATTACCATAATATTTGCTGAAGTTCAACGACTAACTGTCATTCGTGTCGCTCAAATCGCCTTTTGTCGCCCTTATCGCATTTGTCTTTTTTGTTGCCAGGTCCTCTATACAAACTCAATTACTTCCATTGCCGTTGTCGCTCTTGTCATGATTGGTGTGTTCGTGCGGTTACAGCTTAAGTGTTGATTTCTTTTCTAACACAAGTAAAAAGAACACATTCTTGACTACTCCCACTCAAAAACAAACAAAAACAAAATAAAAATTAATTTCCACTCCAATCTAACAATGCTGAGACAGTGACAAAGGACCAACACTTGAGGGCAACTGGCACAAAAGAGGAAATGAAGCTTATCTGCGTCCAGAAAGCATTTCAGGAGAGGAAGAGAAAGGGATTCCTTGCTGCACTGTATTCAGAATAAGCTATTTATAATTTAGTATAATGTACAAAATGTTTTTCTTGAACATACGTATTTCTTCTGTTGCCATACTGTAAAGGGAAGCATTATTCACATAAGTATACACTTTGTCTTGGACTTTTTCTTCTTTTTCTTGCCTTCCTTGCTCATCTTCTCTTTGTGTTTTCGAATTTCCCGAACTAATGTGTAGAAGGCGTCGTCAACACCCTGGGAGGGGAAAGAGAGAGAGAGTGGCAGAGACAGACAGACAGACAGACAGACAGACAGAGAGAGAGAGAGAAACGGAGAGAGATAGAAACACACAACATTGTACGTAAGACACAAGTGATAGCATGTCAATAGTAACCCTCCACCCTTGAAATTGAACACAGTAGAAGGAGGAAACCAAATTAAAACCTGAATCAACAAGCACCATTTCACCTCATCACCGCCCACCAGATCCCAGTAGATTGTCGTACAGGAGTACAGGAGACAGCCCCACGACCTGTTGCCCCAGAATCGCTCCCCCCCACTAGAGTCACCTGACGTCCAGGGCGGGGGTGGCTGACGTGTCACTTACCCCCTGTCACATCACAACACATTTTTTTTTCGGGATGGGGAGGCAGGTCGTGGTTTTCTCCTCCTTGCTGAGCTTTTTCAGCCGGTACTGTCTGATCTCCCGAACCAAAGTGTAAAAGGCATCCTCCACTCTCTGCAGTGCAACAACACAACTCGGTTCAATTGTCGGGCAACACTTGGGATCTCCAGGCCCAAAGAGAAGGGTTTTAAAATGGTGAGACAGCCATTTGTAAAGTCAACGAAGAGTCATTTCAAACTTTCTTAGACTTCAGAAAAAAGAAGAATATTTTCAAATGTTGATATTGCCTTATAACAGAGATAGCAAAGCAAGCAATATTGTTCAAATGAGTTCTTGGGAGTCATTTTATCACTGACAAAGCATAGAAGGCAGCATACAACTGTGGATTTTGTTAGAGAAACTAAATTGTCACAAACACTTACAGAACATTACTGTGAAAAATCTCTAGCTGTGCTGCCATGACACACACCAACGCAAGCAGCCCACTAGGACAGAAAACTACACGTCTTGTGTTTGTCAGCATCCTCCACATTAACTCTCCCACTTTCAATTAAAATGGCTGAAGCTGAGGAGAAAACGGGATGGCATTTAAAGGGCAGGGGAGATTATCGTGATGCCAAGTACAACGGCAGATGCAAATGACACCTCGCTGTCTGCAGTCTTGAGAGGAAAGAAAATTAGTGAGATGGATCACTCTGTCCCAAGCCCTGCACGCAGATGAGATCTCAACGCTGCAGAGGAGCAGAGAAAGAGAGAGGGAGAGAGAGAGAGAGAGAGAGAGAGACGGAGAGGAGAGATTGGGCTGCAGCAATGAACAGCATGAGTATCCAAAACTGAGGATCATCACTGATCATGGACAGAACACACAGACCACACACACACACACACACACACACACACTACACACACCCAGGAGTACACACACACACACACCCCCCCCCACACACACCCCCCACACACACGCACGCATGCATCCACACGCACACACACACCAATCTCCGATTATTTATTGCATGACCCCGCCGATCACATTGAAGAAATGATGGCCAAGAATGTGATTTTTATTCCCCTCGCTCGACCGTGATTGTTTTTTGCTTGATTTATCAATAGGCCTCAGTGGTTACATAACCCCGTAATGGCCACGCCGCCAGTGGCCTAGGAAATGAATGTGAAGGCGCAGGAGGAAAGAGCAAGAGCATCACGATAACGACAGGCCCATGAATAAAAACAGCCCATTAGCGATAACTCTGTGGCCCATCAATTACCCGCCGGCCACCCCGACAGCCACCCCGGCCTGCGCAAATGCCAGCACAAATCAGCCAGGCAGGCCAGTGGTGCATCGCTGCGCAACCACAAAACCACTGCATCCAAACAAAACTCTACACTCTTTAATGCGCTCTCTCGTCTTTCAACTTAATTTTGTGTGTGGTTTACGCTTTGGTTTGTTTGTTACCTTTAAAGGGGGAACGGAAGGCACTTTATACATTCAAGCTGTTTTTGTTTTTGACCCAAGAAAACTCAATTAAAATTTAAATTAATCTGCAGATTCAATTATCACACAAACACACACACAAGAAAAACTTTGCCTGAATGCCAGGAGCATTTTGTCGCAAATGTTCCATATTCATGGGTTTTTATTCATGTTTGCCTTACAAGGTCTGGGTGTTAAGTTGGGAAAAACAATAGACAAAAACGGGCCTTTTGATAATGAGGACTGCGGGGGCATAATGAGCCAGAACAGTTTATGGGTGCGCGGGAATAAATTGATGAAGTACCTGGAAAAACATAAGCAACAAATGTGCATACACAGTAAACTTGCTACTACTGTAACTCACTTAGCCAACAATGAGGCTGCCCACTTTCATTTAAAGCTAACAGAAGCCTTACAGGGGACGGAAATAGAATTTCCTATTAGAACAAGCTTTGTACGTTAGCTAGCCACTTCAGAACCTTCTTGAAAATCAACAGAGAAAAATGCCACATTACATACAGTATTTTATAGATAACAGTCTTGAGTTTTATCATTTATCATTTTATCATTATCTCAGCATACTACTGTCTGTTTGAGCATACTACAAATGAATACTGTCTTTTTGAGCATATCACAGAGCAGTACTGTCTGTTAGAGCATACCACAACTGAGTACTGTGTGTTTGAGCATACTACTGTACGTATGTAGATAGGAGTGCTGTCTTTGTTTTGAGCATACTACAGAAGAGTGCTGTATTTTTCAGCATACTGGAGGAGAGTGCTGTACGTGTGGCTGTACCTGTCTGGTCTTGGCTGACGTCTCGATGAAGGGGATGCCGTAGTTGCGCGCCAGGTCCTGGGCCTGTTTGGTGTCCACCGTCCGTGAGGGAAGGTCGCACTTGTTCCCCACCAGCACCATGGGCACATCCTCAGAGTCCTTCACTCGCTTGATCTGCTCCCTGGTAGACACAAATGCAGACACACACATGCACGCGCACACACATGCACGCGCACACACACACACACACACACACACACACACACACACACACACACACACACACACACACACACACACACACACACACACACACACACACACACACACACACACACACACACACACACACACACACACACACGAGTCATCCACTTACTGCAGGAACTCCCCTTGTGGTTTTGCAGATACTGATCTAGATCCCAGTGATGACTGAGAAATGCAGATCGTCAATCTCATGTGAAAGTGAAAACCTATCAACCTATCGCTCGCTGTGTTTAATAATCAGTTGCAAAATGTAATGTGATGATAGCATTGGCTGAAATAGGAAAATAACATAAAGGGGAAAAAAAACAATGAAAAATAAGATCCTTTGTGCCACTGTAAACATATTGTTTTAAAAATTCCCTACAGTTCAATACATTCAATTCACGTTTCAATACTTGTACTACTTTATACTTCTTTTAAGAATGACAGTTCTGCTAATGAAAACTGATGTCTTCACATCACTGCGCTGGGGCAACACTGACAATGTCATGACCTTTCCTGGCTATTTTCTGTACTCCCTTTTCCAGCCACGTAAGGTAAGTAACCTTTACAGTACTTTATTTATTCACTCTGGAAGTAGGTAAACCCTTCAACATACTATCAGCCTCTTTTGTCAAGGCATCCAGACATCCTGGTTCCCAAAGGCCAGCTTCCTTTAAGTGCTTTGGAAACCTGAGACTCAATTGGTCTCGGCTCTTTGTAATCTTCACTTTGGTTCAATGGAAAATCTATTTAAATGCGGCATATTTCCCGGTTGTAAATGTTATGGACAGTGAACACTTGTTGATGTTATTTATTTACCTTTGAACAATTTATTTTATCCCATTAACTTAAAGTGTTTATGAAACGAAAACAAAATAAAGGAATTTGACCATTTCCAGGACAGATTCTGAAAGTTCTAAGCCTTGTGAATAAAATGGGATATTTTCTGGGTGATATTTTGTCCTAAAAGTCATGTTAAAACGTTCCCAAAAAGTGTTTTTTTGGTGACATGCAAATTTTATGCAAATGATATGCGTGACATAGAAGGGGTGAGTTCACCTCATTCCACCTTGTTCAGATCAATGGCGGCTAGTACCAAAACAAAGCGCAGTGTCAAGCAGTGTGTTGCTGGATGGCCGAACGGTGCCAGCTGCAAAAATGGCTACTTGACAGAAGGAATATCTTTGCACAAGTTCCCTTCTGTGAAGAATGATGGAACTGTGGCCGACAAGGAGAAGGCTAAATCAAGCTAGGGCTCTGTGGATCCAATGCGTGGTTTTGAAGCAAGCTCGTGGTCACTGTTGTGCTCGGCACATTTCCACCCCTTGTGCTTCACCACAAATGTGGAGGTCGCGGGCATGGTTGGACTGAAGAGAATGCTATTGCCTCAAGCAGTTCCAACAATTGACATCGCCGGCGTGCAGACTGAAACTGCCCCTGTAACTGCTCGGGCACGAAGACAGGTGAGTGCACTGCTTTGCTTTAGGCTACTCGTTTTACCTTGTCCATCTGCTTTGTATGTTGTTTTCAGGAAAGGGTAATGCACATTACATGCCAAACCGATGCGAATGCTCTCGGAATATGCACTTTTTGTTGATTGCCATTCAACTGGTCAATGAATTGGTTTTGGGAGGATATCCGCACATCAGCGTGGTGCTCTCAGTCGAGGACAGCCAACTCACAGATTGGGCTACTCAGGACTTTTTCTGAACTGGGAAATAGGGGCGCTCCACCCTCATACCTCCGTGGGTGCACCCTCATACTTTTATTTTTATATATATATATATATATATATATATATATATATATATATATATATATATATATATATTTGAGCGCCCCTAATAAATTTCTCATTCATGGGGGGGAACACCCCCCTTCACCCCCTGTAACCTGCCATGATGCTCCCTCATGCCAAAAAATCCTAGAAAAAGTCCTGCTACTGCTTAGCGAATAAACGGAGATGCACATAGCGTAGGCCTACTTTGAAGCGTTGATTGTTTGTTTTGAGTATTGTGGTGCACGTGTGGCTGACGTTTGGACACACCTCGTCCTCAGAGTCCGGCTGAGGGACACGCGACGCCTGTGACTTTGAGCACAAAAAATAATAATAATGATAAATGCTAAGAATATGCTGAGGACTCAGGCTATATAGGGCGTTTTTCCAACAGCCTAATACCTCCGTTTTTTTCTCTAGTTGATGATATTTTTGCATGTAGCCTACATGCATTTCAATCACACTATATCGCGCAATTGAATCAAAATGCCCCCCATTTGTCAACAAATACACACGCCATGTCATCTGTGGGTCATGGCAAAGCGCCCTTAGCAACCGTAACCATAAACAAAACGAACTGTCAGGCTATGTCAACAATCGTCACTTCGCCTGTCAGACATGTCACTTTCTGCAGATGTATCAGTGCCTCTGAAATAGATTTCTGCTGCTGTTTTTTTTTCTCATGAGGTTGGATGTGTGGTTTTTCGACACGCTGATGTTTGTATCAGAATTTTGGTTCCTTTATAAGATGTGGGTCCATCACATGTGTGTTGTTTTCTCAGATCGCCATACTAGCAAACCTGGGACTCCCCTCTATGATGTCACAGCCCAGCTCATTAGTCACACCAAATTTCACAGAATTCACACTTTGAGTTGCCATTTTCACAAGTTCCTCCAGGATGATTGGGTTCAAAGTCTCATCGATGCTATCAGAAAAAACAAGGCTTTAATGGGAATGACAGTTTGTTTTCGTTTCATAAACACTTTAATGGGATAAAATGAAAGATACATGATCTCCTCTCGGGAACCCTTGCAAGGGTGGAAACAAATATCAAAGGGTGCCTACTGCCTACGTTATGGCCTTGATGGGCAGTTGCCCATAAGGGACCAACTGTAGGTTGTAGTCTTGCCCGGGTCATGTCTCAAGCCAACCACATCACTCCCTCTCCCACTCATTTCCTGTCCCTATCAAAATAAAGGTTCAAAAGCCCAAACCCTGTATTGGCTATACGTATTGAAAAGATTTTTTTTTTAAACTATGGTATTGAGACCTAACCAACACAAAGTACAAATGGCAGATGATAATTAAGGCTTGGAATGAGTTAACACTACAACATGTTAGTACTGAAGCATTGCAGAAACATGGTTAGTACTGATGCATTTGTTATGAAGTCTTCATGTTGAACCACGATGGAACATCGTGGAATAAGACCTCTCTGGTATAGAAAATAAGGTAACACTTTATTTTAGGGATACATTTATTAGCACTAATACATACAATGTGCCTGTATAAGTAACTTGTAAGGCATGTACAACGCAACATTTGTTTGGCATGTATTCGCAAATGTCTTGTTCATGCACAATAAGGGATTTATTACCAATTTAACCTTAGTAAGGACCTAGTAGGCCTTAGCGTTTGCTTAGTAAATGCCTTACAAGTTACTTATGCAGGCATTAACATTGTACAGCTCCAGGCCACTTTATTAGAATAACATGAAAAAGTTGATTTATTTCCATAATTCCATCATTAATGTTAAACTGTCATGGATTATAGATTCATGGCCCAGTTTTTTAACTATTCCAATAATTAAATTGTTTATTTTTACATATTTTGGTCTTCCAGCTCAAAAAACCCATGAATTGGGGAATTCGCATCATTAGAATATTGTAATAAAATCACAATTTTCTTCATCAAAATTCGTTTCACATCAGTGCACATCAAATCAGTTGAAATTTGGTACTTTCTACATAACATGCAATGTTCAATACTTGGTTAGGACTCTCTCTGTCTTAATAACGGCCATGATGCGTTTAACATTGAGGTCAATGGCAGAAACAGTGCATGGGAGTTATGGAAGCCCAGATATCCTTGATGCTTTGTTGTCAGCTGTTCTTGTTTGCTGACCTGGTGTCCCACACTTCACTCTTCAATATACCCTGTAGATTTCCATGCCACGTTTTGGCGCTAACTCACCAGTTTAATTCTAAATCACCAGAAATGAAACCCCATTGAAAATGAATGGGGGTTTATTTCTGGTGAGTTAGAATTAAACTGGTGAGTTAACACCAAAACGTAGCATGGATATCTACAGTACGGGTATATTGAAGAGTGAAGTGTGGGACACCAGGTCAGCAAACGATTTGATGTGCACTGATGAGAAACGAATTTTGATGAAGAAAATTATGATTTTATTACAATATTCTAATGCTGCGAATTCCCCAATTCATGGGTTTTTTGAGCTGGAAGGCCAAAATATGTAAAAAGAAAAAAATGAATGATTGGAATAGTTAAACAACTGGACCATGAATCTACAATCCATGACAGTTTAACATTATTGATGGAATTATGGAAATAAATCAACTTTTTCATGCTATTGTAATAAAGTGGCCTGGAGCTGTATATGTTAGTGCTTATAGATGTATCCCTAAAATAAAGTGTTACCGGAGATAAATAATCTGATTATTACAATGGTGGTTACTCTATATATTGCCATTAACATGCTGTCTGTCTGACAAATTGGGTTTCACAAATATCCTTCTTAACTGGTCAGCTTCTACCCTAATGTCAACTGATGCTGGTTAGAGAGAGGCCCTCAATGGTGATTCACAGGTGTATTGGGTTCAGTAATTGTAGTCAAAAAATTATTATTTTGAGAACTAACCCTGTGCTACTTTGTCACGACAAAATGACAGCATATAGCCATTTTCGTTTCATATTAGAAGACAGCTTGGATTAGTTCATATTCAACACTAGCCTTTGATATTTTAAAAGCACAGGTTTATCTGCTAGTTAATGCTATTAAATACTTGTTTTTGAATGCATCAAAATGCCTTAATAAATAAGACAGCTATTACACAGCTATTGCACCCGGTATTCCTCTGTACCTAATGAGTACCTCATATGGCTTTTTCCTTTTCTTTTTCAGCTACTTTAACTTTATACACCAACAAGGCTCTAAATTTAAAAAAAATTGTCACCGGCCAAAATGGTTTGTAGATGTTAATCTTACCAGACAAGCACACACTCGCTAATAACGGCTCAAAGTGGATAGTAAGTTGTTTTTTTCTAGCAGCAGAACTGAAATTTCCCCAACATTTGGCCGGGTGGCTGGTGTTAATTTAGAGCCATGCACACCCGCGTCATCCACTCATCCTCCGTCCCCTCACCTATAATGGTGAATGTCCTCAAAGGACTTGGTGTTGTTGATGGCGAAGACACAGAGGAAGCCCTCCCCGGTCCTCATGTACTGGTCCCTCATGGCGCTGTACTCCTCCTGACCTGCTGTGTCCAAGATGTCCAGCAGACACGTCTCCCCATCGATCACCACCTGCTTCCTGTACGAGTCCTAGAGGATGATGGGAAGATAGGGCAGCCGTGAGCGAGCGCGATGCCATGCTGGATGACAGGATGTGTATGTAAGTGATAACGGCTGACAAGGGAGGTGTCTAAGTCCATGGTAAGAATGGTGAGGTGGAGTTACAAGAACTGGATTGACGTAGCATTTTTGTGCAGATGGACCCTTTGATGTGCCTCTTTACTCACCGCTAAAGAGATTCAACTACGTCATAAAAAATATGGCTAGGCATTGCCGAGAGCCTTGAGTAACAGATGAAGACTTGGTCATTCATTACAATATTGGTGCCAGTAAGGTTATGACATAAGCTCTGCATAAAGGGTTAAATAACCCCAGCAGTGGCACTAGAAGCAGCAGAAGTAGTGGATGGTGGTCCACTGTGTAGGGTGGGCATCTTGTGAAGATGTGTTGAGGGAAATTACAGGTTTGCGAAGCCACAGGTTTCACAGAGGTTTTCATATTCCCAGAACTGAGATAAGAGTTAATTCGCTTTGGATCAAATAATCAGCTGATAATACTGTAAAATGCAGGGGAGTGGTGTTTCCTGCAGTAGGGTTTCCACACTTAACAGACACTTTATAGATTAGACGACCAACTTGGCAATAAACATCTTGCAAATGTAATTTCTAAAGTATCTCCAAAGTATTTTCTAAAGTAATTTCTGAAGTATTTTGCGTTACAGGATTTCGTAGTTTCTGCAAAACATAGCCTTTACAATCATTACACTGTAGTAACATGTCTCTGATACTGGCTAACCAACCCACCTTAGGCCCACCCACCACCTTGACTAACAAAAATGTAACACAAATCTTTTTTATGAAACTGGTGAGCTCGAAGGCTGACATCTCCTTTTTGTATCTTTTGTGTATTTTTGCGGTTTGTGAATGTGAAGTTTACATGCATAAACTGTCTTAATCCCATTGCGAAAAGCCTCTGTTATAACATTACTGTCACCAAAATTGTAACAACAACAATTAATCTGTTACATAAAGCTCTCAATAAGGTCATAGCAGTGTTGTTATGATGTAGTTGGGTCTATTCAATAAAGAGTGAACAGGCCCATCAACACAAAGAGACCACACTGTGAAAGGATTAGTTCATTAAACATCACCTGACGAAAAGTGGGTCATGTCACAGTTATGGATCCATTAATTTTGTTGCAGCCAGTGCTATCATTTACAAACACTTTGACATTGGAAAATGAATTTTCACATTCAGTTTAAAAGCTGCCAGTTCTGCAAAGATAATTCCCACTTCCTAAGTCAAGAGAATGGTAAGGATACAAAACAATCTACATAACCTAATAATACTGTGCTTAATGCCGGCAACACAAGGAATGTGAGTTAAATCTAATTGTCTTCCTCGGTCTTGTGATATAATATTTTTTGCCTCCATTTCCACCACTTCCTCATCCAAACAGTTGTTCTACATCAGAATGTAAGGTGCACATTGCCGGGTCACGACCATGCCCTCTACATGCCCTTGTGCTGTGGGTTTATAATAGGCCAGGGAGGATAATGAGGATAAGCAGTTGATAAAAAAAACCCTTACACTGCTTTAACTGACAGAGGATTTCCCAGTAGAATGGTCTTATAGCAGGAGCTTGGCCTTATATTACTCCATCATGCTCATAGGATCACGTCTCCTGCTTCATAAGGTTGTGTGCTGGTGTTTCGTTTTACATCATTATATTTTTTATTTATAATGTGTTTACTTTTTGCTCCTCACCTTGAGTTGCGATGTGGTAAGAAATGCATTATGCACAATGCCTAACATTGGAAAGGCTTGATTAATTGCATGGTTGTTACTAACATAACAGCTAGATGGAAATTCTTCTGCATTTGCACGTTTCCAAGTACTTGCAGAAGGTTTGATTGTACACAGCTAGCAAGACAACCAGGTGTGGCTCCGGCCCTTCAGCAGTCACCCATGTATCAGGTAAGCTTACAGTTTCGGCGTGGAACCAGTTTTTCCAAGGCAGGATGAGCAATATGTGGGAACTGGGAACTATGTCAAATAGGCCTCATGGCACATGTGGCTATACTATGGAAACTAAATCTATTCTGTTTTGTCTGTGTCCTGTCTGTAAATGTAAATGTAATGTGTGCTGCCGCCTTGGCCAGGGCTCACTTGTAAAAGAGAATTTTATTCTCAATGTGATTTTATTTCCCTGGTTAAATAAAGGTAAAATAAAAACAAAAAAAATAAAAAATAGAACTGTATGGGTACCAGTTGAGTTGAATGACTGAAAGGAAGCTACAGGACAGCTTAGGATGATACATGCCTTTCATTCGATCAATGTCCACATGCACTGATTCACACCCTACATAAAAGCAACACAATGCAGTGCAGAGCAGCCTTTAGTCTCAGGGAAAGTCCCTAATTTTAGGACAAGTAGGGCCACATGAAATTATGGTAGAATATGTAGCATTCCATGGAAGGAAATGCAATACAGGTGAAATCTGCAAAATATGCCATATCCCTGCATGCTAACCACATCTGTTAATAATGATATCTTCACCCCACACCTCTGCCTGTCAAACACATTGTCGCAAAAACAGCCTTCATAAATGCTTCCGTTTCAGACAGATTATATGAAATTACACAGTAAGACATTTAGTTGGCCTGAGAATTCCCATGTTGCCTTGTGCGCTTGTTTCGATCTAGTTAACTTGTGATTTAGTCTGGTGATAACCAGTCTAACATTTAGTGGTAGCGAAAGGGGCAAGACTGTATTGAGCCTGGCCCTACATCTGAATTACATATGCCTCTTTTCCACTGCCGGTTTTCTGATAGGCCTACATCTCGATACAGCGTGACTCGGCCGCCACTTTTTGCTTAACGATTGAGCTGTGTCATGCCTATTCAAAAAGCAAAAAGTGGCGGCCAAGTCCCGCTGTGTCAAACTGTAGGCCTACCAGAAAACCAGCAGTGGGAAAGAGGCAATAGTAAAAATGCAGTGCTAATTCAAGCCTTAGAGAGCACTCTGGGAACAAATAAACTCAAGGAGTTAAATGAACACTCCAGGTCTTGTATTAACACTGCATTTTTTTCACTGTGCCATATTTTATGTGACGCTTGTTTCATTTTAGTATATACTTCACTGAGTACAAGGGGTAGGGTTTTGACATTGCATTTGTTCTGCATCTGAAGATAATGGCTAGTCCACTGAAACTGGTTCCTAAATAAGCATTGGTGTTACATCACGTGGGTTACTTATATGCGAAAGGTGAGACAATCCCCTTTTGACGGTGAAGTCTCGAGCGTGGCCGGCTTGGCACTTGTCCTGTTTTCAACCAGAAAAACCAGCCATCACTGGTGCTTTTACATGACATTTTTTGAATAGCTACACACGGATGAGATTCACAGGCCTGTGAGAAGCCAACCGAGTCACTCCTTGACAGACAGAAAGACAAAGAGAAGCACATTTTTACACCTTACCTCTATGGTGGGGTCATATTCGTCCACAAAGTGATTCTGAATGAGCTGAATCGTGAGGGCACTCTTTCCAACACCACCAGCTCCCACCACCACAAGCTTGTATTCTGTCATTTTTCACCTGAAGCGGAGGAAAACAAGTTCTGAAAATGAGTAATTCTTTATACATAGTTAAAAAAACAGTGTAGGCCTATGCTAGTGCACCATTGTATGTGTATAAGGGTTGTCATAGTGCATTATAACTGTAGGCTGTTACTGCCGGTAAAGCCGATCACTTTGAAAAATAATCTTAAACCCAAGCTGTTGCAAAGACAAGCAATTAATAGGCATCAAACGTCAAATCTGAACCACAATACAATATGTTTAAGTCCAACACTCCACACAACTGACTGTAGGCCTTCATTACCTGATTTCCTTATACTAGGCTATTTACACTGCAACACTGAACATGTATCACTGTTTACAATGTCTGTTAAAGCCAGTTTAGACTAACCAAGTTTACCATACTGCATGAAAAGTATTTCAAAACGAGTCTAATCATGTGTAATCTGTAGTACCCCTCAATTAAACTTGTGATGTGTTACTTGGCATGGCCTACTCTATTGGTCTACAGATTAACGTAAACGGATTGCAACTGCTGGCCTAAGTGAAAGGTCTCTCGGCTAATTGAGTTTCACTAACTGCATGACTGGTCCACTTGTCATATTGAGAGCAACTATGTTGACTGCACCAGATAGAGTATGATGATCCTGCAAGCTATTGCCTCCCTGCACCTCAAACTTCAAACAGCTGAGAAAATGAAAGCTAACCAATGATTGGTTGAATGAAACCCTCTAAGCCAAGTAGCCACTCGTCAGCAAGGTTATGCCCTTTCGCCTCATACTGTATTATACAAATGTAACTACGATGTTAGTCAACATTGTAGTTACTTTAGGATATTTCCAGCCATCGACTACGACAGCACATTGGCCTGCAGTTATACGCATACATTCGACATCAGATTCTTCAAGAACATGAATGCAAGCATAGTTCTTGCCATGGTCTTGAGTAGACTAAAACGAGGTCCATGGCCTACCCATCAGCTGTCTCGTTTATTTACTACCAGCTAGGGTGTCAAGACGTCAAGCAGGCATTTGAACACAATAACCTGGTAGTTATTTAAGCCTAGAGTAGAGATTCCATTGGTTTGTCATAGGGTGAGACCACCGCCATGAGCACCGCAATGAACTGCATTGCAGGGCCTCGGACTTTTAACATCAGGGCGTAACATCAGAACAAATGTGTTTCACCGCTGCACGCCATAGTTCGAAATGTATCCGACCAAAATGTAACACAGTTACATTGTGTAGCCTAATCATTTTACAGTGCACGGTAGCCCATAAACGGTAAACAAAATATAGGATTATTTCCTTTAGCCTACCTTTGGTGTTCCAAGTTCCGTGTCCGAATAACCAATAACTCAAGCTCTCGGTTGTCTTCTTTGACACGATCTCGCCATCTTTGAATATAAATGTAAACAATTAGAACAGTAATTCCGTGAAGGTTTAGGCCTACTAATCATTTGTCATATAGGACGTACAAAGGCCAGTATGCCTTTCAATCACATTGATAGTTATTTTTTCGCTAGCACTCCCCCATTTGGCCTGCTTTCTCTCTTTCGGCACGACGGAGGAGGTTGGCTTGTACATAAATATGGGCGGATACAGCGTAGCGTAGAGCAAAGAGCACTTACCCGAGCTTCCTAATTCCAGCTGCCTTTGATAGGGGAAGTCTGCTGAGTCAATACGCTTATCATACACCAACGGGATAGAAGACTACCTCGTCCTGTTTCTTCCAAAGAAGAAAAGAACTCCGACTTTCATTGCGACGAGTCTCTCTATGGGCAGCCTGTGGGTATTCAGACCACAAGTCGATATTTTGACACTGAAGTCCTGACAAACGCGCAGAATGGTCAAAATGACCGGATGCTTAAAATAAATTATAGGCTATGCATAGGCTACCAAATATCATTGTCAAGACAGAGAGAGGAGGGAAGAAAGTGTATTGCTAACCAGCTTCTCAAATAGCAGTTCATTTTGCTTCTAACTCCACTGTCGGGTCACCCCCTACCTCGGACTTGCAGACAGCCATTGACCGATTCAGGGTTTAAATAGGCTCTAAATATAACTGGGACGCGGCGAGGAGGCGTCACGGTTAAGCCAGTGTATGATTGGACAAGCCCCAGTCAGTCAATAATCTACTATCAATATCAACACATTATTTGTCACCCCAAACAGCATTATCCTAGTAGGTTGTCGCAAAACATAATCGTTTGGAACGACCGGCCGACTTCAAGAAATGTATTCAAGTTCATTACATGGGTCTAATACATCATTTTGTGCGACAGTAGGCTACTCATGTAAGAGTCCTAAATTGTAAAGAATCCCAAGTCTTTTACATTGTCTGCTGAAGTTCACAGAATACAACCGTACAGTTGTACAATATAGTCGGTCAAATGTAGACAGGCACCTACACACCCACATTTACAATTGAAGAGAGCAACTATTACGGTTTGCAGAAAGGTAATAGGCCTATAGTAGCCTGGGGAATCCCGTGCTGCTTTACACAATAGTTCCGATCTGAACGTGTTGGGAAGTCTGTTGTTAACTGCAAGCAAGTCTGTTGTTAACTGTGATTGATCATTTGATATCTACGTTACGCACATTTGGCGACATGGCCACCGCTTTCAACAACCTAATTTGAAATACCTATCCCTGTTGGGTTTAACCTCCAGGAATGTAGGCCCAAGTATAAAGTCATACATAGGCCTACACGTATTTTTTTAGTCATGGCATAATTGTTTACATTTTCCCCCATTTAGATCTTGGGAGGATATCTGTTGTCCTGGACGGATCCACAGCTATCCCATTGCGACTCTGTACTTTTAACAGATGGTAGGAATTCGGTGATAGCCTAGGCTACATTGTGTGAGATAGGTAGGTTTCTCATTTTCTTTACCCACTCTACAGAGGCCATGGGCGCCCTCGTTTATTAATGATTTGATGTTATTAACAGTGCTTAATTTGAGCCGGATCATGCCGGAACAGGATCCCCCACCTCGTAATTTTGACCCCCCTGTGTTCCGGGACTTATTATGGCTGATCCGGAACCTCTCGTGAATGAATAAAAAAATATATAGAGGCTACTATATTGTAACGGACTATATCTGCCTCCTCAGGAGTGAGAGCGCAGCATTATCCCATGTTCGCTACATGTCCCATCTCACCGAGCAGCCTATAGGCCTAAATTGGGGTTGAGACTGTCAGGATCGCAACAACCACAAGCCGAGTGAGCAAGCGAGAAGGAACCATGAAGTGTGCGCGCAGAGAAGACCACCATTTCTGAATGCTAAAGCCAGACACTGATGTGCGCAAGAATTATAACTATAGATCTACTAGGCATTTCCATCCCTACTATCTGACTAAATGTAGGCTACGTGAAGTTGTCCCCCTCTCGTTGTTTGTTTATATGCGCGGATGAGATGGAAAGCCTGGCTGTGCCAAACATTGTTTAAAAGTTTTCATCAAATTTTGGTCGGCACACAAGGTTTTGGACATACTAATTTCTAGTGGCACCTGGGCTGCGTTTGGTGCATTGATCAGTCATGTAGCCTAGCGAAAAAGACAGCCTGGGTGAGAGGATGAGATCTTCCTCGGCTGGCGAGCGCTCAGCATGAGTGTGCGCGCGTTTCCTTCTCTCCCAAGACCCGACAGTTGCTCACAAGTCAATGTGAGCACGAAAACAGCAAAGACAAGGTGATATTTCATTCAAATAGGGCCTACACGCTCCAAATAAAACATTCGTCGGAGGGATTTTCAACCGGACCGCAGCGCGAGCAGACAGTCAGTGTGAAAAGCCAAGTCTACCGGGAAAATCGCCACTCGCTTACCATCAGTGCGCAAGCCCTGAAAATCGCAGCTCGCTTACCATCAGTGCGCGAGCCCTTGAAACAATGAAGTGGCATATCGCAACAGCGCATGCGGATTAGCCAAATTATATGCAACAAAGTCGCCAATAAAGCGTGGATTTAACGTTTAATAGGCCTATGCCAACGTTATGTGAATACAGGAAAGGATAAGAATTGGACAGCCATGCACTGTCCTTTCAACAGGTAGACTAGTAGAAGACCGCTTCGGTTTCTTTTCACCTCATGGGGAAAGCATAATTTCTATGCATTGCACGAAACTAGGCCTACTAAGCATAAAGTTAGCGATCAAACAAAAAATATTGGTTTTTGTCATTACAGCATTTAATAGGCTATGGCTGTTGTTTAAAATAGCCATTGGATTGCCAATCGTCCCTTGTATTAAGAAACAAAAGTATGGATATGAGCTGACATGGGACTCAATGTCGTTAAAATGCAGGGAATTGCATCTAATTTTTTCCCCCGTTTTTATTCGTTTGCGTAATAATAGTTTTTCTGTGCTTTCCGGGACCTCAGTCCAACTCATCGTCGCTGTGATGTCATATGTGTTTTGCGTTCCGGTACCTTGTGATTTACAAATTAAGCACTGGTTATTAATGTTTGTTAATAAGCGCGCGCTTTGCGTTACGCGCCAAAAAAAATAGGTCATTCAAATACTTTCCAGAATTTGTGTTCAAACTATTAATATTCAGTGGATATACAATATTTAAAATAGTTCTAAAGTTTGCATTTTTGTTGTTTTGATGTTGTTTTATGCTGTTGTTGTTTGTTTGGAGGGGGAAGGGACGCGTGGAGATGACCGCTTGGGAGATACGTTACGCGTCTTACCAAGCTGGTGTCACAAGGGGTCAGTATGATCCCACAAATATATGTACATAAAGCTGTATCATAATGCAAATTAAATTCATCTGATTTACTTTGCTTCACAAAAAAACATTGTGCGGGGACTTGGAGAAATCGAACAAGTTATAATTGCAATGCATTGCGCATAGGCCGATAAAGGATCAGGCCGGTTCAATGAAGTGGTTGGTATTCATCGTTTCATTCAATAAACTCATAGCCATCGCATCGCTGTGCCCCATAGTGACGGTTTGCTCTTCGTCATCGTTTAGTCCTTGTCTTGAGCGGATTGTAATACTTGAAAAAAGGTCTTAAAGGTAACATGGAAAGTTAATCTTTCAAAATCAACATTAACTGAAATGCATGCCACGAAAGTGAAAAGCCAGTTAGAAATAGAACAGAGGAAAGTTTATCATATCGTTTCTTCTTCTTTTTTATTTACCACTTAGTTTCATACAATAGATACACGTAATACATATGTTATTATTATCACCAACACTGCTGGTCCGTATGTTTGCTTGATGCGCTCCTTCTGTCACCTGTTTAGAATACACATTTTGTCTTTGGGTACATTACAGCTTTAAAATAGTCCACAATGCCTTGCGGTGTCCTGTAAAGACTGCCGAAATGAGAGGACCGTTTTTTTCGGGCTGCTTGACTGATTGTGGGACTGCATCCCCTAGGCTGCGATGACTGAAAACTTCACTCGTGTAGAAGTTGTCTGCGCATTTTGATCAGACGCCGGAACGTCCTCCTCGACAGGCGTCATGACGGGCAGTTGGCACAACTTTGTCTCATTAAGTGAAATCAGAAAACGCGCACTATAAGACTCGCTCAGTAAAAGAAAAGCGGGGCTGGTTGTTTTCCTCATCTGCAGTAAAGAAAAAAATAGGTAAGTGCATCTTATTATCATACCGGGGATAGTGCATACTGCAGTTCAGCTTGTACTTTGGTCATTGTGTAGTTTTAATATATGCGAAAACCTTCAAAGGCAGATAAACAACGAATTATGGACATTTATTTTCGCTGAAAACTTTGTCGAGAAAAAAAGACCGATCGACTGTTTAAGGATGGAGGTAAGAGTGATGTAGAGCGAGGCGGTGCAGAGTTTGTTTTCTGCACAACATTGCGCACTTTTGAATGGTACGTTTCGGTGGTCCCATGAGTGTTATTTAAGTTATCAACTTACACGTTGATCAAGGCCATAGAGAAAATAAAGTCAGGACAAACCAGTCACTTTTATTAACACAATGTGTGCCTGAAAATCATTTTGTTGTTTGTACCACCATATGTGCATCAGTGTGCATTTTTATTTGGGCTACTTTCAGCCGAGAAACATCTTACTCTACAGAAAATCAAATCTTACAAAGGTAATAAACATAGACATCACTTAACGAACCGATGGGGCCCAGGCTGAAATATCCATATTATTGTTTTGATGGCTTTCATAAGTAGGTCATTTTATGTACACTCTACTGTCATATTGAATGTTTTCGGTGGTTTTGATGTCACATGAACATACTACCATAGTGTATGATAGTAGCATGCTGTATGATAGTATTGCAGTAGTCCTGCTGGGGGGCTGGCACTTCAAAGTCAGTTTGAATGTCTCAGCCATGGCAGCGGAACAAAGGCGGCATTATTCCTTGCTAAACGTGCTGTCCAGATGTTAGCGCTCCACCGCTGCTGACCTCCAGACTCTGGAAAAGAAATCGTTCATTAAAACTTCTCAGCCCAACTTCTCTGCGAGACAGGATAGGTAAGGTGTCCCATGCAGGAGCCAGGCTTGCTCTGCCACCAGATAGTCCATTCCAATCCCCACATTTATACTATATGGACTGGAGAAGCTCGTGATGAACAAAAATAACCGTTTTGCCACTAAACTGCATCTATTTGTGCACTAGTGCGTTTTACACCAGGATCACCAGCCCTTGATAAAATAAAGCACATAAACCACACAGTTATGACTTTGCATTACATTTACGAAAGTAAAGCAGGGCAATGTGAGGACAACCTTGTTGGATGTTGGGGAAATATTTCCCAACTTAGACCTGTCCCCCTGGATGGCTAGCCTAGTACAGGTATGCAGAATATTTTCCTGGTGTCCACACAATATAACACCCAGACTGTTTAGACTTCAACTGGGAGGTCTTGTCCTTAGCCTTGGGGTTAGGCAGCAGCTTTTCGCCCTATCGAAACATAAAGCAGATGTCAGCTTTGGCGTACCTTGATACCAGGGTCATGTTTTTTTTTTTTTTTGTACCCCTGGTAGGCCTACTGACGTAGCTGCTTATTTTGTATGAAAACATCCACAGCAAAGTTACCCGCTTTACTGTAAGTTGAAATGAACAGCAAAGCCTAATGTATTCATTCGCAAGTGTTGATGCCTAGATATTATAGGAGAACATTGTGTTACTGTGTGTTATGAGAAGCATTATACTGAAATCCACCTCTCTATACCTCTTGTTCTACTGTATGCGGTGAGTCACCATACTGCAATGAGACAGCAGGGGCTGGTTGAAAATATATTGTACAATACTGGCAGTGACATTTCTCCACATTTTCCCATGAAACCTTGTCAGGGTTCAATGATTAGAGAGATGACTTTGATTGTCCTTATCTTTGGCACGGCTCCAATACGTTTCACTTAGAGTGCAGTGTTTTGCTCTTTTCTTAGTTGTCATGGTGCAAGATGAAGACACCATCTTTGTAGACTGGTTCGTGCATGCCTCTTAACACCCTTCACTGACAATGAAGCATATCTCCCCTGTGCCCAGATTATCTGTTCCATCAAGTAAGGTTATGTAATCCTAGTTTTCTTCTACTTTTAGCCCTGCCTTTGATTTGGTGTTGATGTTCTCAGACTGGGATATGGTCTGCTGCTCATGGATATCTTATGTCCACTCAACCTTGCACAAGATTATAAAAGCCAAGGGGGTAAAGACAGCCTGACCATAAAATCACTGCTTACTGTTTCGTACTTTATTACAGCATCTGATGTGGTAGAAGGCTAGAACTGTTCAAAGGATTGTTATCTCGCAGACAATAGCCATAATAACTGTAACTCTTGTCCTTTTGATGACAGTGGTCCAGCACTTTCTAAGGAGGTATAGGCCCAATTAGATGTCACATACACATGTCACATGTATAGCGATGACATGATTAATTGGTAATCAATGTCAAATGAGCAATCAGAATGGAGAATGGAGGACAGGCTGACTGGGAGCAGCATTCCTCTTGCATTTCCTCTTGCATCTAAATGTCATGGAGAAAAAGTCTAAAACTTTAGAGATCTAAATTGGCATATTATTGCCAATGAATGCACTCTTTGTGCTTGTCTGTCAAAGGAAGTCTATGAGAGGCACAGACCATGATGTGTAACACATTTGTATCTACATGCATGGATGTCTTTCAGTAGTTGGTGCCTATGAGCCCATTGGCTGCAGATTTCCACATTTGGGGATTGTGATTCTGTAGATAAATGTCAAGGGGTAATAGCCTGACTCCATCACATGATGTTCCCCTCTGTTTCAGTTGTCACTGGGAAATGGGAAAGGCAGCCTCATTTCTGGGTGGGCCTCACCAATCAGTGGCTAGGCCTCACCAATCAGGGACCACTTAGTGTGCACTCAGAAATGAAATTTAATGTGCAAAGCTGGAATTCTGAAAGGCATTGTGTATGGGATTACGGTAGTGGTGCTTGACTTTGGAGGTCATAGGGCCGTAATGACATTTAGTCGTGCACTGAAACATGGATGAAAACTTCTTCTCATGCACAACTGCGTGGTCAAAATATAAAGCTCAACACAAAATAATGATCTGCCTGTTTCCAACCATGTGAAGTCATGGGTATACTTCTGTTGTCACTAGAAAGCGGTCAAGGGGTGATGTACAGGGAAGTTGACACGGGGGGATAAAGGGGTCAGTTGTCCTGGGCCCAGGGAGATAGGGGGGGCAGAATTGGGTTCTCATAGCATTGTATGTATTGGATGGGGGGCCCTTTCAGATGACTTTGCCCTGGGCCCAGCCAAAGCTGACCTGATGATGTATACACCACACACTTATGGAACCTTCTCATGCTGTCCGTTTTCTGTAGCCTATACACCGATCTGAGAAGCGATTTATGGGCGGCGCCATCGTGCGCTGCAGCCATTGCTGAAGTGCCGTTCTATTCATTAAGCCCATTATGCCATTCATAAATAGTTGCTGCGCTTATAAATTTAGGTGACTGAGACCATTGAAATGACAGCCTGAATTAAGTTTTGAATGAAGTTTCATGGATAGATGATGTCAGACAGTGGACACAGGTGATTGATGAACTTATATCATGAACTCATAGAATTTATAAATTAATGAAACATTTAATTTAAGAAGGACATGTAAAGCTGTACTGAATAGACCTGGTTATGTGCGGGCTATCTGGCATTTCACTAAAACGGGTTCGCTAATAAATTATGGTTTCACTTACAAAGTTCAAAAATGCCTTCTTTTCAACCCCAAGACCCTCCTTGATCTACCAGCGAAATGTTGAGTAATTTGGGCTTGTGAAATGGTTGTGTGAATTGTTTGTTGTCAACACTACATATTCGGATTTAGCTATCCAGCCGGATAGTTAGCCTTGTGTTATTGTTGTTATTCAACGATTTATAGATTTTCAAAGCTCCTAAATGTCTCATTTTCAAAGTCATGGATCTTCTTTCAACAGTCACATATGTAAGGTCAAGGTCAAGGTCAAGGTAAACTTTATTATCCCACAGGGGGAAACTCAAGTGGTCAATATGTAGGTAAATTAAATTAGTTCTAGTTGGCTACTATTGGCTTATACAATTAGGGACTTCTCCACTGTCCAGATACGAGTTTGCTTCAGGAAGCACTTCATTAATGGCGGCCGCTCTACTTACGGTTATTTCCTCGGATAGGTGTATTACAGCTCTGATGTCAAGTCAAAAGTGTAAGGAGAAAGTGTGCCATGTCCATCAGTATGTCAGTCTTACACTCTGTGTGTGTGTGTGTGTGTGTGTGTGTGTGAGAAAGAGAGAGAGAGAGAGAGAGAGAGGGAGAGAGAGAGAGAGAGAGAGAGAGAGAGAGAAAGAGAGAGTGAGTCTGTGCGTGTGCGTGTTTGTGTGTGTGTGTGTGTGTGTGTGTGTGAGTGCGTGTGTGTGTGTGTGTGAGAGAGAGAGAGAGAGAGAGAGAGAGAGAGAGAGAGAGAGAGAGAGAGAGAGAGAGGTTATTGATAATGTCTTATTTATATGTTTTAGTTAAACTGCACATTGGAGACTGGTCAAACGCAATTTCAAACTTCTGTGCTAACCCTGTTTCATAGATTTTTGACAATAAAGTACACTTGACTTGACTAGACTAGATACTCTTCCTCTGCTTTACTCTGCACCCTCTCACTCGCTACATAAACACTGTCTGTGATCCCACAGTCTGGCTTGTGTTTCTGTGCCATTGAAGTGTTTAAGCAATACAAAATAAATGAATTAAGTCTTTGGTTACCAGTTTATGTCTTTGTGAAGGCAAGTAATGCCTTTGTTGTGATGGAGGATACAGAGCCAAACATACAACCACATTTGGGATGAAGTTATTCTGGCTGTATAT
>NC_085860.1:36934018-36949018 GCF_034702125.1 Engraulis encrasicolus | reverse complement strand
TTTCTCAGCAGGTTTTGTCCACCTCAGCCAACTGTTTTTTTTTTTCTTTCTTTTTTTCTCGCACCTATTCTCCTCCCCTCCTCCGCTCGGCCTCACCTATAAATAGAGGCAAGGTTTTTTTATGCGACTGTGTGCATATTTTTGAAGTCACTCTCTCTAGTCCTGTAGCTCTTGTTTGCGTCTGCGTCGGCTTGTGCAGTACAGACGAATGAAGTGAGTGATGATGATGATGAAAACCGTTGAAAACAGGGAGGTGTTTGCTCTCTTTCAAGAAAGTCTCATTGTTGTGTGTGTGTGTGTGTGTGTGTGTGTGTGTGTGTGTGTGTGTGTGTGTGTGTGTTTGTGTGTGTGTGTGTGTGTGTGTGTGTGTGTGTGTGTGTGTGTGTGTGTGTGTGTGTGTGTGTGTGTGTGTGTGTGTGTGTGTGTGTGTGTGTGTGTGTGTGTGTGTGTGACTTAAATCCTAAAGGAAATGTCAGGAAGGAAGTGTTGAATGTGCAGCCGAAAGCCTTACAGAGGTCTGTTGTTCGGACTGCTGAGCGGTTTCCTTTTAAAAGAAAATGCTTCCTGAATAGGAAGGTGGATGTCATGATGCACAATAATAAAGCACATTTGTTACCCAGGGACAGATGAGCTCTCTTCTCTATTGTGTTTTGTTGTGCAAGTTGTTTTTCCCCCCTTCCTCAGCTACATGCTCCGTTGAACATGAACGCCATAGCAACCCATTTGTTGTAAATGAAGCAAACAGTCAATTCACAAAGCTGACACGCATAAGCAATTTGTTTAAAAATACCCTAACCGGGTTTTGGAGCGAGATAAAACACAAAGAGAAAAACCCAGACATAATCAAGCTCATACCCAGAGTTCATCATCCGGCATATTTGTATACCAGGCCTTAGAACTAGTGGGAAATCAGATGATGTAACTTCACAGTTTTAACTGACACAGTCAGCCAGGGCCTGGTAGTGCTGTGTGTCTAACAGCAGCTTCCCTTCAACTCTGCCAGTAAAGCAGCGTGAAAGGTGAAGCAGCGGAGGGGAAAAGCTGTTGTCGACCTTGTTTATGCTTCACGAGGACACCAGTTCAGTCCTCTGTCACCAGCATGGACACACTGTTATGACAGTGGCAGAAATACTGTACATACAGTGACGTTCAGAGAAACGCAGTCCACAGAAATACTGTACATACAGTGCAGTTAACATTGCAAGTAACCAGGGCTCTAAATAATAATAACAAAAAAATCATCACCAGCCAAAATGGGTAGTATATGCTAAGCTTATTAGTCAAACACACACTCTCTAATGGATCAAAGTGGCTAGTTAGTTGGTCTTTTCTACCAGCCAAACTGAAATTTCACTAGCATTTGGCTGGTTGGCTGGTGTTAATTTAGAGCCCTGCAAGTAACATTCATCACAGTTAAGTTACACAGCCTATATCACGAGTGCAGATTCTCTCTTAAAAGGAAACAATTTCCAGCTACATGGCTAGACACACCAAAAACGTCCAATGTGCCTTCTAGAGGCTTTTAAAGGAAATGGCCCATCCCTGGAGATGTGAACGTAAGACGACCCCCCACCCCCAAATTAATGAGTAACAACATGTTTGCCAATGACGACTTGCATGACTCCTCCACTTTACCAGTTGCTGCTCCCGTCACCACTGCCGCCGCCACTGCTGCTGCTGCTGCTGCTGCTGCCGCCCGGCTGACACATCCTTGGTCCCGTCTCCCATCGCTGGCCAGAGGAAGCGCAAGAGGAAGGAGGAAGAGAGAGGGAGAAGGGGGGCTGCTGGCACAGCTCTTGGGGTCCTTGACCGACACCATGAGGCAATGAGGGGGGAAAACCCACACTGCCCTGACCCAGGATGGAGCTCAAAGTCTGGGTGGACGGCATCCAGCGCGTCGTCTGCGGTGTCACGGAGGCTACAACTTGCCAGGAGGTGGTCATTGCTCTGGCCCAAGCTATAGGTAATGTAATGCTGAGAGAGAGCCCAAACGGTAGTTTCTGTGTGTTTTTGTGGTCTATGGCATTGGCTTTATCTCAACCAAAAATGGCAGTCTGCATTTAAAAAAAAATGCAGTGTTATTCCAACACTTAGAGGGTACTCTGAGATTAGGACCAAATACACTCTAGAAGATGTTAATTCACTCAGAGTGTTGAAAAAAAACACTGTGTTGTTTTACTGTGTGAAAGTATTTGTCTGCTCTGTGACTGATTTGTACTTTTCTTTACGTACTGCATGGGCATTGGTCATTAATGCTGTGGGTGATGTTGTCTTACAGACTTTTTTATTTTTATTTTAACAAAATGGGATGAGTGTATGCTTTTGAAAGTGATTTTATGTGAATGACATTAAGTGAAAAATCACCATGGCTTTGGTCAGTGTTTTAGGCCAGATTCTACTGTTGCCGTATCAAAAGTTATAGCCTTTTAAACACATAAAACTTTCCTACAACATAAGCAGCATTATTAATTCTGGTACTTGATTCAGTTACCGTTTAGATAATGTTTTGGCGAAGCAAGGCAGCCCTCTGAGCCATATTCCAAATGCGAGACCGTAATAGTAGTGGAAAGCTATCATCATCATCATCTTCGTCATCATCATCCGCAGCGTCTGCGGTCGTCTATAAGATCAGGGGGAAAGTTGAGCTCAACTGAAACTGTGGTTCTGGCCCAAATACGATTATGTGCCCCCCTCTCCCACTCAAAGTAAGAGAAACAGAGCCGCGAGCTCCAGCTGAGATGGAAAATCTGAGTCATCCCCTAACTCTAACTCTAACTCAGGAAGGCGGTCTCGCTGAGACACCCCGTTGCTATTTCAAAAGTCCACACTTACTCACACGTCTTAATGGGAAAGTTTGTTTGAAAAAAATGTTGCCTTTTTAAGTCCTTCAGTTTTAGAGGACAAGAAAACTTCAGCCAAGAACATGAGGGTTTTAAAATAACACCTATTTTAGCAGTAGATGTACTCACAGTCTTTGACTCACAAAATTATTTCCTGTTCCTTTGATCTTCCCTGATCTTCAGATATCATAATTACAGTCGAATTGCATTTTAACAACAACCAGACCCAAATGAGTCATTGAAGGCATTGAAGTCATTGAATTGCTGATATGACAGATAACAGATTATTTTGTTATTTAATTACCGTTTATCTATTATGTTGTGTTCTGTTGTGTCTATTC
Organism: Engraulis encrasicolus; assembly: GCF_034702125.1. Taxonomy (NCBI): domain Eukaryota; kingdom Metazoa; phylum Chordata; class Actinopteri; order Clupeiformes; family Engraulidae; genus Engraulis; species Engraulis encrasicolus. Next base: position 36,945,837 of record NC_085860.1, on the reverse strand, counting down.
TATTCTATTCTATTCTATTCTATTCTATTCTATTCTATTCTTTGAATTATCTGTGTAGGGATATGAGGGGAAAGCCCAAAAGCCTAACCGGTGCATCCTCTCCACAGGGCGCACGGGAAGGTACACGCTGATTGAGAAATGGCGGGACACAGAGCGCTTCCTGGCCCCTCACGAGAGCCCCGTGGCCTCGCTGAACACCTGGGGCCAGTACGCCGGGGACGTGCAGCTCATCCTGCACAGGACGGGGCCCTCCCTAGCCGAGCGGCCCCCCTCGGAGGGCCCGTGCTCCAGGCTGCCCGAGCGAGGCCCCCACCGGCAGAGCCTGCCGCCCATGGCCAAGTTCAGGCCGCAGGGCAGCCTCTCGCTGCGCCGCCGGGAACCTCGCCGCAAGTCGCTCACCTTCGGAGGTGCCCCGCGGGGACTGAGGGACATCCTAAGTGGCACAGCTGGTGGTGGTGGTGGTGGTAGCGGCCGGCTGCCAGGTGGTGGCCCTGTGAGCGACGGCGGGGAGCTAAAGCAGCACCACCGCCGGGCCTACGGGCTGAGCAACGGACACTTCCCCCCGTCCGGCACGCTGCATCTGTCGGGGAGCCGCGCTGACGACCTGGCCCAGTTGGTGCGCCTGCAGGCGGAGAAGATGAGCTTCCTCCGCAGCCGCATGGAGGCCTATGACATGGAGCTCCGGACTTGGGCCCAGAGAGACCAGTGCAACAGCATCGTCGTTGGAGGAGGTGGCGGTGGTGCGGGCAGTGGCGGCGGCAGTGGTGGCTGTAGCGACCCTGCGGTCCTGGCGGCGAGGTCGGAGGAGATCTCTAGGCTGGAGAAGCGCCTGCGCAGGAGCGAGGCGGAGATGGAGGAGGAGGAGTTCTGGGCGAGCGAGCTGGAGATCGAGCGGGAGAGTGAGCGGCAGCTGGAGGAGAGGCTACAGGAGATGAGGGGCCGCGTGGAGAATTGCGACGGCGAGCTGAGGCAGAGGGTGAGCCGGCTGCAGAGCGTGGAGGCCGGCCTGGAGGCCGAGAGGCTGCACAAGGAGCAGAAGGAGATGCAGAAGGTAATGGGGACTGGAGACTGCGTTATATTACCGTAATGGGCTCGAAATTAACACCAGCCAACCGGCAAAATGCTGGTGAAATTTCAGTTTGGCTGATAGAAAAGTCCAACTCTCTTCAGACCACACGACACAGTTCCAGTGATCCATATCCTTGATTTAGATTTTGTCAAGCATGTGTGGTGAATTTTTTTTTTAAAGTGTATCACCTGGCTAGTCATGGTTTGACATGGGACTGACATGGTTTGGGGATGCATGAATGCCGTCAACATTGGAAATCTGAATTACACCTAAAATAAACATGCATGTCAACATGCACTGTGACTACTGAAGCAGATCATGATACTCTCTCCATAGGATTTCATTCAAATCTCACACCAATCTATTATAGCCAAATTGTAAAAGTTCAATGTAAAGAAAGGTTGAAACGCAAACCGATGACTTCCCTTTTAATCCCTTTTAATTTCCAGACGTTACGGGCCAACAAGGGCCAACAACCCTTCTCAGACCCTCTCTACAGGATTTTAATCTAAGGCGTACTCACTTTTGTTACATGTTGTAAAACGTTAATGGCTGTATTTAGATTTTTTTGTGAGTGAACAACAAATTTAAACAGATATATATTTTTAACAGGTCACTACTAATCATTGTGCCGAAGTGAAATTTCTTTAATCTTGTCCTATGAATAGGTATACTCACAACTCTGCAAAAAATGTGAGGGGTGTACTCACTTGTGTGATGTACTTATATGTGTTCTGCCTTGGCCAGGTGAGTGAGGAGGAGCTGAGAGCACGTCTGCAGCGCATGTCTCTGGAGCTGAAGGCGCAGACGCAGCACTCGACCCAGCTGGAGAGCAGCTGCAGGGCTGTGGAGCGCTCCATAGGACAGTGTAGCAAGAGGCTGCAGGTGAGGAACACACACACACACACACACACACACACACACACACACACACACACACACACACACACACACACACACACACACACACACACGGTCGCACACACTCATTGAAAATAAATCCCAAACTCATCCTTGTATACTTCTCTTAACATTTTGCCACACACATTTGCTTTACATGTAATTCTACGCACACAGAAACATTCACATACCCAGAATTAAATACAAACACATTCTTGCAAACCTCCACACATACTAGGTATACATTGCCACACACATACCCACTTCACACAATACTGAGCAAACACTCATTCCTGCACATTTCCACACACATACAAGGCACACTTTGCCACTCTTCCCGCAATTTGCAACTCTTCACGCAAACACTAAAAATCATGCAACACACCTTTGCACAATTCCACACATACATACACAGATTGCCACTCATACTCACCTCCAACGCTCCCCCCCCAACCCCCCCCACACACACACACACCGCCCGCCCACCTTATCACACGCAGTCACAGACACAGACACACAGACACACACACAACCACGTCATGCAAAAAGGCCTTCACACACTAGCCTTGGATAGTCATAAAATCTTGTTTGGACAATTCCAGGGATGGGACTATATCTTATCATATGCCCTACACCAGACGTGGGCAAACTCAGGCCCGCTCAGCCATTTCATGCGGCCCTCAGAGCCTTTCCAAGAAAAAAAATGCAAATTCATATGGTCATTCATTCTTATATTGGCTACCTAAAACAAGGGTCTTGGAAACCTAAGATTACTAAGTCTACATCTGGATACAATCAGTAGGAAGGGTATAACTGACAATGGTTAATTATGTTGGCGTACACCATTTTTTATTATTGGCACGGGCAAGTTGCCTACTACATCCAGCCCTTTGGTCAACTTTCTAAACCCAATGCGGCCCTTGGCCCAAAATAATTGCCCACCCCTGCCCTACACATTCCACTCGCCTTGAAAATCAACTCAACAAGATGTAAATGTGTCGCAGCCACTGAAACATAGATGGTAAGATTCACCAGGAACCGAAGAGAACATGCCTATTTTTGTGCTGGACATGTATCAGCCACTTCCATATCTTCCCAGGGGTCCGTTTCTCAAAACCGTAGTTGTTAGCCAGTTAGCAACTTCAGTTGTTCCCAATGGGTAATTGCATTGCAAACAACAAAGTAGCTAATGTAGTTAGCAACTATGGTTTCGAGAAATGCACCCCAGTATTTGGCTGGGAACTGCTGTGAGTTTCCATCCGTGACTCACACATACACAGCCGTGCACATTCATGCATATTCATACAAACACAACACAGGAAATCACACAGATTCACAAACATGTGAACATACACACTCAAGCCAATTAACACTCAAATGTGCACGCACACACATACACAGGAACATACAGTACATTCACTCTTTCTCTCTTCGTGTTTTCAGGCCGACCAGAACGGTGCTGATGCCTGTTCCCGCACCAGTTACGTTCTGAATTAAACGCCTGAACCTCCCGCGTTCATACTGGGCTCTGAACTTCTCCGTATGTGGCAATTTCTTACCCAGATGAACCTGCTGATGTCCAGGTTGTCATCACAGTTTGCAGACAAAAGCCAAGTATTTTTCAGTTCAAATTGTGAACCAACTTTTGCGGCGGACGGTTCAAGATTTGGTGCGGGAATGGGCAACAGCATGGTTCTGTCAGTCTGAACGCAATGCGCCTTCTGTCTCTCTTTTTCTGCATCACACACACACACACACAGGCACACACACACACACACACACACACACACACACACACACACACACACACACACACACACACACACACACACACACACACACACACACACACACACACACACACACACACACACACACACACACACACACACACACACACACACACTTCACTACTCCAAATAAAAAAAAACTCAAGGACAATCAAGGAGGGGGAAGTTGAAGGAGAAGAGATGGCGAATGATGAATCATGTTAAACTCCATTAAACCTCATTCATTACTCCGCCCCCCACCCACTCAGCCCAGATGTACAGTAGGAACTACAGCCATAAGCTGCCTCCTATAACTCCATCACTCCCTTCCCTCCCCTGCATGCACAAGCAGGACAAGCAGCAGGAGCTGGAACAGCTGACCAAGGAGCTGAGGCAGGTCAACCTGCAGCAGTTCATCCAGCAGACCGGCACCAAGGTCACGGTGCTGCCCGTGGAGCCCAGCGAGGAGGAGGAGGGAGGCCTGGCTACCGAGAGCACAGGTACACCCCCTACCACCACCACTAGCAGCAGCACCAGCCCCACCACTTCCACCAGCACCACCACAGCAGAATTCACTGAAGCCTTCACTGAGTCTTTCCACACATACATGTTATATTACACTTAGCACTACATTACATTGCATTGCATTTGGCAGACGATGTTTAACCAAAGCAGCTTACAATCGAGGACTTGCCAGATGCTTTTAGAATAGAGTAGAGTACAGTACAATAACTGCACTGATCCCGAAGGAAATTAAGTTGTCCAGCAGCATACAATGCATCTTACACTTATTTAGTCATTGGGAATTGGTTGGAGTCCCTGGAGCAATGTTGGGTTAGGTGTCTAATTCAAGGGCACATCAACCATGGATGAGGCTGTAGTTGACTGTCCCTAGTGCAGGAGACTGTCCCTATGCCTCTGACTGGTGAAAGTCCAGCTTTGTAACCAAGCCCAGCTTTATACCAAGCCCAGCTTTGTAACCATTAAGCCACAGCTGCCCATAGTACACTTACACATACGTACACAGTAATGTTTTTGGCCACTAAAGAGTAGGACCAATCCAAAGTGTATTACATCTGTCTCTTTAAAGGTACACTGTGTAGGATGGTGGCCAGAGTAGGTATTGCAACTATGCTGCTCATTGAAACTGTGCTGTCTATTGTCAAATGTGATCTTTTCACGAATATTTACTAAGTAATAAACTAATATTTACTTGTATAACCAAAGTAGAGTAAGTTTTGCAGCTAAAAATGTCTTTTCCTGGAAATTTAAATTATGGCACGTTGTACCTAGTGTTGAATTGACCATAGAAAATGTACTATTGTACTATATGTGGAATAGTATGGATGGATCCCTCAGTATGGATCTCTCACGTGTGCTGTGCACACTATGGCTGTAAAGCTTCCATGACATTATGATTTGATATCGATTTCTTAAGGTATCGGTTAGATTATTTCCGATACTTGAGAATGCCCCACAATACGATACTATTCTTTTTTTTTAAGTATTTTTAGGGGCTTTTTGGCCTTTATTATTATAGGATAGTATGAGAGGAGACAGGAAACCATTGGGAGAGAGAGATGGGGCAGGGTCGGGAAATGAGTCCCTGTGGGCATGCAAGCCCAAATGTGGGGGGCTTAGAATACGATACTATTCTATTTGATTTTTTTCCAATTACTTTTCCACGTCTTTTATGTTATGGAGCTAGGGCACTGGGCAGGGGCCAGCAATTCAATTCTTTTCAATACTCAATGCCCAACGATACGGTACTATTCGATTCGATTGTCAGCCGTAGGATCGATGCATCGATACATATCGATTATTATCTACACCCCAAGTACACACACAATCAACCATGTGGATATTATGCATACAAGCTAAGCTCGGACCACTTGCTGAGAGTATCTGCAGTGGCTTATGTAACCAAATTTATTTACACAAACAGGATGTGTGTCCTGGTGAGAATTGACCAATCAAATTGTGTAACACTTAAATTTACTGCAAACACAAGGCATTGTGTTGAGTCCAGTCCCTGGGGTCTGCATGCAAACCCCCGTCATTTGGCGGTGTCTTTGTCAAGCCTCTTTGTTATTGTAGCTGGATATATTTGCTGACACAGTGTGCGAGCTGAGGACAGTCATGGAGTCATCTCAGGACACAAGTGTGAGACAGAATGATCGATTTCTGTGACCATATGTTCTTGTACTACGTATAAAGGCTTAAAAGCTAGTATCCGTAGAGTAGACTAGAGTATCCGTCAAGGTTACTTGTGTACACAAAGTGGGCCATGTAATTCTGAAGAGATATCGAAGCAAGGTACAGCTAAAGCACAGCCCACAGCCCACATTGACTGCTCTGACTCACACAAGCGCACACACGACGACACACACCTACAGGAAGTCTGCTCAATCTGTGCTTGTTTGTGGCGGCGTCGGTTCATATCAAGAGAGCCATTCTTCTCTGCCAAAACCTCCCGCTGTCCCTCTGCTGAGAGAGTTAGCTCTCCCGCCAAAGCACCGCACGTGTCCCGCCTCCTCCCGTGTCACTTCTGGTCTCTCCGGCAACGGCTGCCAGGAAACGGTCACTCGCCTCCCCGGTCCTCAGCTGAGACACAGAGCACTTGCTCTGATTGACTTGAAGAGACATGAAAGAGGGATGAGGGCAGATTAAATAAAGATATATAGAAGCAGAGAGAGAGAGAGGGAAAGAGAGAGGGAGACGGTGAGAGACAGAGAGAGAGAGAAAGAGAGAGAGAGACTCAACTGACATGAAAGAAGGAGGCCTGTTCAAAGTCAGAGAAGATCTAGCTCCGGAGATTACTATATTGAATTTTTCCTCATGTTTTTTTGCGTGTGTGTGCTCACTGTGCTATAAACAGCCGTTAGTTTCCTACCAAATAAAATAAAGCCGGTTGGCCATGGGGATATAGGCTGTGTTTGGTTTGTTTCCTGAAACATAGAAGTCATAGGCCTAACTGCCCCCAGTATAAACCCAAACACTGTCATTAAGTCAGGAAGCGTCTCTGGTGTTTCTGATCCCTGGCTTCTAATGGGCTGGCAGGAAATGTGTTTTATATCAGGTGATGTCATTGTTGTTCAAGCGACGTACCACCAGCAGCTGTGCCTTTGCTCTCAGCTGACACCCAGTGGTTAAACATGGATCTGTACCTACCTGCAATTAAAAAATATAGAAAACGAAACTAAACTACCAAAAGAAACTATTTACTGTTTATAATCTGACTATAGAGTAGTGAGAGCAATTTTTTTTTAGATTAACTTTGGGATGCAACATTACTAACAAATGATGTTTGAGAACTATTTGTGACCAAGTTAAATGTGTGTATTGTTCTCAATCATATAGTTTGAACATTCAAGTTTGTATCATTACACTGCTAAACCAGTTAGCCTTTTATTATGAATTGAAGGTATGAAGTCCTCCCCTAACTTCCAAATTTACCTGTCTGGTTCACTACATCAATTTGTGTGTCAAGTCCTGCAGATTCCAATATCATCCTGTTGGACTATGAAATGTCCCTTCACAATGCACGATACATCATTAAACCTGTCTTTCTCCGTTTGTCCTTAGACTTTGCTGCCTTGTCTGGATCCCTGAAGCGGCCTGGCGTGGCCAACCCCATGCCAGGGCATCTGCGGGTCCTCCAGAGTGGTCTGAGGTCGGCCTTAAATCCAGAGGGTATCTACGTCTAACTCTCCCCTCCATGACAAAGGGCGTCTACGCTCAACTCTCCCCTCCATGACAAAGGATGTCTACAAGCTCTCCATGACAAAGGACATCTACGTGTAACTGTCCTCTCCATGACAAAGGACATCTATGAGTAACTGTCCTCTCTATGGTAGAAGACAGCTACAAGTAACTGTCCTCTCCATGACAAAGGACATCTACAAGTAACTGTCCTCTCCATGACAAAGGACATCTATGAGTAAATGTCCTCTCAATGACAACATCCATCGCTGCAACACCACAAGCAACTCCAACCTCCCAGTTCTCTGAAGGTGATGTTAAAAAAACTCAATGCCCAGCCTTTTGAAATCTTAATGTTTCAGATGTTCACTCACTGCATGCAGTGAGTGGAGAGTCTGGTATGGAGAAGGACATCTCACTACTACCCTGTAAATCATGCTATTTTGTTCCGCTGTACTATTTACGTTTTCTTCATGGACTGACTATAGCATATTGTTCGGCTCCACCACAGCTGGAGGTGACTGAGCGCATACAGTGCTAACACTGGGGGGTTTCTTTGTTACCAGATGCTTTCTAAACAAACCAGAAGCTTTTTCTTGACAAACCACTCTCTTCTCAGCCGTTCATACTGAGACTTTCAAAGTACATGTGCAATTGACTATTTCAGAACATAGGGTAGAATTACTTCAGTAATGTTTTTATTAAAAATATATATAATATACATATAATGTAGATCAACAAAGAAGAGTTCCGATGATGTTCTTTTGATGCAGACCAAATAATGTTGTAGAGGGAGGAGGTAAGACTTTGCGAGGAGAAACTACCCTCTCATTTACCCTCAGAAGTGTTTGACGGTGTAAATGTGATGTTCTTCTGTGTATAGATTTCCTTCTAATAACAAATTCATGCCAAAGACAGAAAAGTGTTACTGTTTCTATCTGTGAGCCATACCAGAGTATTCCATGAACTATGGTTAAGTGATAAACCTGGATAAGTTAACCTGCATGAAGTGGTAAATCTACAAATAGACAAACCCACAGGGGTCATTTTGTTTAGAAAATAAAGATTCCAGGCTCTTGTATTAGATGATTTACCGCTACCTCAACCTGGATTACTACTTAAAGGGCAACTCCTGCCAATTTCAATGTGCTGTTGTTTTGCTCACACTACCCTTGACTTGTCAGTACCCGGTGACGCCGCATTTTTTGGCTCAGCCCTTTCCGAGATAAGAGCTATTCTAACGATACCTTTTGGGGAAATATTTGGAGTAGGCCTATGCTCATTTTTAAAAAAAATGTAAACAAAAGTTGCCCCATTAGAATAGCTCATATCTCAGAGAGGGCTGGGCCAAAAACTGGGTACTGACAAGCCAAGGGTAGCGTGAGCAATACAACAGCACATTGAAATTGGCAGGAGTTGCCCTTTAACCAGGTTCTTGGAATACTCTGACTGCATAGTTGCAGTTTATCAGCGATAAAGAATGTGTTTGGTTAGCTCTGTGTTCAATTCTACATATTGTCACGGTTGTTATAATCAGCCTGAAACAAAAAAAAGCCCATTCAGTGCCTTATATGCTATTGTAACCAGTGTTGCTCAGAAATATTATTGAGATTACTGAAGAATGTACAGCTGGAGGGCTGTGTTTTATGTCTGTTATTAATTTGGGAAACAAGGTAAGATTCCTAACCACTGCAGTATTAACGCCACCAGGTCAGAAATCAGTAAGTCCGATATGAAAATGTGTTCCTTAATGCAGGATCTGTTTTATATAGCTGTAACAATTCAATGTGTCATGTGTTTTGTGACAGTGATGTCACTGCTGTGCCTATTGAATCATGCAAGTATAGAAAAAGTGCAACAGTTGTGTTATTGAGCGATGCATTTGATGTGTGTCTGCCATTCACTTGGATGGTCCTCCAGACTGCTGTATACTGTGCAGATGTGCTTGCCTAGAATGGACTTGGCAGACTTAAGCACTTCAGTCAAAAAAAAATGTCCTTTCCATGTTACGCCCTCTTACCACTAATTGTTTCTCAGTTCGGACGGTCCAGACCTTCTGTATGAATAAAATTAGTATGAGGGTATGGCATCAGTGATCTATCTAGTGGTATTCTGTTCACTGCAACATGTCTCTGATCTGGGGAGGAGTTTGGCTGAGTTGATTTTCACCTCGGCAGCATGTCAGCACGTCATCTGTTGAGTCAGTGCTGCTAGACAATCCAAGTTTTGGAGAAGGTCAAATCAGTCCATAGCTCTTTTAAAGGTCAGTGAGCTCTGTTCAGAGTTGTATAAAGTAGAAGTACTCTAACAAATGTGATTACAGCACTAGTGGTATGGTATTAAATTGTTTCAACCTTGTACAGTAATATCATACTACCAGTGTTTTAATTACATCTGTAAGTGTACTTCTACTTCTACTTCATACAACTCTGCCGCTGTTGGTACACATTCACACACACAACTTCTTCAAGTGATATTGTATGCATAGCAATGTTTAATTAGGTGTATATGGGTTACACCATCAATGTATTATACAGTTTGTCATCTTTTTTGAGTCATGTATGTATGTTGTAATTTTTGCCAAAGCAACCCATGACTGCATGGTTAATCCATTTTGTGCATTTCCTTTGTATATTTTATGTACATCGCCATTGCGAGTCAAAATAATGTAGATTTTTTCAAGCTGCATTTCATAAAGTTAAGCTTACATTGCCTTAAAGACTCTTTGGTTTCACTGGAAAATACTGTATCTATTGGTGTAACATTGAGATGTACTTTCTATGTTTAATTACCTGTTACCTGCTTTTTTAACTGATTTAGTTACAGTTAAAATAAAGTAATTTGATTATTAATCAAAACCAGCAACTCTAGAAATGTTCAAAAATATGTTGCCTGTAAACACAAACCTAATCGTTTTCATAAAATATGTAATATGATAGCACCAACTAACACCATAATATATAGTACACCATATGGGTCAGCTGCACTATGGTATTCATGACATTTGGCACACAAAGTATAAACATAATTCTGAACCATTTAATAGGTCCCAAAACACCTAATGTAGTATAACCTGTAAGATTTGTACACCATTCCCACGAAGTGCAATGCACTGAAGAAACCTCCAGCGCTCCCAGTAAGTAATTTCCTCCCATCCTCAGGACAACGCAGGGACCATCTCAGTTACATTGTACAGTCCGTCATAGCAGAGAATATGAGGCTGGATGCAGCTGAGGAGTGGAGCATGGGGGGCCCCGGCCAGACAGTAGGCCTCGTCCACCTCCAGGCCCCAGTCCCGGGCCGTCAGCAGGGCGCTGGCCATCTCGTTCCTGGTGCCTAGGACAGTCATCAGCGCTACACGCAGGGGGCTGTCTTCTCTGTCGAAACACTTCCTCATCTCTGCGATCGCCGAGGCAAACTCTGTCATGGAGGCCTGTATAGGCAGACACAAAGCATAGGACAGATTGGGGTCATCTCATCGATTCACAAGATTCCCTAGAATCTTCCCAGATGAGCCATTTCGATGTGCCCAATATTTCACAGACAGGTAGGCCTACCCTTTGATGCCACCTGAAAGAATACCAAGTTTTAGCATCCGACCTCTAACGGTGTTGAAATGAGACCCTCCAAAGTTTGGGAGGCCAGCCCACTTGTCAAACCAAGGAATGGTATAAAATTTTTACCAGCAGCACCTCCAGCTTTAGTTTGAAGACACAACTAGAGACAACCAGATACAGCCTTCAAATGGCCATGTCCCCTCAGTATGACCCTGGCCATCAGATACTGTTACTTACAAATACCATAGCTTGACTATGTATGGATATATTAAACCTTAAAGACCTTTAGGTGTATAGATTGGTCTCAATCGGAACAAAGGATGCTCATCATTTTGCTCAGGAATAGCCTCCAGGTTTTGTTTTTTTTTTAGTATTTTTTGGGGCTTTTTGGCCTTTATTATTACAGGACAGTATGAGAGTAGACGGGAAACGATTGGGAGAGAGATGGGGCAGGGGCAGGGGCAGGAAATGATCCCGTCCGGACTCGAACCGAGGTCCCCGTGGGCATGCAAACCCAAAATATCACGGCTACTGTCCTTGTTCAGATATAAAGGACACAACCCTTAGGTGCACAATACACTGGCTGTGTTGCATGTGCAATAATGGCTGTAGAATATGGAGTACATGTTCTGTAATGGCTAGGGTAAAGGGGTCCATATGTCCTAAATGAAGAGGAAAAAATGCACATAAGGAGTCACATGGTAGCCTCTTCATGCAGACGGACCTATTCACTCTTTGCACTACATCACCACTATACATCATAACAACACTGATATAACATTACCAACATCCCTGACTATCAGACTTTACATTACAATATTG
>NC_085860.1:36769018-36929018 GCF_034702125.1 Engraulis encrasicolus | reverse complement strand
ATGACCATGGCACCTATGTCTATCAACAACAACACCACGGCAGCACCCACGTCTGTCAACAACAGCACTACAGCACCCGTGCCTGTCACCCATAGCCCGCGGGCAGCCAGCTTTGTCGCCAATAACACTGCGGCACCTATCTCGGCCACCAATAGCACGGCCCTAGCCACCACCGCGGCCCCTGGTTTCATCATCAGCTGGTTGGACAAGATCCCCTGTGAGTAGGCCCTCACTTCACCCCCGTTACATCACTTCCTGTCTGAGGTCTTGTCTCAGAACAGAGAATCTGGTCTCAGAACAGAGAGTGAGGTGGTTACACGCATGCAGATATTTTTAAATGCGGATATTTTTGTATCCGTTTAGGTGTAAACAAGACATGTGGGTAAAAATAAAAACTCAATTGTGACAGGTGCATTTTAGCCCCCTAAATGGGATATTTTTGTTTTGAAATGAGTTTCCAAATGAGCACTCTACGTGTAAACGAGAGGCGAAAACCAATGTGTATTCAAAAATATCCATATACGTGTAAACAACTTTTGACGGTCCCATGTTATTGTTCTAACCATTTGTGAAACCATCTAATTGTTGAGCTTGTGCACATCCCAGGTTAAGGTGCGGAGGCTGATTCAAGTTTTAGAGTGAAGAGTCCGCCCAATTGAAATCCTTTTTCGTGTGTTTTATTCCATGGCAGAACTAGTATGTTTTGACCATTGAGGTCTTCTGCGGATTCTGTTACGTGTGTCAGTAAAGACTATGAAGAAGACCTCAATAGTCGAAATGTAGTTTTGTCGTGGAATAAATCACAAGAAAAGGATTTCAAGTGAGTTTGAAGCCTCACTCTAAAACCTGAAACTATCTAATTACCACAACTCTTCAGATACACATATTAATTGAATGTTCCTGAGCTTAGCTCCACCTTCTCACCTCAGCATTCATTTCATCACATTTAGCTGATGCTTTTATCCAAGAAAACATAGAGGACTTAATCAGTAGCATACAACGTGTGAGGGGGAAATACAGAATACAATGTTACTTAGCACATATAACTGCAATACATCCAGATGGATTATCACACAAAAATTGAATTAGCCTATTGACTACTGTGTGTAGAGATGAAAATAGCAAGTTGAACCATTATGCATAACCAGTACATGGCAGGACTTTGTGTCTTTGAAGAAGGAATAACCCACCAACCCCCGATTTCCCCCACTTCTGGTCTGGTGCCCCCCGTGCACCCCCTCACCCTATATTCCAACATGCCTGCCATGCTTCCTACATGCTTCCTACCCCCCTTAGCCTGTTTCAGTCACTCCAGCACCTCCCACACCATCACCACATGTCCACCCTGACAACCCACTCTTCACCCCCCACCCCCAGCCCCCCCCAGCTTTCTTCACCCTGCCCAAGTTTAACTGGATGGAGCGGAGGAGGCCTGTGTAGCCTCAGCACCTGTTTCACGCGGCGCTCCTATCCTATTCCACTGGCCACTGCACATTTCTCGCCTCTACAATTTCCACTTGTTGTTACAAGTTTGCCTCTTCCCTTAATCCTCTTGGCTGTGCTCGTGCTTCATGCTTGAGACGAGCCCCATAGTGCTCTCCCACAGGACTCTTATCTGAGCCAACTATGCCTGCATAAAACAGCTCAGGGGTGCATTAACTGGAAAGCATAGTTGTTAGCAGTTAGCAACTTCAGTAGTTGCCAATGGGAAATTGCATTGCAAACAACAAAGTAGCTAACATAGTTAGTAATTACGCTTTCCAGAAATGCACCCCAGGCTTTTAAAAGCGTGTGCACTGTCCACACCTCTTTATCTCCATTGATTTGTGTTTCCTCCCTCTCCTCTTGTCTCATCCTGGTCCTTCCTGCAGTGCCGCGATGGGCCATCTACGCCATCTTGGCTCTCATCCTTCTGGTGGTACTGATCTGTGTGCTGTGCGTGTGCATCAAGTGCTGCTGCCGGGGGAAGAAGAAGAAGAAGAAGAAACTGGAGCAGCAGGTCAATATGAAGGGCCTGAACGGCTCCACCACCACCGCGCTGGTGAGTATACAGTAGTCTGACTCTAGTCTTTCTCAACGGGGGCTCTAGAGCCCCCTGGGGGGCGTTACACAACTCCTGTGGGTCAGTGGGAGGGAGACGGAATGATGAAGCATCTACATGAGAGGTGACTTAATTCATAGAAAATAAGATGTAGCTTATTATTATATTTTAAATCCCACCTAAATCCCATGAAAACTTTGTTGTATCGAACTGTATGGTATCGTATTGTGGGGCATTCTTAAGTAAATGATCGAATCGTTAGCCCCTGCCCAAGGCCCTAGCTCCATAACATACTAGAAGTGGAAAAGTACTTGGAAAAAATTGAATCGAATAGAATCGATCGTATCGTATCGTGGGGGATTCAAGTATCAAAAATAATCAAATCGCTGCCTTAAGAAATTGATATCAAATCGTGTCGTCATGGAGGCTGTGATTTACACCCCTAATGGTGCCTCAGGAGACTGGGGGAGAGATTGTCAACACTATGTGACCGCAGAGCCATGGAATGGGAAGAACGTCTTCAAATGGAGGACTGGATTAGCATCGGTTGAAATGAACGCTAACAAGGCCAGAGAGAGAGAGAGAGAGAGAGAGAGAGAGAGAGAGAGAGAGAGAGAGAGAGAGAGAGAGAGAGAAAGAGAGAGGAGCTACAGTTCTTCTCTTTCCTTGACACGCTCCGAAACAATATTATTTACAGTAATGCTCCAGTCATTTTAATAGCTATTTGGATGAAAACCTAGAACTCATTTGCACTCAGATCATTGTCTTCACACATAGCATGTGTTAAGAGATGCACCGTAGGCTATGTGTGCCACTTGAAAGGCCATACATAAAAGAAAATAATCCCCTAAATATTATTGGTGTCAACCGTGATCGATTCAGCGATCCGAATCGATGCTGTTCATGGACGATCCAAAATCGATCCGGCAAGTTCCAGAATCGGTCCGGCAATTTTTTTAAGTTTCAATTACTTCCATGGATATTTCGGGAGCAAATGAATGTTAAATTAAATAAAAGCACTTCAAAACATTGCAAGACTGATACAGACTGAGACAGATTGATACAGAAAACAGCCAATAAATTGTTGCTCAGTATTAGAAATGTAATGCATTGCAATGCATTGTAGAATTGAATCGGATCGAATCAGATTGGATCGGATCGGATGGGATCACATAGAATCGAATCAAATCGAATCGCTACCTCCCGAATCGCGATCGAAGCGGATCGTGAGGGCAGTGCCGATCCACACCACTAAAGAATATCCATATAAGGTATGTGTGTGTGTGTGTGTGTGTGTGTTTGTGTGTGTATGTGTGTGTGTGTGCATGTGGGGTGGTCTTGGGGGTGGGGGGAGGCGGGGGGGTTGGTGTGTGTGCGTATGTGTTTACGTTCTCTATGCATGTGTAAATGTATGTACTGAAAATAAAAAGCACTAATAGTATCAGATTGTGTTTTTAATGGTCTGATGTATGCACATGCTTTTGGGTCCACAGGTCCAGCCTGACGTGAATGATGTGGAGTATGGTTCAGCGGACAACCCGAGGGGCCAGCTTCTGTATTCTCTGGAGTACAGCGCACCCAAATCTGAGGTCAGTCTGAGGTCTGAGTATGATTGTGATACTTAGTCTGAGTCTGACGTCACTTCTGCATTTCCATCACATGGGCAGTCATGGTAAGTGGTTAGGGAGTCGGACTTGTAGTCCATAGGTTGCCGGTTCAACTCCAGACCTGCTAGGTTGCGGGGGGGGCGTGGAGGGTGGGGGTGGCAGTAATTAACCAGTGCTCTCCCCCATCCTCCTCCGTGACTGAGGTACCCTGAGGTGCATGGTACCGTTCCGCCGCACTGCTCCCTTTCGGGCATCATTGGGGGCTGCCCCCCTTGCACAGGTAAGCCATAAATGCAATGTTGCAGTGTGCAGTGTGCAGTGTTCACTTGTGTGCTGTGAAGTGCTGTGTCACAATGCCAGTTGGGCTTTCACTTTCACTTTCCTCATGATGTGCATTGTTCTGCCCGTGGAGCATTTCACTCATTGGTGTGTACCGATAGGGATGAGGTGGTGCCCTACTGAACAAAAATGCACTTTTCGGCCGGCCGCACATTGGCTCCGACAGCACTGCGGCGCACTTTGCTTCCGACATAATTCGGACCCCCAAACCAAATTTCACCCGAACATAGCATTGCTAGTCAATGGGCGGCGCCGACAAAATAGAACTTGTCTCTAATTGCTATCCGACATTGGCGAATGTCCGCGGACATCGGCGCCAGTGTGCGGGGTTCTATTGAAAACAATGGAATCAAACTTTTGCGGAGCAGTGCGCAGCACTTTGTCGGAGCCTATGTGCGGAAGCCCTTCTTGTCACAATGCACTGTGGTAATCTACAACAACGTACAAAGGCTCCATAATCCAAAGCATGTGACAATAAAACTTCATAACATGCTCTAGGCCCAATAGGAGGACATACAACATAGACATAAAAATAGACAGTAAAAGAAGAAGAGAAGAAGGATAATATAGCCTCTAGTGTAAGGCTTTCTGACGTTCCCTTCAGCACCTTCCCCCCAAAAATGTCTCTGCATACCACTGGTTTCACTACTGGTTGAAAAAAACGTTACTACCATGGTACTACATAGCTGGTTGTCATACAACAACAAGGGCCATGTCCTAAAGTTCCTTTCGTGCACATGTAGTCTACTATTCCTGAATAATGAGGCATATTGTGAATTCAAGATGTATTGCTAACATGTAGGCAAACCCACATAGATCTGCGTGATATTATTGCAAATATATAAAATTATAGCATGTTATAGCAAATTTAGTGTTCATTAAACACAATACACTGTGACTCACACAGACTCACTCTCCCATTCATTGTTTCATTCCCCATAGTTGACAGTGGGTATAAAGCAGGCTGCTGGTCTGAAGGCCATGGACATTGGTGGGACATCCGACCCCTATGTGAAACTCTATCTTCTCCCCAACAAGTCCAAGACGTACGAGACTAAGGTCTTCCGGAAAACACTGCAGCCGGTCTTTAACGAGCACTTCAAGTTCCAGGTGGAGTTCCTCAGAAACACTTATAGGCCAATGTATTGTCAGCATTAGTGTTTGTTGCCAATATGTATATCATTGTAATCACATGAATATGAAAGTATTGAATGTGACACACTGTATATAACACTAAATAAACACTATGAGTGCACAAGTGATATTTTCATGTAGTTTTTAACTTCACACAGAAAAAAAATGCAATACGTATGTATGGTCCCATTCGATTTCAGTGTTGAATTCAACTTGTTGATTGTTGTATGCAAACAGTGTTATATCCAGCTCCCTAAGGGGGAATTTAACTCTCAAAGAGCTTAATTAACAGCTGATCAATTACGACCATAGACTCTCAGAATAGTCTTGAATTAACACTGCAGTTTTCACTGTGCATGCTGTTCTGCTTTGTGATACAGATCAAGCAGCCTGAGCTTAGCGAGTCCACACTAGTGATGCAGGTGTATGATTTCAATCGGTTCTCAAAGCACGACATCATTGGTGAACTCCGGCTACAGCTGTCCTCAGTGGACTGGAACCATGTCATTGAGGAGTGGAAAGATCTGACCGAGGCATCCAAGTTTGAGGTAACGGGGTTAATGATTTGTCCAGCCTCCTTCTCCAAATCAAGTCAAATTAAGCACCAAGAAATGAAAGTACACATAGTACAACATTTTAGCTCCAGGTGAAATGCTGTTAATTTCAGGGCTTCTTTTGACTTAAAGGTACCATATTTTACTTTAGATACATGACTTATGAAGGAAAGTTTGGTTGGTACAGTATGATTGTGTGTTTCCCTGGTGATAAAAAGTGAGATACACAGCTGTAGGCTTCTTATATTTCGCTGTGTTCCCAACACCTTTGATGATTTTTTGATCTAATCCTGTCAGTTCCAATCTTTGCTAAATATAATGTATTTGCCCATGTCACCTTTCTGTGTTGTTTTTCGTCATTCCATTGTTAGGAACAATCTAAGGTTGCAATACACTAATCCAACATTTTCATTATTCTCTTGAACCCCAATCTGTCTGATACAGCAAGAGAATTTGGGAGATATCTGCTTCTCGCTGAGATATGTCCCCACAGCCAGTAAGCTTACTGTTGTTATTCTTGAAGCAAAGCATTTGAAAAAAATGGACCATGGAGGAGGTTTATCTGGTAAGTAGTCAAACGTTAAAGGATAACTTCAGTCAATTATAACATGCAGTTGTAATGCTCACACTACCCTGGACTTGTCAGTACCTGAGGTTTTTTTCCGTTTTCTTCAGCCTTTTCCGACATCCTGGTCATTGTAATGGGGGCAGCAGTTTGTTTTAAAAAAACATGTTTATTTGTTCCCAAAAACATCCAACAGGTTATGCAACATCAGCAGACAACTAGCAAACAGCGGTACCTTTTGGGAAAATATATTTTTTTATGTAAACAAACGCTGCCCCCATTAGAATAGCTCATATTTCGGAAAGGGCTGAGATGAAAAATGTGGCATCACCGGGCACTGACAAGTCAAGGGTAGCGTGAGCAATACAACAGCATATTGAAATTGACTGAAGTGGTGATTTAATGTTAACTTTGTGAAGCACATTGAGTTGCACCTGTGTATGAAATGCGCTATATAAATAAACTTGCCTTGCCTTGCCTTGCCTTGCCTTAATGTTAGCTTAAATAACATTAACTCTCTAACATCTTGATGTGTTATTACCTTGGTCTGGTTTGTTTTCAGATCCTTATGTCAAAATTCAGTTGACATTGGACAAGAAAAAATGGAAGAAAAAGAAAACATCTGTGAAAAAGAGGACACTAAACCCATATTTTAATGAGTCTTTTACATTTGAAGTTTCTTTTGACCAGATTCAGGTTAGTTGACCTTGCAAACTTCATTGGTTTGACATATAATTAATTACATTCTAATTACATAGATTATTAGTTAATTTACTGTATATAGACTTCTTTAATTCATACATTGCTTAGACTAGAATACACAACTAGAAAATGTCAGAAAATGAACAAAAATATATTTTTCTTGCTTTCCTATTAGTATCCTACATATTACATCGGTTAAATTCATAAAATGAAAAGAATGTGTACAACACTGTGATGAACATTGAGACTCGTCTTGTTGTCTGTTTCCACGTCTTCAACTGACTTTGCCCGTTGTGACCTGCAGAGGGTCCAGTTGGTGATTTCCGTGTGGGACCATGACAAAGTCAGCAGGAACGACGCCATCGGGAAGATTTTCCTGGGCTGCGACGCCTCGGGCAACCAGCTGCGGCACTGGGCAGACATGCTGTCCAACCCCCGCCGGCCAGTGGCCCAGTGGCACACCCTCCTACCCGCCGAACAGGTGGATGCCACCCTGGCACTCAAGCACACCATCAAGATCCCCTTCACTGGCAAAACCTTCTGATGGGACTATCCACCTTTATCCAACAAGTCCTCGTGTCCATTTCATATCATTTTGTACCCTGACAGAGTTTCCGGTCTGCTAGTTCAGATTAATGGGTGTCACTAAAATCTATGGACTTGAGAGCCCCCCATGCTAGCATTGTGACGCCCATGTAACTGGTGGATAATTAAGTGGATATTAAGACCGGCAGATGAGGGACCAAAATCCTATAATGATGATCAATGGGCCAGCAATGGAATTGCTAAATGCTAGCAGACACTGCAAACAAACCAAGGGAGCAGCAAGCACAATGGTGCAGCAAAACACTCGGGATAAAGCTGACTGTGTTATCCAGCATATATGGAAGGAAATATGTAGTTCATGTTAAATTAATGTTACTCTGGAATAAAACAATCAAATAGATGGGCAAAATGGAGCTTCAATCATTTCAATACTCAAAAACATATACGTTCCATCCCAATTAAAATCTCTCTCTCTCTCTCTGGAGAGAGATTAAGTGAGTTAAGATGTGTGAAAGCAGAGAGGCAGATCACACAGCGTAAGCGTTTCGCATGCTCTCCTAATCAGTGGCAGTCCCCTAAGGCTGAAAAACTAAGTGTAAGATTCAGTGGGGATAACTCTATGTCAGCACATGTGCCTGTGAAAATTAAGACCCTTAAATGAGGGCCCACAGGGTGCCTGAGTGCACTAGAAATGCTGTCATCATTCTGCTAGGTATATGTCTATGTGGCAAATCTGAAGCAGAGTGTTTGTTGGTGTTCTGTACTCATCATTAAGCTATGTAATGAGAATGAAAACATTCTTTGAACACTTAAGATGTTGTTCATGTCAATTAAACAATCTTTTCTGATAAAAAATGTAGTGCTGCAGCCTGATGTGCAGATGGAATCTTTTAACATTTTAATACTAATTTCAACATTAGCATTGCTTGTACATTTCTTCATCTTTTTGTGACTTCTGGGCATACGGAGATGTCTGAAGAGTTTGAAGGAAATGTCGATGTGTGGTAACAGATAAACTTTCGATGTGAAAAGTGGCTGGGTGGATGCTGTGCTGCTCTTGGCTGAGGTGACCATGTGTAGGGGGGCATTTCAAGTGGTCTGTTGTCCTGGGCCCCGGGAGAGCAGGGAGTGGGACACAGCTTTGGGTCCTCATTATGTTGCATCTATTGGGTGAGAACGGGTCCCTCAGATGACTTTGTCCTGGGCCTGGCCAAAGCTGTCACCGTCCCTGCTTGTTTGTGTCTCCAGGGCCGTGCTAAGGTTTTGGAGGCACTAAGCATAGCTTGTTAGGAGCCCCCCCCCCTCACAATGTATTACTATTATTATTATAATTATTATTATTATTATTATTATTATTATTATTAATAATAATAATAATAATAATAATAATAATAATATCAATAATAATAATATCAACCTACGAACTAATAAATATATATCTTTTTGTCATGTAATTCAGTATTTTTTTCATGATGATGTTTTTTTTTGTCAATCTCAATTTAAGAGGCCCCAATTTTGGGTGCAAAGTGGTTGGTGCCCCAAGCACTGGTGGTTGCCCTAAGCACTCTGCATACTCTTCTTATGTCTAGCGGCCGCCCTGTGTGTCTCCCTGGTGATGTGCATGTGGGCCGGTGAGTCAGCTCAGTCAGTCAGGACCAGCAGCTCCTCTGATCCTCCAGCCAGGAGCCCCCATGTACTCCACCTCACGCAGAGACCATCACAGGCCACACAGCAGTATGCACACACACACACACACACACACACACACACACACACACACACACACACACACACACACACACACACACACACACACACACACACACGCTCAGCAGTACACACACACACACACACACACACACACACACACACACACACACACACACACACACACACACACACACACACACACACACACACACACACACACACACACACACACGTATGCTCAGCAGTACAGTACACACACACACACACACACACACACACACACACACACACACACACACACACACACACACACACACACACACACACACACACACACACACACACACACACAGAGTGAGTACTCAAATGTTTATAAGGTAGTGAATAGTGATGTCAACAATAATCGATTCGGTAATGCATCTGCGATGCGGGATCAGCATCATTTAGCAACAAGTAATCTATGTGGAATATTTGTTCAAGTTCCTACTACTTCCATGGGCATGTCCGGTGTACATTAACTTCATTAAACTCTAATTTTGTTGTTAGAAAAAAGTGTCTGTCTCTCAACTAGCCTACGCCTATAAATAATCAAAAATGCATGCCATTTCCTCAGTCGCCTCCCGCTTCTCTGGGAGACTGCACCGAAACGTGCCATCACGAACATGACCTATAATAATGTTGTAATAATATAACAGCAGTGCGAACTATATCTGATTACTATTTGGGTCTATCAACAGTCGGGAGACGGTGACTGGGCTCTGATGAATCCATTGAATGTAGGGGAGAGATTATGGCAATTTGGTCAGTTTTTCTTTCCCTTTCTATAATGTAAATAGGATAGTCTGTTATCATCCATCCATCCATCCATCCATGCACTCCCCCTCCCACTACTGTGACAGCAGCCAGTGAGCCCCATACATGGAAGCCGTGGCTGTGCCCACCTGCCTGCCTGCCACTTTCCTGGTTCATGTGCTCATGTGTCCTGGTGAAGTCTTGTTGCGTAATTGAGCAGATAGGTGATTATAATTGTAGATTTGTTCCCCAATACAAAGTGTTCTCTGTGGAGTGGAGGGGTCTCAGACAGGTGTGAGACAATGGGGAAGCGAAAGAGGAGAGGTGGGCAATGTCTTGGCAACGCAGCAACGACCTTAAATGAACAAGGGTGTGTGTGTGTGTGTGTGTGTGTGTGTGTGTGTGTATGTGTGTGTGTGTGTGTGTGTGTGTGTGTGTGTGTGTGTGTTCACATGTGTACATGGGGAGGATGATTCTTCTGTGTTCCTGAGTGACAGTGTCTGACGCACATGGCAGCTGAGCTCTTTGATATACAAATGAAGGCAATGGAAGTACCCTCCTTCTCCTCAAGGTTTGGTCCCCATGCTCAGTACCCCCACCACCACCACCACCACCACCCCCACCCATCTGAAGTGGCCATCCCCATTCATAACAATCTCATTTCATGCATGTAACTATGGCTGCTAAGACAGCAGCAAGAGATCAATTTCAAACAAACAAAACACAAGGTCATGACAGCACAAACATGCTGAGTTGCCAAATATCACATAAGAAAAGGCAACCCTGATTCACTGGGTGAATGAATGAATGAATGAATGAATGAATGAATGAATGAATGAATGAATGAATGAATGAAACAAGAGGGCATAGTTACATCATTACAATGTCCATAAATAGGCCTACATAACCTACATAAAACTTGGTGAATGAGGGGTGATACATAAACTTTTGCACTGTGGCCATTGGATGGTAGATGCTTACAGCAAAACAACAATTTGTTCTGTAGGGCCTATGTTTTGAATAAAATAATAATAATAATAATAATAATAAAACATATAGCCAATTAAGTGTCTATGACAGCACACGGAAATATTAAACGAAACAAAACGTGCGCTGTCATACACCCCTGCTGTTTCCCAACATGTGTAAACTACAGTACATCACCACTCCAACAACAGAGCTGACCAGCGCAGACCTTGTGTGCGTCTCATAAATAAATAACCAAGCTATGAATTATGTGTCTTGCGTCTCCACAAGCTCATGTGACATCAGACCCTGCCGAGGTTTCCAGGATAGGCTACCTGACTAGTATTAAGCGTTCCAATTAGATTGGATTGACCCGACCCCCTGCGTGCGCAAATGAGAACCCACTGCGGATGTTGAAGTAAGGAGAGCCAGTTGACGCAACCGAAGAGATAGGACACATTTTCTTTAGTTCAGACAGCTGAGGAACAATAGACCAACAGAAGAGGTGAGTTTGGAAATATGTGTGTGTTAAACGTAGGCTATTCTGCGCTTTGTCAACTAAATAATAGGCCTACTTGCGCGCAATTTGTGGGTTGCGCCTTGGTGATTCGCGCTATTGAGAGATAAAAAAAAACACTTAAAGCAGCAGTGATGAGTCGCTGCATCGGATGTGCATTTTCTCATTCAACCAGTCAGTCGTGTCAAGATCAGGCCAGATCGATTTCTGTCCATCATGGTGAGATGATTTGGTGGGACATCCGACCCCTATGTGAAACTCTATCTTCTCCCCAACAAGTCCAAGACGTACGAGACCAAGGTCTTCCGGAAAACACTGCAGCCGGTCTTTAACGAGCACTTCAAGTTCCAGGTGGAGTTCCTCAGAAACACTTATAGGCCAATGTATTGTCAGCATTAGTGTTTGTTGCCAATATGTATATCATTGTAATCACATGAATATGAAAAAAATTGAATGTGACACACTGTATATAACACTAAATAAACACTATGAGTGCACAAGTGATAACTTCATGTAGTTTTAACTTCACACAGAAAAAAAATGCAATACGTATGTATGGTCCCATTCGATTTCAGTGTTGAATTCAACTTGTTGATTGTTGTATGCAAACAGTGTTATATCCAGCTCCCCAAGGGGGAATTTAACTCTCAAAGAGCATAATTAACAGCTGATCAATTGCGACCATAGACTCTCAGAATAGTCTTGAATTAACACTGCAGTTTTCACTGTGCATGCTGTTCTGCTTTGTGATACAGATCAAGCAGCCTGAGCTGAGCGAGTCCACACTAGTGATGCAGGTGTACGATTTCAATCGGTTCTCAAAGCACGACATCATTGGTGAACTCCGGCTACAGCTGTCCTCAGTGGACTGGAACCATGTCATTGAGGAGTGGAAAGATCTGACCGAGGCATCCAAGTTTGAGGTAACGGGGTTAATGATTTGTCCAGCTTCCTTCTCCAAATCAAGTCAAATTAAGCACCAAGAAATGAAAGTACACATAGTACAACATTTTAGCTCCAGGTGAAATGTTGTTCATTTCAGGGCTTCTTTTGACTTAAAGGTACCATATTTTACTTTAGATAAATGACTTATAAAGGAAAGTTTGGTTGGTAGAGTATGATTGTGTGTTTCCCTGCTGATAAAAAGTGAGGTACACAGCTGTAGGCTACTTATATTTCGCTGTGTTCCCAACACCTTTGATGATTTTTTGATCTAATGCTGTCAGTTCCAATCTTTGCTGAATGTACTGTATTTGCCCATGTCACATTTCTGTGTTATTTTTCGTCATTCCATTGTTAGGAACAATGTAAGGTTGCAAAACACTAATCCAACATTTTCATTATTCTCTTGAACCCCAATCTGTCTGATACAGCAAGAGAATTTGGGAGATATCTGCTTCTCACTGAGATATGTCCCCACAGCCAGTAAGCTTACTGTTGTTATTCTTGAAGCAAAGCATTTGAAAAAAATGGACCATGGAGGAGGTTTATCTGGTAAGTAGTCTAACATTAAAGGATAACTTCAGTCAATTATAACATGCAGTTGTAATGCTCACACTACCCTGGACTTGTCAGTACCTGAGGGTTTTTTTCTTTTTCTTCAGCCTTTTCCGAGATCCTGGTCATTGTAATGGGGGCAGCGGTTTGTTTAAAAAAAACATTTTTATTTGTTCCCAAAAACATCCAACAGGTTATGCAACATCAGCAGACAACTAGCAAACAGCGGTACCTTTTGGGAAAATATTTTTTTAATGTAAACAAACGCTGCCCCCATTAGAATAGCTCATATTTCGGAAAGGGCTGAGATGAAAAATGTGGCATCACCGGGCACTGACAAGTCAAGGGTAGCGTGAGCAATACAACAGCATATTGAAATTGACTGAAGTGGTGATTTAATGTTAGCTACATTAACTCTCTAACATCTTGATGTGTCATTACCTTGGTCTGGTTTGTTTTCAGATCCTTATGTCAAAATTCAGTTGACATTGGACAAGAAAAAATGGAAGAAAAAGAAAACATCTGTGAAAAAGAGAACACTAAACCCATATTTTAATGAGTCTTTTACATTTGAAGTTTCTTTTGACCAGATTCAGGTTAGTTGACCTTGCAAACTTCATTGGTTTGACATATAATTAATTACATTCTTATTACATAGATTATTAGTTAATTTACTGTATATAGACTTCTTTAATTCATGCATTGCTTAGACTAGAATACACAACTAGAAAATGTCAGAAAATGAACAAAAATATATCTTTCTTGCTATCCTATTAGTATCCTACATATTACATCGGTTAAATTCATAATATGATAAGAATGTGTAAAACACTGTGAGTGTGATGAACACTGAGACTCGTCTTGTTGTCTGTTTCCACGTCGTCAACTGACTATATGCCCCTCGTGATCTGCAGAGGGTCCAGTTGGTGATTTCCGTGTGGGACCATGACAAAGTCAGCAGGAACGACGCCATCGGGAAGATTTTCCTGGGCTGCGACGCCTCGGGCAACCAGCTGCGGCACTGGGCAGACATGCTGTCCAACCCCCGCCGGCCAGTGGCCCAGTGGCACACCCTCCTACCCGCCGAACAGGTGGATGCCACCCTGGCACTCAAGCACACCATCAAGATCCCCTTCACTGGCAAAACCTTCTGATGGGACTATCCACCTTTATCCAACAAGTCCTCCTGTCCATTTCATATAATTTTGTACTCTGACAGAGTATCCGGTCTGCTAGTTCCGATGAGAGCCCCCCATGCTAGCATTGTGATGCCCATGTAACTGGTGGATAATTAAGCGGATATTAAGACCGGCAGATGAGGGACCAAAATCCTATAATGATGATCAATGGGCCAGCAATGGAATTGCTAAATGCTAGCAGACACTGCAAACAAACCAAGGGAGCAGCAAGCACAATGGTGCAGCAAAACACTCGGGATAAAGCTGACTGTGTTATCCAGCATATATGGAAGGAAATATGTAGTTCATGTTAAATTAATGTTACTCTGGAATAAAACAATCAAATAGACGGGCAAAATGGAGCTTCAATCATTTCAATACTCATAAACATATACGTTCCATCCCAATTAAAATCTCTCTCTCTCTCCCCC
This sequence comes from Engraulis encrasicolus, assembly GCF_034702125.1. Lineage (NCBI taxonomy): Eukaryota > Metazoa > Chordata > Actinopteri > Clupeiformes > Engraulidae > Engraulis > Engraulis encrasicolus. Next base: position 36,914,439 of record NC_085860.1, on the reverse strand, counting down.
TCTCTCTCTCTCTCTGGAGAGAGATTAAGTGAGTTAAGATGTGTGAAAGCAGAGAGGCAGATCACACAGCGTAAGCATTTCGCATGCTCTCCTAATCAGTGGCAGTCCCCTAAGGCTGAAAAACTAAGTGTAAGATTCAGTGTGGATAACTCTGTGTCAGCACACGTGCCTATGAAAATTAAGACCCTTAAATGAGGACCCACAGGGTGCCTGAGTGCACTGGAAATGCTGTCATCATTCTGCTAGGTTTATGTCTATGTGGCAAATCTGAAGCAGAGTGTTTGTTGTTGTTCTGTTCTCATCATTAAGCTATGCAATGAGAATGAAAACATTCTTTGAACAGTTAAGATGTTGTTCATGTCAATTAAACAATCTTTTCTGATAAAAAAATGTGGTGATGCAGCCTGATGTGCAGATGGAATCTTTTCATATTTTAATGCTAATTTCAACATTAGCATTGTTTGTACATTTCTTCATTTTTTGTGTGACTTCTGGGCGTACGGAGATGTCTGAAGAGTTTGAAGGAAATGTCGATGTGTAGTAACAGATACACTTTCGATGTGAAAAGTGGCTGGGTGGATGCTGTGCTGCTCTTAGCTGAGGTGACCATGTGTAAGGGGGGATTTCAAGTGGTCTGTTGTCCTGGGCCCCTGGAGAGCAGGGAGTGGGACACAGCCTTGGGTCCTCATTATGTTGCATCTATTGGGTGAGAACGGGTCCCTCAGATGACTTTGTCCTGGGCCTGGCCAAAGCTGTCACCGTCCCTGCTTGTTTGTGTCTCCAGGGCTGCTGCTAAGGTTTTGGAGGCCCTAAGCATAGCTGGTTAGGAGCCCCCCCTCACAATGTATTATTATTATTAATAATAATAATTATTTAATAATAATAATAATATAAATAATAATTAAATAATAACCTACAAACTAATAAATATATATGTTTTTGTCATGTAATTCAGTATTTTTTCAAGATGTTTCTTTTTTTGTCAATCTCAATTTAAGAGGCCCCAATTTTGGGTGCAAAGTGGTTGGTGCCCCAAGCTCTGGTGGTTGCCCTAAGCACTCTGCATACTCTTCTTATGTCTAGCGGCCGCCCTGTGTGTCTCCCTGGTGATGTGCATGTGGGCCGGTGAGTCAGCTCAGTCAGTCAGGACCAGCAGCTCCTCTGATCCTCCAGCCAGGAGCCCCCATGTACTCCACCTCACGCAGAGACCATCACAGGCCACACAGCAGTATGCACACACACACACACGCTCAGCAGTACAAACAGACACACACACACACACACACACACACACACACACACACACACACACACACACACACACACACACACCTCAGCAGCACACACACACACACACACACACACACACACACACACACACACACACACACACACACACACACACACACACACACACACACACAGCACTACACACACACACACACACACACACACACACACACACACACACACACACACACACACACACACACACACACACACACACACACACACACACACACACACACACACACACACACACAGAGTGAGTACTCAAATGTTTATAAGGTAGTGAATAGTGATGTCAACAATAATCGATTCGGTAATGCATCTGCGATGCGGGATCAGCATCATTTAGCAACAAGTAATCTATGTGGAATATTTGTTCAAGTTCCTACTACTTCCATGGGCATGTCCGGTGTACATTAACTTCATTAAACTCTAATTTTGTTGTTAGAAAAAAGTGTCTGTCTCTCAACTAGCCTACGCCTATAAATAATCAAAAATGCATGCCATTTCCTCAGTCGCCTCCCGCTTCTCTGGGAGACTGCACTGAAACGTGCCATCACGAACATGACCTATAATAATGTTGTAATAATATAACAGCAGTGCGAACTATATCTGATTACTATTTGGGTCTAGCAACTAGTGGTGTGGATTGGCACTGCCCTCACGATCCGATTCAATCACGATTCGGGAGGTAGTGATCCGATTCGATTCGATTCTATGCGATTCGATACGATCCGATTCAATTCTACAATGCATTGCAATGCAGTACATTTCTACTGAAAGCAAAGCAAATGTTTCATCAGTCATGATGAGGCAACACAAATAGGCAGATACTGAGCAACAATTTATTGGCTGTTTTCTGGATCAGTCTGTATCAGTCTTGATGAATCCATTGAATGTAGGGGAGAGATTATGGCAATTTGGTCAGTTTTTCTTTCCCTTTCTATAATGTAAATAGGATAGTCTGTTATCATCCATCCATCCATCCATCCATGCACTCCCCCTCCCACTACTGTGACAGCAGCCAGTGAGCCCCATACATGGAAGCCGTGGCTGTGCCCACCTGCCTGCCTGCCACTTTCCTGGTTCATGTGCTCATGCGTCCTGGTGATGTCTCGTTGCGTAATAATTGAGCAGATAGGTGATTATAATTGTAGATTTGTTCCCCAATACAAAGTGTTCTCTGTGGAGTGGAGGGGTCTCAGACAGGTGTGAGACAATGGGGAAGCGAAAGAGGAGAGGTGGGCAATGTCTTGGCAACGCAGCAACGACCTTAAATGAACAAGGGTGTGTGTGTGTGTGTGTGTGTGTTCACATGTGTACATGGGGAGGATGATTCTTCTGTGTTCCTGAGTGACAGTGTCTGACGCACATGGCAGCTGAGCTCTTTGATATACAAATGAAGGCAATGGAAGTACCCTCCTTCTCCTCAAGGTTTGGTCTCCATGCTCAGTACCACCCACCACCACCACCACCACCACCCCCACCCATCTGAAGTGGCCATCCCCATTCATAACAATCTCATTTCATGCATGTAACTATGGCTGCTAAGACAGCAGCAAGAGATCAATTTCAAACAAACAAAACACAAGGTCATGACAGCACAAACATGCTGAGTTGCCAAATATCACATAAGAAAAGGCAACCCTGATTCACTGGATGAATGAATGAATGAATGAATGAATGAATGAATGAATGAATGAATGAATGAATGAAATAAGAGGGCATAGTTACATCATTACAATGTCCATAAATAGGCCTACATAACCTACATAAAACTTGGTGAATGAGGGGTGATACATAAACTTTTGCACTGTGGCCATTGGATGGTAGATGCTTACAGCAAAACAACAATTTGTTCTGTAGGGCCTATGTTTTGAATAAAATAATAATAATAATAATAATAATAATAATAATAAATATAGCCAATTAAGTGTCTATGACAGCACACGGAAATATTAAACGAAACAAAACGTGCGCTGTCATATACACCCCTGCTGTTTCCCAACATGTGTAAACTACAGTACATCACCACTCCAACAACAGAGCTGACCAGCGCAGACCTTGTGTGCGTCTCATAAATAAATAACCAAGCTATGAATTATGTGTCTTGCATCTCCACAAGCTCATGTGACATCAGACCCTGCCGAGGTTTCCAGGATAGGCTACCTGACTAGTATTAAGCGTTCCAATTAGATTGGATTGACCCGACCCCCTGCGTGCGCAAATGAGAACCCACTGCGGATGTTGAAGTAAGGAGAGCCAGTTGACGCAACCGAAGAGAGAGGACACATTTTCTTTAGTTCAGACAGTTGAGGAACAATAGACCAACAGAAGAGGTGAGTTTGGAAATATGTGTGTGTTAAACGTAGGCTATTCTGCGCTTTGTCAACTAAATAATAGGCCTACTTGCGCGCAATTTGTGGGTTGCGCATCCACTTACAAATAAAAATTCCTTAACCAGAAGGGATTGCATAATTGTTGTTATGTTTTCAAACAACCGCTCTACTACTGGCACCGACATGCGGCAGTTTATCATCCGTTTTGGGCACATTTTGAGGTCCTGCGCACCGGTGGCGTTGAACGGATGACTGCATTTCCCAGATACCACTTCTTTGTCGCTCCTGTGAGGTGGAAACCCACGTGAGTCTCATTCAGCCGTGAGCCGCAGAGAGGGAGTGAATGGCGAGGTGTTCGTGTTGACCAAATTCCGTCAGTTCTGTGGCGGACGCTTCGGTCCAGACCAACAGATTGAAAGAAAAGTCTATAATCTGGAGGTTCGTTAGCGTTGACGTCCAGTATGCCTCCGTGATTAATTTGATTGCATCGCAGCAATGACGAGGCTGGATACTGCACCACTTTGTCAGCAAGCTGTAGCTTAATGCAATGGTGCACACACTGCGCCTTGGTGATTCGCGCTATTGAGAGATAAAAAAAAACACTTAAAGCAGCAGTGATGATTCGCTGCATCGGATGTGCATTTTCTCATTCAACCAGTCAGTCGTGTCAAGATCAGGCCAGATCGATTTCTGTCCATCATGGTGAGATGATTTGGCTGTGATCTGCAGCAGTTGTCTTTATCGTTTACATCGATCAGAGGAATGTTATGTGTTTGTGTGCCATTTCATGTTGTTATGGGGGGTGCGTGGGTGTTGACAATTGCAGATGCCGCATCTAAGTTGTTCGTGCACAGGCATTCACTTGTACTTCCATTCCATGTTGCATTATTGTGGAAGCAGGGGCAGGCTGGATGTGCTTGATTCGTCTGTCTCACTCAACTCATGTATGGCCTCGGATTTGTCTCCCACAGGGGGCAGAAGATGGAAGCCCTTGAAAAATGGAACAAAGACTTCATAGCACTGAAGCTGTTGGATAAGAAAACAACTGCAAAACAACATGGCAAAACAGGTACCAGTATCGAAGTTACTATTAAATACCTGAGTCGTTTGCACTTAAACTTTGTGAATAGAATGCTCATCAAGTTGAAATTCCTCAGTTAAACTCAAACTTGCACTTTGTGCCTAGAATGCACACCAAGTTTAAATTCCTTAGTTAAACTCAAACTTTTTGATTTGTAGCCTATGTAACGTCTCACCTGAATCTAATGGAGCATGTACTTTTTCTTGTTCCCACAGGCATGATCGTTAAACGTCTCAATTCTTTCAAATCTCGAAATCGTTTACACTCCCAGCCCATCAGCCGTTCAGAATGTGTCACAGGTAAGGATGCCTCTCCACCACCACCAACCCCACCATATAATTGCCCATTGCCTATGAGGCCTTGATGGATATGTGCTCAACTCCTTGGCAGGGCATCATTTCCGCACATAATAATCATGACCATGCGCTGATGGCTTGATTGCAGCCCTGCTATATATGATCCAGCGTTTCGCTGTTGCTGACTTATGATGGTGATGGCCATCTGAGCACAGCGTTCCCTCCAGGGGCTTTCTGCTGTGCTTGTGTGTGCGTGCGTGCGTGTGCGTGCGTGCGTGTGTGCTGTTGTGTGCCTAGCAAGGTGGCTCCTTATCTATCCTAATTACATTTAGTGACAGAGACAAACATTGACATTTTCGCTGTCCTTTTGTTAATCACGTTGAGCCTTTTCTTTCCCAGGGTTTAGGGACGGTGTTAATGTTTAGCCACAATGCAAGCAACCGGACCTCTGTCCACAAAGCAAGCCTAAGGCCTGTCTATAACTTGGGCCGGGGTTGCCCATGTGCTGTCTCCCCTATAGCTGTGATGGATTAGAGTTATATGTATCTTCTCCATCAATTTCCATCAAATATGAACCAAAATTAATATTTATGTTCTTGTAAAACACACACACAGCACACACACACACACCACCCACATTCGCAAAACACCTCAATAGATCTTACATCATTTCAGCTGAGCTTGTTTTGAAAGGAAAACCCATTATGTTGACAAGGACATCCAGGCTCATAAGTTCTCTCACGACTCTTCCTGTTGCACCAATGCAGCGGCAGTTTCACTCTCTATAGAGAGAGAGAGAGAGAGAGAGAGAGAGAGAGAGAGAGAGAGAGAGAGAGAGACAGAGAGAGAGAGAGGTGAGGTGCGTTCCAATGTCAGTGCTGTAGCACCATTTATCTGCAAACGGGATTGATGCACGGGAGTGAGAGCGTGGAGTGGAGTGGAGTGGAGGGGTGGAAGTGGTAGCGCTAATGCTTGAGTCGTGCTGCTGGTAAAGACACTCTGGCATTATTAGTGAGTGTCCTCGTGGATTCAGCAGCAGCAGCGGCGGTGGCGGCGGCGGTCGTCAGGTGGTTCCTCCAATGGGTTCCACTGATACTGTGTGTGAGCTCAGGGCCGGATTAATGCACAGGGTTGATATGGCTGCAGCCTAGGGGCCCCCACGTGCCAGGGGGGCAGATTTGCGACTAGACTTGCAGAGTTTTGACAAGATGCAATACTGAAAAATATATCTATTTTGTTTACTACAGTTGGTAGACATGTTATATTAAATTCCTAAGTCGTAATTACAACACTGACTATATATTTATCGCGAAATGTGCCTTCTGGAGGCTCCACAGCAACCTGTAGCCTAGAGAGAACACTATTGCGTAACATTACACTTAGCTGACACTTTTTATCCAAAGCGACTTGGAGTTATTTAGGAACCTGGGTATTGGTTACAGGCCCTGGGGCAATGTGGGGTTAGGTGGCTTGCTCAAGGGCACTTCAGCCATGGGTGAAGGTGCTGGTAAGGATGGGATTTGAACCTGCAAACCTGTGATATAAATGGCCAGCGCTCTAACCATTTTTTGCTTTTGCCTTCTGTGATAAGACGGTTGAAGAGATGGACAGGGAATGGATGGGATAGGACTGGAAAGGCCTTTGGAAGGCCTTGGGCTGGAATCAAACTCAGGTCCTGGCGTATTAGTATGGTGCCTTAGCTGCTTGAACCACAGTAGTGGCCCTTTATAACTTTTCTATGATGGCTTTGTCAGACCGAGCTCCATGTCCGCCAGACTAGTGATGCTTCTCCTCATCCTCCGTGTCAAACTGAAATTCATAGTAGGCCCAAAATCAAAATCTGGGCTAAAGTAGCGGGCCACATTCAATATTTATTATAAAATGCTCTGAAATTATGCATGCGCAAAATACCTAAAGCATGGCGAATATCACAAATACTCATTCCCATCATATACATGTACTTGTATGTGCTATTATGTACTTGCACTAGCCTGGGCCCACTTATAATTGCTATGCCTGCCAGACATATCTCTGATTAATGGTATATACTGTATGGGTGGCTATAATACACGTCTGCAATGATCTCACAGGCCACATTAAATCACTGTGTGAGTTGAGTTTGACACGTGTGCTCTACTCCCTAGGCTCCTGCCCCAACCTGATCATGAGTAGAAATGAGCACCCGGACCCCAGGCCCCTACCAGTGGCCCTCACCCCCCAGCTTCCCCCTCGGGCTCACAGACCCCTGTGTCTGTCCGTCTCCTCCGACAGTAATGGCCGCTTCAAAGCCCTGGAGACGCAGGAGTGGAAGAACAACCTTAAAGCTCAGGTGACGTTTGTGTCCTGTGTTGTTATTAGTTGTTGGTAGACTAAAGGACTTTTCTGGACAATTTCAACATGCAGCTGTATAGTTCACACTGCCCTTGACTTGTCATTACGCGAAGACATAGCATTTGTTTTTGCTTAGCCGTTTCCTGGTATCCTAGCCTGCTAAATAGGGGCATTGTATGCTTACATGGTGTTTGAAACTTCTTAAGACACAGCTTTTTCAAATAAAATAATGTGTTGCACAAAAACTCAATTTTTTGGGATGATGGTTGCTGTATGTTAACGCTTCAAACACCATGTACAACAAACCACAGCTGAAATTGGCCAGAATTGTCCTTAAGTGTAATACATTGTATTTTAGTTCATGTCCATATGAGAGCAATGACCACAATATATCCTTTTATATTATCTTTGATCCTGTTTGTTTGAAATTGTTGTTTAAAACCTGTTTGTGAAGGCACAGATTAATACAAACACATCTCACAGACTGGCTGTCCTTACTTCATGCCGTAACAACAAAATTGGCTGTGTAATATTTCCAGAATTTGTGCTGCCCATTCACAAATGTTACCTTTTCCTTTTCCACAAATACTTACCACCGCTATCAAATTCAAAGTATTCATTATGACTGGGAAAATTGCACTTTTCACACATGAAAAGGGGAATCTTCTCCATGTCCGCCATCTTGAATTTCCAGACATAGACAGCTGCAAAGCTCACTGTACTTTGGTCATGCTAATAAATATTAATTTATTACTTCATAAAAATCAAATGAAAAGATCAAATTTGGCAGTAGGAAGCACAGTTTCAATGACCAGCATAGTTGCAATACGCCCTTTGGCTGCCATCTTACACGGCGCACCTTTAAATGGCTTTTTGAAATCAACAGTGACTGCAGTATGAGGGCTCAACCTCAAGGACAACCATGTCATGATTACATGTAAATATAACCTCCAGTATATTATAAGGCCCATCATGGCGATTCACCCTTAAGTTTATAATTGCAAATCAATTGCTCACCCAGCCCTAGTGCGAGTAGACGCATAGAGATGAAATATTTAACACTTGGCAGGCTAGGTCTATGTCTAAAAGATGGCTGCTGCTCGTAAATAAGAGCTACTGCTCTATCAGCTCCAGAATCGATTGAGGGACAGCGTAAAGGTAGTGTCAATATGTACATGTGTAAGTAAGTAAGTACTGCTCACACTGTTTTAGCCAATCTAGAATTGACTGAGGTCTTGCTAGGTTTCCTTCTCTTTTTTTAGTTAAGGTTACCACCTTGACAACAACCCGCTCCTACCTTGACAAGGTCCACTAAAACATGCATAGTTTTTATTTATACATGTATTAAGATAATCAAATGTAACTTCTAAAGTTTCTGTACAAAAACTATGAAGGGTATTATGTTTGATGGGTATTTTGTGGTTTTGTAGATTTTATGTTTGATAGGTTTGATGCATCGTCTTTCCAGTCATGATGGTCACATGTCTCTGATCTAGGCTACAACCTGCCCTCCCACTTTGACTAACAAACATGGGAAACATTCACCATTTCCCAATGTCAAGTGTATGAGCCTTGGTAGTGTGTCAGCCTAATTAGTCACGCCCAGTGATTGGATACTCCGCAGAGTTTACCAAAGAGTATCCAACCACTGTGCTTGATTACGAAGGCTGACGCACTTCGAAGGATGCACACTAGACATTGGGAAACGGCCATAGTCTTGTCTAATACTGTGGTGTTGTGGCCATGTGTTGGCAGATGGAGCAGGCCCACAGCGCCGGTGCGGCCAGCAGCACGGGCTCTCTGGAGCGGGCGTCTCTCTTCTGCGCGTCGGGCTCCGCCACTACCTCCTCCAGCTCCGGCCTGTCCAGCCCCGTGGACACCCTGACCAAGAGCAAATCCTCCAGCCGCTTCTCCCTCTTCTCCCCGCCTTGGAACAGCAGCTCCGAGTCCGACTCCAACCCGCCATCCCGCTCCGGCTCCAAGAAGCTGCGCAACTACAACCGGCGGGCGGTGTCAGGGCTTGGGGTGGGGGTCGGGGTCGGGGTAGGCTCCATTAGCTCCAAGGGACCTTCCTCCTCTTCCGACAGCTCCGAGGGCAAGCATGGCAGTGGCGGTGGTGGCGGCGGCCTGGAGCACTTCCAGTACTCGGAGCCGGTCATCTCCAAAGTGACGGACTACATTTTCGTGGGGAACCTGAACGCGGCGTACAGCGGGCGCACGCTGTGCCGCAACAACATCGACAGCATCATCGACATGAGCAACCTGCCCGGCGAGGCCAGCCTCAGCCTCATCCCCTGCACCTGCTCGCGCGGCACCAAGCACAGCTGGTCGCGCCTCAAGGTGGACATCGGCGAGCTGCCCGAGAGCGCGGTGGTGCCGCCATCGTCGTCGGAGGGCTCCGCGGCGCTAAAGCCGCGCTGCTTCGAGGACATCAACGAGTGCATCGACGCCTCCACGGAGAAGCGCAAGCGCGTGCTGGTGCACTGCCGCGACGGCTTCTCGCTGGCGCCCACCTGCATCATCCAGTACCTGATGGTGCGCCAGAACATGCGGCTCATCGCCGCCTACGAGCTACTGAGGGCCAAGCACCCGCTCAACATCAGGGAGTGTCACCAGAACGTCCTGGTGAGCTTGGAGAGGGCCTTGCGACCCGGAGGGAGCATGGAGCCCGAATGCTTTAAACAAGCCATCTCGCGGAAAGTTGCCTGGACCTGACCCACTTCTCCACCCCTTCCCACGCACTCTACACTCTCCAGTCCCGGGCTTAGTCAGATATACATATTTTTCATCTTTTTTCCCCCACTAAATAGTATATTATTCATATGAAATGATATGTGTAGAGAATGGAGAAGGTAGCTGTTTTTTTTGTAATTCAGTGAATTGGTTACTAATGGTTGTGTATTTGGTGGTGAGTTAAACAGATGCTGAATATTTTTTTCCTCTCTTTCAGTGATGGTGGTTTTCAGAGTTTGTGGATTTTCGCCTAGTGTAGTTCTCAACACAGGGAACTTGATCCCCTGGAAAACAATAGTTCTCTTCACAGCTGCTAAATCCTACATTTTAGTGAATTCTAGTCACCACGTGTAATACTTTGCATTTTTCAAAACGGTTATTGGTAGTGCGAATTCCATGTGCAATCTGTGCGAAAAAGGGGGGGGGGGGGGGGGGGGGGGGTATATGAATGAAGATTGTTATTGGGGAGTATGGGGGGAGCTGGGAGGTGTGTGTGTGTGTGTGTGTGTGTGTGTGTGTGTGTGTGTGTGTGTGTGTGTGGTGTGTGTGTGTGTGTGTGTGTGTGTGTGCGTGCGTGCGTGCGTGCGTGCGTGCGTGCGTGCGTGCGTGCGTGCGTGCGTGCGTGCGTGCGTGCGTGCGTGCGTGCGCGCGTGCGTGCGTGCGCGCATGCGTGTTTGGGGTGGGATGGGGGGGGGGCGTAACCTCAGCTGGGGAAGGGCTCAGGCTCAGGCTCTAGCAGTTGTGTCCCACTGATGACTGCCATAAAGAAGCCAGTCCAAACGACTGATTACAAACCACAGAGACACAGCTCCCACAAGCTAGCTGTCCTGATGTCAACTTTCAAGACACTCAGTGTAAAAACACACTGTATATGGCATCTGAGCCCAGATCAGGGTGTGTGATGCATGCACAGCATTCCCCTTCCTCACAGTCACAACCACAGGGTCATGGGACAGAGAGGAGAGTGCCATGGGTTGTGGAGAGTTGTCCTCTATGAGGAAAAAAAACGGACTTGCATACAGAACTCTTGCTCAAACCTTGACTTTAAAAATATATATTTTCGTGGGTTTGACTTGACTTTGTTTTTTCTCTGCCTATTTTTTTTTTGTTTAAATGTGAGCTGTTCTGTATATGGTGAAACTGGAAATGGCCGATTTGTGTGTGTTGACAGAGTGCCAGTATTAGTTTTATTGAATATAATTGTGATACAGTGTTCTACTGTTCAGACACGGTTATTCATTGCACTACTTATGAGGTACTTTACGCACAGGCTGTCTATGTTTTGGTCCACTGGGCCGACAGTTGGTCCCTTGGTTCACTGGGTTATGTTTTAGGTCCTCTAGAATTATATTACTCTTTAACAGCTGTACTAAATCACCATTAGTGATTGCGATATTGTACTCCCCAGTCATTTTGTAGTTCACTGGATACTTTAATAGTACTGGTATTGCTCTTGCTTGTCAATAGTGGTGTTCTATTTTGATACTTGGTGACTCATGTTACAGGAATGGAGGCTCAAAGAGTTTTTTGGTGCCTTTGCTTGAAGTTCTTTCTTGACCTGTTGTTGTTACAAAGGCACTCTCTGGTTACCAAGGACCAGCGTTGACAATGGGAGTTGGATCTTCTGAAGTGCTAGAATTGAAGTGCTGTGTGGCGTGTGTGCCTCTCATGGCATATGGCACAATGCGGTTTGATATACGTACTTGCTCGTCATTGTAAAAGTTTTGTTTTCAGTGATCATGCTGTGAGCAGTGGCAGTATATTTCAATGTGATGGTGACAAGTCTGTGTCAATCTATGCTAATCTACCACAGTACAGTTCTCTATACATGCGTATGCCATTGGAGGTGCTCACGTGACCTCTTGTTCTGGGCATTACAGAAAGGTCAGTCTTCATCAGGTCCTAGGCTTCACATTTGGCAGCCAATATGCCTGCTTAATATTGTTGAAATTTTGTTTTGTTTCGATTGTTTTTCTCCTTCCTTGAAAGAGTGATGTGCCCTCTTTTAGGTCTAACAACTTGATCTCTCAGGTGAACGCTATTGGCCTAGAATGTTCTCAATGAATTTGAAACCAGAATATGTGATGATGATGTATTTTCTGTATTATGTTTTTAGTCATATGCATTTCTATGTAGATATTAAAGATTACAATGCTAAAGTCCTTGAGTCAATCCTTCATGTTTGTCACCATGTATCACATTTTTACTCTCTAGCAGTCCTTATACAAGGGATCCACATAACCGTATCCTCTTTTTTTGTTTTAGTGTCTTGGTTCAGATTATGCACTGTATTTCATATGCATATTAGTTGTTTTCACAAATAAATTCCATTGTTTTCATCACTCATTGATGGCCACCAAGGGGGTACCAACTGGGGCTATGACCTCTACACCAAAGAGCCAGGCTTGTTGTGATGACAAGTCAGAACGCACCACAAGCCTAGTGATTGCTAGTTGTGCCGTGCCCTTCGGGAAGCAGATCTGTACTCTCTTCACACAGGCTGTGTCTCAAATCACGCATTTGTGCACTTCGGGCACTGTGTTTCAGTGCCTAGGGCGCTCACGCTGAAAAATTCAGTTGAGCCAGTGCACTGAAAGTGCCAGGATGATTCCCTAATAATGGAGGAAAAATGCAGTGCTTGAATGATGGGACACTGCATGCACTAAACGGCGGCCATGTTGACAATGACACGGAGGAAATGAGGTATTCACTTCAGTAGAAGAGTTTGGTCAACAGTTTCCTAATTCTGTAAGTTATGTTGATGGGACACCAACCTTTTCATGCCAACAAAAATATTGTACAGTCATGGTTAGAAAATACTCAATTTCTTCCAGAAAATGGTTGCAATCACAAATTCTTTGTTATTAATATCTTCATTTGTTTTTCTTGTAATGAAAAAACACAAAAGAGAATGAAAAAAAGTCAAATGAATGATCATTTTACACAAAACTCCAAAAATGGGCCGGACAAAAGTATTGACACCCTCAGCCTAATACTTGGTAGCACAACCTTTAGACAAAATATCTGCGAACAGCCACTTGCGGTAACCATCAATGAGCTTCCTACAACACTCTGCTGGAATTTTAGACCATCCTTCTTGAGATTTGAAGGGTGCTTTCTCCAAACCGCCACTGTGAGACCCCTCCACAGGTTTTCTATGGGATTAGGGGGTGGACTCCTACATTATGCAGCAAAATGTGTTTTTAGACTTCATCATTTCATGCACACGGTCAAGCAGTCCAGTGCCAGAGGCAGCAAAGCAACCTCAAAACATCGGGGAACCTCTGCCATTTTTGACTGTACGGTCCAAGTTATTTTCTTTGAAGGCCTCATCTTTTTTCCTGCATTCATTTGAATGGAGAGGAAAACACTGAGGCCTTCAAAGAAAAGAATACGGTCTGTACAGTCAAACATGGCAGAGGTTCCCTGATGTTTTGAGGTTGCTTTGCTGCCATCAATGCTTTGTCATCAAGTTCAAACCATTTGTGCATTTGTGTCATATTCCCATTTGCAGGTTCTTCCTGCTCCACATTTTTTGGTATGTCTTTCAATGTCCATATGTCTGATTCAGGATACGCAGTGCATTAGTCTCTCTCTCTCTCTCTCTCTCTCTCTCTCTCTCTCTCTCTCTCTCTCTCTCTCTCTCTCTCTAGTGTGATGAAGAGTGTGATGTCCTACCTTGGCTGGGAGCACACTGAGTCACTCTCACAGTGCAACTGTGTACCAGCTGCAGTGGGCTCTTAGTGCTTCTGTCTGGCCCTGTCTGTTAACACCTTGATCTCTGAGCAACCCCACACTCCCCTCACCACCACCCTGTCCTCCCTCTGATGTGAAGTGGAGTGGTCTATTCCTACTCGATAGTGATGGGATTTTCGGCTCTTTTCTGAGATGCGGTTCTTTTGGCTATGGAGTGCCGGTTCTTTCGGCTCCCCCATACATACGCATTTCTCGCTTAGTTTCTGGCCTACTACTGTCGTGTTTCTTCTCCTTGACTGCTGTCTGTAACCCCTGCCGATGCGCAATATACATATTGGCCAATTTTGGGTATTTTCACACAAAGAAATTGGGAAAAAGTGTTTTCCCGCACCGACAAGGAAAAACAGATCATAGACTCTGGAAATTGCAGAGCATATGTGCAACAAGGGGGAGGGGACAGATAGTGAGGCACCGGAAGACCATAAAAAATGTACAAAATAAAAACAATTCTGCTCCGAAAACAGCTTCCATTGTGGAGCCAGTTCCTGTCTTTCACTTCAAAGACATGGCTCTCAGAACCGGCTCATTCGCGACCGACACATCACTGTGACTGTCGAGTCTTGCTGCTGCTGCTGCTGCCTCTGCTGTACTCGAGATGTGTACTTCCTCGGGCCTGCTGAGTACGTGGTTTCCTCAGAGCTTCCCAAGGCGAAACTCAATCCTCGTCTTTTTCTAACAAGCAGCACACTACAAGCTGTCAAATGGTGAAAGCTTTCTCAGTTTCATTTGTGGTCTCTCTTGACGGCTAAAAATTGAATGCAGGGATTACTGGGAAATCGTTATATGAGTTATGCAAATAGTGGGAATGGGTAGTTTTTGTCTACGTACTGTAGGTCTGTGTGTCTTATCTCCTCATGTGCACTTTCACACCTTTCCATTAGTCATCTCTGATTTCTGCACTAGATGTAATCCTCCCCTCTTCCGTGATAAAGCCCTGTCAGTGTGCCAACACTCAGTTGCACAGAATAGTAGGCTAAGCCCAGCAGGCTGCAGACTACCTCTGCACAAGACATAATATCTGATTCCTAATGTTCTCTCCACATGGCAACGATTTAGATCGAATTTGTCACAAGTATTTGGTCATTCCTGCCTTTTGTTTGCATGGCACAGCCATTTTGGGGGTCCGAAGTTGGTGTTTTGGATGTTGTAAGTGGTACATCTTGATCTTCTCCAGGTTTCCACCTCCAAGTAGAAAAAGAGGACAATGATACTGTTGTAGACTTACCATGTAATGCTCCCTTCTTCATCTTCAAAGACAACTTATCACTGCTAAACACCATCCCTCTGCTGGACACCCCCACTCCCCCTGCGGACCTCCATCACCACCACCAGGACCGCTGACAGCTTTTGCTGGGCCCGGGACAAAGCCATCTGAAAAGGCCCCCTCCTCAATTCATACAATGTAATGGGGTCCCAATTCTGGGCCCTTCCTTTCTCTGGGCCCGGGACAACGGACCCCTTTGTCCCCCCCCTCCCCCTGTCGGCGGGCCTGACCACCACCACCACCACTACCACCCCCACTGCTTGTGTTTTATTTCTTTAATTTCAGCCATGTGTCCCCCACCTACCCCTCCCTTCAAGTGAGGAACAAGACACTGGAGGACCACCAGTCTTCCCCACAATCCATCAGACCGGTCCCCAGTGACCAGCTATTAAAAGGGGGGTGTTGTCTGAAGGAGCAAAATAATGACTATCCCTCTCCGCCTGAAGGAAGGGGGTTATTTACGTATGTAAAAAAGAAAGAGGGGTGGAGTTGGAGGTTTCCATATAGTGTTTCAGCCACTTGTATGCCAATTGGTCTTTTGAATGAGCGCGATACCATAAAGAGAAAGATGGGCTTTACTTGGCCATTGGGAAATGCAATATAAACCGTCGGCATAATCCGGCCCTCCTGCGGCTACTACTCCTTGTCCTCCATCCTTGGCGTCCACGGACCTCTCCTCCTCTTCATTGCATAGGTGAGACCCATGCCACTGTTGGCCCAAGTGAAAGCCATTGTTAGCTAACTGGATTAACACCTTCACTCTTCAAAATGCTTTGGTCTTCATCCGCTTTGGGGACCACGTTGTGTGCCTTTGGATGTCTATGAGCTGCATCTGATGCTGATCTAAAGCCTTTTGTGTGTAAGCCAGGTTTATTTTGACAAGGGTTTATGGTTGATCTCTCCACTGTAGCCTGGATATATGTGGAAGTTAACAATAAAACATTTTGATGGGAAAGTTTGTAAGGGCTTTCAGCGGAATATGTTTTGAATTGGGTGGCCTATTTCTTGTACCTGTAGACTTTGTTTTGATGTTGACTTAAAAGATGCCCAAGCCTTCTCTGTTGTTTTAGGAATGTACAGGTATTGTCAAAGCTGGCACTCACAATAACCACATTGGACACATGGACACATGGACAATAACCACATTGGATTCTGAAAGCAATGCACCTGCTTTATGTAGCTATCAACACAACTCATAGTTGGCTTATAAATATGGTGTTGGCATGGTGAGTTCTGATCATAGTTAGGCGGGGCAACAGCGGAAAGGTATTTGTGAGAGAAATTAGAGATCATTATCTGCATTATGACACTATAGATATCACCCAACGCCTTCTTTGTGCCAGGTTTTTTATCTATGTGACACATTTTTAACTGAGATTACTGGAACGCTTTGCCTTCTTTTGAGCCACTGTGATGGGGTTTCAAGTTGCTCTTTTGCTTATGACTGTTCATTTTTAGTTCTGTCACGTCCAATGTTGTTATTTTTTTAATGGGAAAGCAACTACTGCTATTATTGATACAAAGTACAATGTGACTACCATAAATCCTAAAATTGAGCAGCTGTATGAATATATGATAATTACACATACCTGTTTGTATGCATGACAAAAGTGCCCCAATTTTGTATTATTTAAACTGATCACTTTAAACTGCACTTAAAATTTGTTTAAACATTAACCATTGGAATTCACCATAAACCTTGTTCATGTAATCTTTCCTGAGGGAATTCCGTTGCATCCATCTAGGAACTTGGTGCCATGTCTTAAACATCCCAAACATTTTTTTCCCAGAAGGGTGCATAGACCCTAACAACACTGGGTGGTATCCACATTCACAATTGTCAAGAGACAACGCTACTATAACAGAGCCACCAGAAGAACAACAGCTGAGGTTGATGAACTCCTCCAAATATAGACTTGCATCCACTTAAGCCCAAATGGCTAATCTGCAGTTGGTGTAATATTTCCTCCTGGACCTTCAATTACAGGCACCCCTGTAGGGGCATACCTAGCAAAGTGATTCCATATTTAAATCCACTTGAAGGGTGCAAAGTGCTTCTTTTTTTTTACTTCACAGATGTTATCACTGTCATATGCATGGACCGGTTAGACAAAACGTCTCTGCTTGTATACTATTGTACATTTATGTTGTTGCGATATTTAGTCTACTTGCTTGTTATTTATCCACTGTGCGCAAAACCAAGAATATTCAGTTCAATATGTGTAGTAGAGGTGTGCTGTGGAATGAGTCTAGTCGCACTCGCAGAAAGGACACTTATTTTATTATTATTACATCATTTTTGCAGGGTGTGACCACTCTCCCGCCAAGATGTCAGAGTGAGTTTTATTTATTTTTTCATTTACCTATACCAGATCCATTAATCTTTTGTGTTGGTAATTACTATTACTATTTGCTGTAGATGTATGAACTATGTACTACCATTTTTATTCAATTTTAGTTGTCATACACTTGATTTGTTATTAAATTATTTTTTCCTACATTGTATTTTTCTCCCATTTCCAATGCCTCAGAAAAAAGATGTCATCCAGTCGGAAATACCATCTCAAGGTAGGCTACACACATATTATTTTAACACATTATTTTACATATATTTTACCACAATATATGACTATACTGTAAAAATTAAACAAATTTTGTTTTTGTGTGTCTGTGGGGGAAGAACCCCCCAAAGTTCTCAGAGGACCCTAAAAGTGAGGGACCTGTATGTGACCTAAACTGGTTCTTGGAAGAACCCAAAGGTTTACTTGAAGGTTCCTCGGAGAATCCAGGAATCCAAAGGTCCTTTCAATTCTAACGAGTGACCTGAAATGTTCAGCTCATCACATTCAAACCCTTGGATTGTCATTGTGTAAGAACCCCTAAAGGCTATCTAAGGAACCATGGGGTTCTTCCCAAACTTTTTAGTTCCCCAGAGAACTTTGAGGTTCCCATACGATCTGAATGAAAGTTCTTTGAGCAGTCTTCACATTTTTACATTGATGGTGACCGTAGGTGACGGTGTACTCGTGAAAAATATGCCTTTTCACCTTCTACCTTGTGTCATCCCTACAGAGCTTGATGCTCTCCATCGCCAAAGGCTTGCTGGAGACAGAGATCACAGACAGAGAAGAGGAGAAGAGCCGATACATGTCAGAAAACTGCCCATCTCTGTCTTTGCCCAGTGGTTCACAAGCCCTAATGGTAAAATATTATGCCATTTAATTAATATGTACACTGGTTATGTTTATGTTCATGGGCTTTAGATCAGAGGGTTGCAGGTTCGACTCTCACCCTCTTACTCCCTACCATACACCCATGGCTGCAGTGGCCCTTGAGCAAGGTACCTAACCCCATAAAGCTCTAGGGACTGTAACCAATACCCTGTAAATAACTGTAAATTGATTTTAGCCTTATATATAAGCCCTTTTGGGAAAGGGTGCTCTCTAAATATCTCAGCCTCCGAAGCACATAAAAACATGAAATAAGTTGCATTTAAAAGCTAGGACCCTCATTTTGCATTAGAAGTTGTGTATTTAGCTCCAACATACCAACATTTGTTATTTAAAAACTCAAATCTCAAGAGCCTGAATGCAGCATATGTCGCTCCAGGCTAAGATGGGTTAAATAAAAGCATCAGTGAAGTGTTGTGTAATGTTATCTTCCAGGTTACAGGCGATTATAAAATCCAACATTGTGATGTCATGGCATTTTGCATTGGTGATTTGTGGATTGTTAAAAGACGTGTTTTATTCAGGGCAAAAAGTAAGTGCTTCGGTTTTCATTATTTGGTTGAATCGGCTGACTTCCAGGAGCTGATGAGGACGACAACAGTAACCAAAATGTTTATGACTGCAACAGAGATTCAGTTCACTAAAACTACTCTGTGCCAGTTTTATTCTTGACATTTACAGCCATCAGTGCACAGTGGGGTACACGTTTAATCAGTAATTTCTGTTGGTGATGGGGCGCAAGTAAAATCAGTGTTAAATGGGGTACATTTACCAGTACCAGTAGTTGTGCCAGTGCCCAATTACGGTATATCATACACTGTGTGAAGGATGCAATGTACACAAATAGACAGTTCTCTGCATGTCTGAGTGTCAGTGAACATAAGTGCATGAATGATACAGCTGTAATGCAATAGTGATAGATTATGCTTAAGGTTATGCATGCCTGCAATTTTGCTTGCCTAGGAACTCTGCAGAGAGATACACCACAAAATTGAACGGATTGATGAGGAGAGATACGACCTGGAGGTGAAATCCACCAAAGGCGCTAACGAAGTGAGTACTTATTCAAATCACGGTATATAAATTTGGGTCCGGCAAAATGAACAATCAGAGCTGTTTTGATGCTTTTCTTTTGCCGTCAGATTGATGACCTCAAAATCAAGGTGATTGACTTGAAGGGCAAATTCAAGAAGCCGGTCTTGAGGAAAGTGCGTATGTCGGCCGATCAAATGCTTCAGGCTCTGCTGGGCTCCAAACACAAGGTGAACTTGGATCTGAGGGCGAACCTGAAGCAAGTCAAGAAGGAGGTCAAGGAGGAGGTAAGTTTGCAGCAGCATTCTCAGAAAGATGTACGTACAACATCCACAGTTTTCCATTAACAGGAAGGCTTTCATCGAAACCAAAATGCACTCACTTACATTCAGTGTCTGCATTCTTTCATATACAGTAGAGTAGATGAGTATGCCACTGATGGATTTCATTTTTTTTTTCAGGAGAAGGAGTTGCGTGATGTTGGTGACTGGCGTAAGAACATTGAGGACAAGGCTGGTATGGATGGCAGGAAGAAGATGTTTGAGGGAGGCGAGGTTTAAGTGTTCTTTTCCCAGCAGCTAATCTTTTTCTGGCTATAAGTAGGATATATGCTATAGTTTCCCACAAAATAACAAAACAGCCATCTCTGAAATAATAAATCCCTGAAACTTTTTTTCAGCAATTCAACATGATATGTGTCTTAAGGATTCAATCTTATATTTGTCACTTATCTTGGTGTATGATTTTGTTTATAGATGACTTAGAGATGAATAACGCTCTCTTGCAATAGTGATCACCCTCCAATTACTCACATGAGGAATTATTGACATTTCATTTACATTTGTAACGAGCCAATTAACTCAATAAATAGCTTTGAAATAAACCCCCTGTTTCGTATTTAATGTCTTTACGACTATTTGTATACTGTATTTTTGTCTGCATTGCTGCATATTTCTTTAAATATGTCTTGGGATTTGTATCTTTATTGATAGGACAGTTTAACAGGAAGTGACTGGGAGAGAGAGATGGGTGTAGTTGGGAAATGTCATTTGTTGAGTTTGAACCTGGGTCCCCATGAATGAATAGAATGCCCATTTATGGTATGGTGCACATTAGCGGAGTGCCACAGTACTCCAAGTGCTGCGTATTTAATCATTTACAAGTATTGGTGATTGTACACACACACACACAGACACAGACACACAGACGCACACACAGACACACACACACACACACACAGAGTAGGAATGGTGTTCAGGGACATAACTATAACATTCTAAAACTAGAAATGCACTCAGAGAGTGCAGACCTCCGCCAAGGAAGCTGTTTGATAAAACATTTGACTATGTTACACCCTATTTTTATATGAAGTCTTTCTGCCTTTTTGTGGAATTAGAAATTGGAATCAAAATGTCCTGTCCCGCAATACAGTTTGCGGTCACTGGGGTCGTCTAGATTTCTAGGCTAGCAAAGGGGAAGAATCTTTTTTAAAAGATCTGGATCACCACAAACATTTAATCACTTATTCCTTTGGTCATTTCCAACAACTCCACAAAGTTTCATCCAACTCCGTTCATGAGTTTTTGAGCTATCCTGCTGACAGACAAACAAACAAACAGACAGACAGACAGACAGACAAACCAGCGCGACCGAAAACACAACCGAAAACAACCTCCTTG
Source organism: Engraulis encrasicolus (assembly GCF_034702125.1). Classification (NCBI taxonomy): domain Eukaryota; kingdom Metazoa; phylum Chordata; class Actinopteri; order Clupeiformes; family Engraulidae; genus Engraulis; species Engraulis encrasicolus. The sequence goes on along the minus strand of NC_085860.1, from coordinate 36,893,408 downwards.
GCGGAGGTAATAAATGATTATCAATACTATAGTGTATTGGAAGAATAAAGAAACACCTAAAAGCAACAGTGTGTTTGGCTTAACTGCCATGATTGATAGCCATCAGTCTGGGTCACTAAGTTATGTGACCTCTCTTTAACCTCGCCTTGTAAATTTTGTCTGGCCTGCCATCTCCCTTCGAACCGAAAGAGGAGAGAGTTCACATCAGTTCCCTGTCTTCCCCCCAGTGCTCTCTCTCTCTCTCTCTCTCTCCTGTCCATGGAACTATGACCTTTACCTTGGCATCAGTCTTCACTCGAGACGCCTGTAAGTAACCATGCATTTAATACCAAGATCCTCTCCAAGGTTTTCCGGAATATCTCATTTACGCCTACTGACATTCAACTTGGATTACATTAGATCATGCCAGCCTCAGCATCTCCTGGCAAGTATTGCATGGTCGTCAGTACGCGATGCCATCTATTAAATTATGATGGACATTTGTTACGTTTAGTCGGCGCATGGACACATTTTTGATTTACTGTCAGTGTTATAACTTGTCTCACTTTATTCTTTTGTTTTGCTTTTATTTTTATAGGACACATACCCCGCATAGTATATAGATGAGGTTCATCTGTTTGGGAACAATAGTTAAGGTAAGTCCTTGGCCTTAATTGTTTTGATCACGGAAAAAACCTGAGAACTATTGTGTGAATACCATAAGGATAATATGTTTCCCAAAATAGTTTTGGTCAACTATCTGCCTTTAAGACGAGCCGGGCAGAGGCAATGTCAGCCAGCCTTTCATCTCTGGCTGTGAACGCAGGATGACTATTCGTGTCCTTTGTTCAGCAGACAGTGGCGGCCCCTGTTATACAAATACAACAAAGTAAGAAAAACAATCTTGAAGGACGTGGTTATTTATAAAAAGAAGTGGGCAAGGAGGAACAGGACTGTATTTCATGACCTTGTCAGCCCATTGGTTTGGTGGGTAATCCATCACCATAACGAGAAAGCCTGGATTTACAGTGTGATCATAGAATGCAATATATACCTTCTTAACACTTCATCTGCTTGTCTGCGCGCCCACAGTTGTCTCATCCTCGTGCCAGAGCAGTCCTCTTCTTCTGTGAGGTAAGCAGCATTTGTGTGTACACTGTCTTGAGCGCTTTATTCTTCTCTCTTATTTCCAAAGGCAGACTTAAAGGATGTTGGCAATTGACGGAAAAGTCCAATTGTTCTTTCATTGTATCATTACCACAGCATTTTACGAGATTTATATTGGAAGAAAGACTGAGAAGCGACAGGCTACACATCTCACTTAAAGGTTACTCAGTTCACATGGGTCTGCTTTCGTTTTCTTGAATGGTTAATGTAGTGTACATCTTTGACAATACTGGATTATGTTGTCATTTCGGTATTGTACTGTAAAGTTAATGCTGTTGTATTGTAATTGTTATTGCTGTCAGATCATGCCAACAGTAGCCTAGTTTTAATAATGCATCCATCTCATCAAAAGACTCAGACTCTCTCTCCCTGACCATGATGGCTTATTGCAGCATCATCTTGTGAGGGACCTTCAACCTGTTAGACAGCACATTATCCTGAAAAGCCAGTGGATGGTGTAGATTTATGTTAGTGGACTGTGACCTCTTGCAACGGAGGCGAGAGAGAGTGATATATGGTCTGATGGTGCGACAAGCTGAAAGGAAACACCACGACTAGTAGTGCGTCTGAAACGGATCCTCAAATGTTTGCCTTCCTGTCAGCGCTGTGCTTTTGGGCCAGAACTTGGAGTCCAGTTTGCGACAGGTTGATACTTTTTAACGAGATTTTGATGGAAACTGCTGCTGTGTGTCTTGGGAATGCTAGCGTGTTGTGCGTTGATTGACATGAGTAAATCACTGTGGGCCTGGAAGGATTAGGCAGCTCTGCTGGGACCCTAATCTGAGCAGCTGGCACTGTGGGGCATACACAACACCATCCAAATATACCAGCTCCTTCATCCCTCTTCCTTAGCACAATAGAGTTAGCAGTATGGCTATGTCTTGTGGAACAATCTTGAACATTCTGTGCGCCTTTTTTCTCCACATCTACTTTGGAACCCCTGAGGTGGTTTTATCTGATGTGCTGCCTGGTACTATACACTTGTGTTGGTACACCGGTACACTTGTCCTTTTCAAAGGAGACATGTTTGGATTTGTCGAGGCTTTCGGGAATGCCAGGAAGACCATGCTCTTGTCATCAAGGAAGAAATGCAAAACAGAATCACTCATATGCCAGCTATAAAAAGATGACCAGTGGTGAGGCTATGCCGCTAGGGGTACGGACAGGACATGGGGATCGGCAGGTTATTTCCGTGGTGCTTGTCCTATGTCTTGATCATCTGAGTGATTTTCAAGAAGGCTGCGTTAGTCCAGCCTTGATCCCATCAGGGGTGTTGGGTTGCAGTGACCCCACTGAGACCAGCCTGCCTTAAGAGTGTCACTCAAAATGGGCTGGAGCCTTTCTCCATCTCGCCCCCTCTCCCTCCTGAACACACACACACATGCACACGCTCACAAACCCACATATATAACACATGTACTCATTCTCTGTGTGCCTCTCTCTCTGTCTCTATCTCTCTCTCACTCTCTCACACACACACACGGACACACACAGTTTAGAGTTTCAAGGCCAAATGTTTGCTCAATGCATTTGCTTGCCACTCAACAAATCCCAAATACACTCAGAAAGCCCCCTGAATTAGAAACAGTAAATAAGTGTGGGGTGTGCCTAAGTGTGCCTTAAATTCATGTTGGGAATCAAAATGAAATAATCACACAAACAACAAATGAAATTGCCAGCAGGCATGGTTCCATATGTTATTGACAAGTACAGATTTGCAGATTGATTGATATTTATGCCTTCAGCACCATGGCTTGGTGCCTGTAGAGTAAAGACGTGCAAAATATCTGAGTTCTGTGACTTCTATCCTATCTGTAAAACACCATATTTTACACCACCCAATTATTAAAATAACCAGTGCTATTTTCTTTATTGCAGGTGGTCAAGGATCAAATCAGACAAAATGACTGAGTAAGTAGACTGTTCCAATTTGATTATGTAGCTTCAATAGGCCAACTAATATCCAATGTTACAGCATGTCCTTGACGACACCATTTTAACGTTGAAATAAACCATCTTCCAGTCACTTCCTTGAAATGCTACGTCTAACATTACTAAACCTAAAGTTTAGCCTAAAAGTCTTCATCAGTTGATTTCATTTGAATGTCAGTATAGCATGCCAGATACTAAAACACAGATATTAGCATTACTACATATTAGCCTTAGCTTGCTTGCTATCACTATCTCTACACCTAAATACTGTAATTGGCGTACTTCTTTCTTACTTCTTCTCAGGAAAAGGATGTCTTCGAGTCGGAAACATAACCTTAAGGTAAAATGGGTCTTTCGGCACGAATCCTGGCTTGTATGAAAAATAATCGAGCCATTGAGATGCAAAAAATCTGTCTGCAACTTTTTATCCTCCAGAGCATGATGCTCCAGGTTGCAAAAGATCTCCTGGAGGCTGAAGAGATTTCGAAAGTGCAGGAAAGAGAAAAGTACATGGAGGATAGCTGCCCAGCGCTATCACTTCCGAGCAGCAAGGAGGAACTGCAGGTATTAACTACTGACCACGACATTAAATCACTCATGTAGGCTATGGTACATTTTTTGCTGAATGAGCACTGAAAGCTCTAAAATGAGTGGAGAATTCCTCAAATACCTATATTACACAGTGCATGACAATGACTTATGCTAAATTATAATGAAAAGTGTTTTTTTTAATTGACAATTTAACTGACATTCTACCAAAGGGGCAACACAAGCAGTTCCACTATCTATGAATCAATAGCCTGTATATACTCTGCTTATCTTCTCAGAAATTGTGCCAAGAACTTCATGCCAAAATAGAAGTGATCGATGAGGAGCGATACATATTAGAACACACAGCAGACAGAGTTTGCAATGAGGTGAGTAAATCCCCACCCCCATATGTTTCAGTGTCAGTACAGCTATGTACATTGTACATTTAGTCTAATTTTTCGATCTGTTATCCTTGTGGCTTAATCTTAGGTGAAGGACTTGAACATCAAAATTGTGGATCTGAAAGGAAAGTTTAAGAAGCCACCTTTGAAAAAGGTGCGCATGTCAGCCGATGCTATGCTTCAGGCTCTTTTGGGCTCCAAACACAAGGTGAACTTGGATCTCAGAGCTAATCTGAAACAAGTCAAGAAGGAGGTCAAAGATGAGGTGAGTAAGCAGTGTAAAATAGGATGAAAAATGTCTAGAACTTATGGCAGTACAAGATAAACATTGTTTTTTTTGTCATCTTCTCAGCCTGAAAAAGCTGGTGACTGGCGTAAGAACATTGAGGACAAGGCTGGCATGGGAGGCAGGAAGAAGATGTTTGAATCTGAAGCTTAATATGGCCACCAGTCTGTGCTGGCACGCACGCCAGAGCTCAACTTGCTAATATCACATACTGCTACATACACTGACTGTGGTCTGTAAATCCTTGCTTTGCCTTTGATACTAACTTTAAAGCTCGAGTAAATGATGCTAGAGGAGCATTGGTGATATTTGAACTCAACAGCCGAAAAATACCCACACCCCTCCCTGCTGTTATTTGCATGAGCACGAAACCCCTGTCCCTGAGTAGCCTGGTGATCTGTGTGTGCCGGAATGCACACTGCGTTTCCAGTCGATAAAGACAAACTTGAAACTAGCTTGAAGACTGTGAGGATATAGTCTTCAAATATGGCACAATGTGTATAGGATTAGCATTGATTGTTCTGCTGTCACATCTGATGGACTCTCATCCCAACATTTGTATGAAAATAAAGTGTAGCGCACAATGTAAATTAAGAGATGAGCTTTCATGTGTTCTTTACGCTCTATCAATCCCAATGTCTTTTCTTCACCAGTTCCTCGGTAAGTCTTCACTCCCTTCTGAACATTTCAAGTCTATGGTACATACAGTGGACATACAGTATAATGGACATAAATGGCTCTAAGCACATTGTTTTCTTTAACAGGCTATGGTTTTAAAATCAACCTAGCTGGTCCTATGGGAGGAGCTATACACCACTGCAACCACTTCAACAGGTAGGCTAATAGCCTTTCTGTACTAATTACACACACTCTGTGTGATTTAACATCTGTACAATCTGAACTATGAAACACAAGTTGCCACATAAGCCACCCACAAACATTGGGTACACACAGCTAAAAATCTAAGGGAAACAGGTTTTTTTGGTGACTACAACTGTCTGTTGAGTGTGTTGATAATTTTTAACTAGGCTTGTGAAGTTCACACTCAGCTACATCCATATATGTAATAAATCAAAACTTTTAGATAAATACACAATAAAATAAGACTAACAATCTTAAAGGGTAGTTTATTTATAAGGCGGTACAGGGAGGGCTATCTGGGTCAAGTTTCAGGTAGCCGTTGATCCATTGGCCTGAGCGTGAGGCCTATTCCATAAAGAGAAATGGGGAGTTTTGCTGAGCCATCATGCCATCATGTCATTAAAACCCAAGCAGCATCCTAGACCTCTGTGGCAGTCTTAACTGTGTGCAAGGGCTTGACAGCTCCTTGCTTTAGGGGAGAGCAGTTTATAAAAGCAGATTTTCTCAACACAACTCCACTGGAATTACTCGTATTAGGACTTAATGGGATTTTAAAATTCTATTCCTTTTACACTCCTCGCTTTGGTGGAATCTTTTTTGTTGTTATTGTTGTTCACCCTCTTGTGGAAATTATTCTTGGATGTCAATCAGGACATGTGGATAAGCACCTAATGTCTTGAACTGTCAGAATCCTAATATGGAAAACCTAAACATTAGCTTTTGAGGATCAAGTTTGATCATGCTGACAGGTAGAAAACTGGTCTACATCACATCCATCCATTCTGTGTTCGGCAGTGGAACCCTGGTATGTGAACAAGTGTCAGATGGCTTTGGCTGGCTTGATGCCACAGCTGGAAACCTTCTCTAACCTTCAGAACTGGAAGCTCTTCTCTATGAAGGATGAAACACTCAAGTATGTATAAGTAATAGAGGGCAAACATTATTATTGTAATATCTGTATTGTGGTCTGCACAATTTATATTTGGCAGGGTTAAGACTAAACGACAACAAGAATGAAAAAGGTCCGTTTAACCATTGTTTCAACCCTTGTAGTTGTTCGGGTCTTTTGACCCGGTTTTTGACTTGACAAATACCATATAGTATGAATGATTATTTTTTTCACATTAAGATTCTCTGGCCTTGGATCATTTTCTGTGACGAACATGAATGTGGAAAATGACAAGAATGAAGATAACATGAGGGTTAATATGAGCTATTTTTTCTTTTCTTTTTATGACTTTTTATAGGCCTGGGTCCAATGGACATAACCACCTTCTATTTAACAAATATAGAAACATAATCGATGTGTAAATTCTCCTAAATAGTTTATTAGGCACTCTTAGTAGATTTATGTAGGCTGAAACTTAAATCGAGTGTTATGGCAATCATCCGCAGTTGCCGTGAGGATTGCTTTAGGCTGAGGTCCAAAGCTTACAGGGGGGCCTTGATGGTCTCTTGATATACGACTCAGTGATTTGTCTCTAGGAAACTTAAGCTGTCACCACACATTTCATTTGGAAAAGAGACCCATCCTAATTTGACAGTGTCAATCGAAGTGACATGTGTTGACGGCAGTGAACATAAAAAATGAACTCTTGATATCTGGCATGAGTTCCCTACAATGAAAACCAATAGGTAATGTGAACATTACCAAAGATACTCTGTGAGTCTAGCGTGGATGTAGTATCTGTGAGTCTCTTCGAGACTTTGGTCTCTCAAACCAAGCTATGTAAACAAAAAAGAATACAAGCCAATGAAAATCTAGCACTTCAAATGTCTCAATAGAGATGTCCCGAAGGCAATGACACATCAGTTCAGTTGCAAAATGAGGGAATTGATTAGCTTCAACCAGTAGCATACGGGTTGACAATGCTAAGTCAAAGAAATGGGTTGACAATGCAAATTTTCCAGAACAAAGTCCTGACAAAACTTCGTGACAGCCAGGCTTCCTCGAGTCTACTTGATTCTTATCGGTACCATCATACAAATTAAACATTGTAAAGTTTTATTTGTAACATGCTTCATTTTAAAAGCCTCTCTGCTATGCCTCAGATAGGCAGTTGCATACTGAGTTGTAAAGTTATAAATGACCTCTTGAAGACCAGGGGCAACCTTGTAGAGCAGTTGCTTAGTGGGTGTATTTAGAGGTGCTTTCACTGTTGAGCACAGGAAGTGTATTTGGACAGCTGTCTGACCTGGAATACTGTCCTTGTTCAATGCATTTTCTTTCCACATATTACATAATATTAGTTAGGTATACTGCATAACTGCAGTGCAAATAAAGTGGAGAGGGTTGTTTTTTGGTTATGTGATCAGTTAAACTAGTCGTCGTCTCCCCCCCCCCCCCCCCACACCTCAGCTGGCAGGTGTGTTGGACGTGACCCATAGGTCCCTGATATCGCCTCAACTCACAAGTTAGACGTAGATTGAAATGTGAATAAAGCTGAAGTAAAATGGTCAGTGTGTAGGTGTTTTATAGTATTTGAGATCATCCATTTAAATGGGATAATCAATTCAAACATTAACTGAAACATGGAATTATGCTATATAATTGTCTTTGCTTGGCTTTAGTGTTCATGACCCAATGGCTTTCAACAAGACAGCTCTGAACACTTGGCCAGACATTTATACTATACCGGAGCTATTTTTAAAATGGTAAGATGGCTACACATACCATACCTAAGTCTCCAGCAGTAGCACTGTTAGAGACGATACATATGGACTACACATGGAGTTTCCAAAAATGTTTCTTTGTCGTCTTTGATTTGCATTGATCTAACCAAATAGTAGCTTAATAAACTAGATGAACCTGTCTGGCAGAAAATATTGTTGACTGGCCAAATATTGTTGTCTGACTAAGCTCCCTCCACATACACTTGCATTTATACAGACACAATCACACCTAATCCTCTCGAGTCATACACCCCCTCTGCTTTACAGCACAAACACACTTCCCCCCCAATACCCGGTACATAATCATACAGGTACGTACACAGCCCACACCCCACTTATAGCCCCCTTCTCCCAACACACGGACTACAGGTTCTCCGCCACATACAGCCCATGGCGCAATTTGCCCTTCTGCACTTTACGCCTCACACCCCCCACGCGCCTGCTTCGCCCCATGCGGAGTGCGGCGGTCAACTCAAATTTCAATGCATGTTTTACATTAAGTAATTATATTCATGCGTGTGACAAGTAAAACTCAGTGTATCCGTGTATCTTGTACCTTGTAAAATCGCTGGTAGTAATTCACTTTCAATGGAGATGAGCGACTTAGAAAAAAGCGCCCAGTGACTAAACTTGGATAACACGAGCTACAGTTGCAATACATTTAAATTCATTGGGGGTGCCGTGGCACAGCGCGGTAAACCCCCCACATTTGGGCTTACATTGCCCACTGGGACCCCGGTTCGAGTCCGGCCGGGGTCATTTCCCGCCCCGGCCCCATCTCTCTCTCCCAATTATTTCCTGTCTACTCTCACACAGTCGTATAATAATAAAGGCCAAAAAGCACCCCCCAGTCCCGTCTGGTCTGAAAGCAAAAATAATATAACATATTGTTCAACAATAAACAACACATTGGGATATGTACTGTATATATCCCCGGTTCTCTGAAGGAAATGAATGAGGCATCTCTGTGGGAATGGTCCCCTTGGGTGACATTTACCAAAGTCAATTTCTAATCCGCCGTGAGGCCAGCAGCTGGGGCAACCTGGGGGTATAAAAGCAGGGTCACGCATTCTTAGCCATCTGAACACAACCAATCCTTTGCGCCCGTGGCAGAGTAGGGCAGAGCAGAGAGATGTCTCCTTCAGAGAACCGGGGATTTCTACATATCCTAATGGTCTCTTCCAGTCAACTCATTTTGACATCTCGGTGGGAATATCAAATCACTTCCGAGCGCAATGCCGGAGACACCCGGAGGGTACCCCGCCGCGCCTGCTAGTGTAGTGAAGAAACCTGAGAGAGGAGGGTTGAATCAGAGGCTGAGCAACAGCTAACTGACCATAGCGGCTCAACGGGCGTTAGGGTGATAGGTCTCGCGTTCAGGTGCCGCGTCGAAAAGGTTGAAACAAAAGGACGCAGAGGAAAACGTGCCAGATCAAGGGAACCTCAGTCTGCGCCAATGGGCCCGCTGGCCCCATGTGAGTGGGGAGAAGAAGACTCTACATCCTCATCGTGAGGCCCTTAAGGCTGTACTTACCATGCGGACACTCAGCGGGCATTGAACGCGTGGAAAGATGCGGAAGTAATTGACTTTGTATGGGAGAGCTGGCGGCGAACGAGGCAAACGCATCGGAGGCGTTTCTAGATCAATCATCAGAAGCGTCAAAAGCCGAGAGCGGCAGAAGTTGAACTTCATCAATCATCAAAAGCGTCAAAAGCCGAGAGCGGCAGAAGTTGAACTTCATCTTAAAATATGTAATGAGCTCGGCGGTAGCAGGCGGCAGCCAATGGAATGTTCGCATTTTTCTAAACACCGGTTGGTCGGTTGGTCGAGATTCCTGGCTGAACGCTTCAGGTTGAATCGTTCGCCGCGTTCAACGCCCCTGACCAGTGCTTTCCAGGGTTACGTGGCGGTGTTCTGACATGTCGCTATTCCGACGTTAATGTCTATTGTCAGAATACCGACACGTTTTCCACCGTCCGCCGCTATTCCTACATGCCGTTATTCCGACATCCCTAACCTTAACCCTAACCCTAACCCTAACCCTTACCCCTAAAAAGTGTCGGAATAGCGGCATGTCGGAATAGTGCTATGTCGGAATAGCGATTGCCCCCCCTTCCCAGGCAGGAGTCAGCAGCGTTTTAGCTCTTTTAACGCCGGCGGGGTGATTGCGGCATTAGCCTTGTAAGGGCCATAACGCCTAGCCTGATTGTCATCAACTTTCAAATCTCTTCGAGACTTGGTCTGAACAAGAGCATAACAATTAATATTTCCCAAACAGCATGGTTGACCTGCCTTCCTTGGTTTGCTAATGGCTGTTTGCTTCTCGACAAAGTGGGAGGAGTTCCCGATTTTTCGGGAGCTAAGAAAGAACTTGCATTGCTCTTGACCTGACTAGTAGCAACAGGTGTTGCGTCACTAGGAGGGCACGGCCTGGCTTCATAACGCCCACAGCCCCGGGTGTGGGGGGAACAGCTCACCACGAGCCAGGGAGAACAGCTCACCACGAGCCCTTCAAGGGGTATCTCCCAGGGCTCCTCTGCGAGCAGATCATAGATCTCTGCTAGCCATGGACAGCCGATACAATGAGGGGCCACTAGGAGCAAAGACAGATGTTCGGTACCACAGACCTGTATTAACCTAGACTGGCAATGCCCCTCGAAATTTTCGGATTTCTCAGAGCCTCAGAATCGTAGTCCGCCATCTTGGTGGAGACTCCCGTAATTACGTAATGACGTCATGCACCGATGGGTTTTTTTTTTTTAAATATTTTTTTTGCAACACTGGTTCACTAGTAAAGTTGGACCAGGCCATGTGTAACGTCTTTAGAACAATAGCTGTAGTATAAATTAATGTTCTAGAAAAGTCTCGCTCTCAAGTGGCTCGTCATTTTCACAGCTGCAATGTGTTTGGTAATGAACAGTGCCGTGTTGTTGCTAGGTTATCTTCAGCGTCCTTATGGGGTGGGGGGTTATTAATAATAGCACAGTTAGCTTTACTGATAAGTTAAATGTTCGGCTTATTTAAGAAATATACATACCTATTAGTTGTCATTACATCTGAGTAAAGTACATAAACTAAGCTTTATACACGTAAGCATGGCCGATTCAGTGTCACAAATATCCACAAACCTGCATAAGCGGCAACGGAAACAGTCGGCTTCAGGGTTGCCAGATGATACTGATTATTTTTACCCACAGACCGCCTTCCTCAATGGCCCGATTGGGCGGGAAACCGCCCGATCTGGCAAGACCGCTCAGCTTCTGGCTCTCTAATAAAACGTTTGGTGGTAGTGAGGGTAATTTCATTAGTGGAGTGAGAATTTAGACGTTACGACTTGTCAAAATCTTACAAAAAATGATTGAAACCCACTTTGATAACGTTGTAATCACCGTTGGCTCCGTATGGCTCACAGCTGCGATAGTCTCCACTAGGCGGAGCTACGTCTGTGGGAGGAGCCCACAGGGCGCGAAAAAAGCAAAGATGTCTGCGCCCAGTCAATCCGAAAAGCTGCCACTGGCTAGAACCGCCCATTGCCAGTCTAGGTTAATACAGGTCTGTGTTCGGTACAAACTCTGTGCAGAGCAGACATCAGGGGGGCCACAGGAGGGAAGTCGCAAAGCGTCCAATGATGCCAGGGGTGTGCCAAAGCGTCCACGCCCAGTGTATTCTCGCAGCGTCCCCGATACGAGAGAAAAACAGCTGGCAGTGGGTATTTTCCGGAAAATCGAAAAGGTCCACGTCGGCCGTGCTGAAATGTGCCCATATCAAGCCCACCACTGAGTGGTTGAGTCTCCACTCAGCTGAATTGGGGCCGCTCCTTGAGAGCAAGTCAGTGCCCACGTTCAGAACCCCCGGCACATGCGTTGCTCTCACTAAGAGAAAACGCCGGTCAGACCAGAGCAGTAACTTCCTCGCAAGGGAGTGTAGCTGCCAGCATGCCCCCCTTGTCTGATGATATAGGACACCACTGCTGTGTTGTCAGTGAAAACCAGGACATGTTGGCCTTGTAAGAGAGGCAAAAAATGGTTCAGTGCAAGGAACACCGTCAGTCCGATGTTTATAGACCTCAAGGGTCTTCAAAGTAAGAAAAACGTTAGAATCATTGTATTTGGCATTTTTGTCTTGGTTGCCTGAACTAGCAGACTGGATTTCCTGTAGTAGTAGCAACGAGCATCTTTGGTAGCAGAGAACATTGAAAATAGGTGTGGTTTGTGGGTGTGGTAATAAGTTGCATAACAACATTTCAAATGCAGTACAAAGCCCAGACCACATTGCGCATACAGTAGTAGACTGGCTGTTCTGCACTGGGAAAACATTGTTACACACAGATGTCTAGTGGTGAGATCTGCATTTAGCCTACCTATAGCCTGCCTAATGCACAACAATTCAACGAAGTGGTCACAAACACTCCCTCTTTTAAAGGTTAGCCTGGCCTAACCTCTGGGGTGTGTTTCTCAACATCATTGTTGTTAACTAAGCTAGCAGTTGACTTGATGTAATTCCATGTGTCCATGTACGAGCCACCATGTGCGAGCCACCATTGTTGTCTTAAAGGGACACTGTGTGAGATTTTTAGTTGTTTATTTCCAGAATTCATGCTGCCCATTCACTAATGTTACCTTTTTCATGAATACTTATCACCACCATCAAATTCTAAGTACCTGTATTCATTATGACTGGAAAAATTGCACTTTTCATACATGAAAAGGGGGATCTTCTCCATGGTCCGCCATTTTGAATTTCCAAAAATAGCCATTTTTAGCTGCAAAATGACTGTAATTGGACCATATTAGACAATATTTGTTTATTACTTAGTAATAAACTTTCATGCAAAGATCAAATTTGGTAATAGGCAGCCCCGTTTCAATGAGCAGCATAGTTGTAGTACCTTTTTTGACCATTTCCTGCACAGTGTACCTTTAAGAAACCTTCTCTTATCACTTTTATTTCCCTTCTTCACTATGTGTAAACTTCGACTTTGTTACATCTCTGAAAATCCTTCAATCCTAATTGGTCATTTGGAAGCGGGGCGAATATGAAAATCCACCCAGATCCACGAGTAGCTTGTGAAACTGAGCAGAATTGTGCAGATCTGGCGAGAGCCAGGATAGAGTAATCCATTTTAGAAGAATTGGAAGTGTAGGCATGCTAATACCCATGGTTGAATTGAAAAAACTTCAGCACGCTAATGCTGTTGGTATCAGGATTTTAGCTTTTTGCTCTCATAGGAAACTTATACAGTCGTGAAGGCCTAATAAGTCATTTTAAATTAGAGGTGCTTAACTCGAATCTTTGAGGCGTCCGGATTGATTGGATCATTCCAAGGAGGGTATCCGGATTAGACGGATCAATCGGATCACACGGATCACTTATTTAAAATAAATAAAAATAAATAAAAATAATGTATTTTTTAAAACGTTTCTGCCGTTAAGTAGCTATGCGCCTCGCCTTTGTTGTTCCATTTATCAATTCACGTTGATAAATCAAAGAGTAAGACAGTTTGATCAACAAAACTCACTTTATGAATGTAACAGTTCCTAAACTCATGCTGCGATCCGACCCACCTGGGTCTCCTCACTAAACATGCAACCACAACTCGAACAGCCTTTGGCAGCAGTGAAACGGCATGTTCCTGATTTTGCAATAAATAGGCTAATGTGTGTGTTTGTATTTAAGACTAAAAGTCAAACATTTGGGAGCAGAAGTCTAGTTGAGCAGGGACAGTCAGGAGGCGAGCAGCAGATGACCACTCGCTTCCGCTGCCGAGTTGCCTTGCGACTCACACACTCCTGGCAAAAACGAAACTTAAGCGATTGATCCGATCCGTAGGGGATTCGCTGCTACCAACAACTCAGTCAGGATTCGTCTCACCGAGTCGCCGAGGGCGCCGCTGCTGAGTGACTCGGACGAGGGGAGTGACGGCAGCAGTGGCTTTAAAGACTGTAGCCTACGCTGTAACGCAGTGAGTGATCGAGTCACGTCTGTAGACTATAATTTCCCTAAGAGTAGCCTACAGACTGAGATGTTAAAGCGTTGGCAGAGCACTATTAACATTAAAATGTAGACCTCAACAGAGTCAGAAGCACACGCATAGGGAGCGGGGACCCGCGACTCAAACACTCAACATAGGCTGGACGGATCAAACAGGCTCGATGAATGACGAGGCGGGAGTTGGTTCAGTTTTACTCAGTGAGTGTTCGTGACTGAACAGCATACAAGAGAGATTAGAGAATGACTGTTGTAGTCAACTAAAGAGGATATATTCCGGTTTCAAAATTTCTCGCGCTGTAACTGCCATTTTGTTGACATATTAATGAAATGCCGTCTGACCCGCCTTTGGCGGATCAATGCACGACAGCCATCCGGTCTGTTCGGATGAGGTCTTTACCCGGCTCTCCAACCGGATCCTCCGGGTTTTTTATCATCTCTATGCGTTTAAAATGGTGAACCTCTCAGAGCCGACAGTGATACATAAATCTTAACGAATTGTAGTTTCTTTTTTTCTGTAATAATAATACGTAACTATGGAGGTGCTGATATTACAACTGAAACTTGCAGAATGATCAGAAAATGAACAATGACCTTCAACTGATGATCACTCGATTAAATTTTGCCTGACAAAAATGATGACGTAATTTCTGCTCATCTCTATTGTGTTGACCCATCAATAATAGGACAATTTCTGAGGCCAAATTCAGAGGGCGAAGCACGAACCAAGGCTACATTTCGGGCTACAGGCCAAGCTTCCATTCCAGAATTTTATGAGAATACAATCAAGTACTGTACTGTATTATTGATAGCATCAAGGTTTCACTATATGTTTAGCAAAATGCACTCATTTATTTCGACTAGTGGTCAGAAATCCGATAATGCCATTTGAACTACAGTGAACCATCAAATAGGCTACCTCCTAGATGTAAGGGATTGTAAAACAAATGCAACCAGAGCAGGACTAAATTATAAAAAGTACAAAGAGAAAAAATCTGGTGCCACGTGGATGTCTATTTTTTGTTATTTATTTTTTCAATCTGGCACCAGATTCTTTTCCTTTGTAGATGTAAGGGATATTTTTGGCTATTAAGCGGTTCAGAGAAAAGCGAAGTCCCCCCAAACTTTTTGGCATGTCAGACACAATTAATCGAAGCCTCATTTTTCCAACCACTCAATAATCCGATAATTTCGCATTGAAAAATTGTTGTTACTTTAGACCAAGTTCTGAGGCTGACGCAGAACCTTAAGACGGGCTTACACTGTGCGACTTTTGCCTGGATTTTGCCACGATATGGCACTCGCACGACTTTTTGGGAGTCGGGCCGATTTCTTGCTCAATCGCAGGTCAATCGTGAGTCTCGCCTCGTGTAGTGTACATGTTGGCAAACACAGACATGTTACAGTGTTGGCAAAAGAAAATCAGCCAAAGTCGCTATGGGCTCGCTGAAAAGTCACTAGAAGTCACTAGATCAGTGTTTCTCAACTGGTGGGTCGCCACCCAAAAGTGGGTCGCGGAGGGGTCATGGGTGGATCGCGGAACCTTGGTGTAAAAAAAACGTAATTCAAAAAAAAAAAAATGCAGTTTTTCCTGCAACAATTTACAACTTTTATTTTGATAGGCTAGTGAACTCTGTGTCATCTGTCGTCATAGATACAATCTGAATGTTTATGCGAGATAGATAGCGCGCAACCAGTCATTCGAGTCTTGGTTACATTTTGAGAATTGCATTGAATTGACTTGAACGCTAAAAAAATTGGGTCGCGACCGAATGAGAGTGGAAAATGGTGGGTCCCAAGACTGTTCCAGTTGAGAAACACTGCACTAGATGACGTTATGACGTTATGTATGACGTCACAGAATCATGCACTGCCCGCTGATCTACAGAAAATGTGCCCACATGCCTTCGACCACAGTAGAAATGGGCGGTGCTAACTGCCTTTGGAGATCAGAGCTAATCTGCATCCCTGCTTAACCGTGGGAAACGCTTCTGACGGCGGCGCAGAGTCACAATTATGTGGAAAAACAATACATTTGTCGCTGAAGATGCGCGTTTTAAAAAGTCGGCAGATGCACCAAAAAGTCGCTAAAGGCGCTAGATGAGTTTTTTTGGTGCCAGGGCCAGTTACATACCGCCATTCCGACATACCGCCATTCCGACATTGACTTTTTATTTCAAGAACCATTTTTCCAGCTTGCAGGAACTGTTTTCAGACCCTACCTGTAAGGGAATTTGGACCCTGACAAAATTAGACCCTAAATTAGAGTCACCCTCTCCACTTCCGCTCGTGTAGCAACATTGTTGCAAATGTCAATTGAGTTGGAACGTAAGTCACGTGCCTCTAAGTACTTGCAATGTTAAATTGGCTCGGAATGACAATCAAATACTGTCGGAATGGCGGTATGTCGGAATGGTTGCCCCCCCCTCCAGGGCCGTCCAAAAGTCGCTAATTTGGCGACACTGCATGGGGTAACGACAAGCGATTTCACCTCACTATCGTGCAATCGAAGGGTCACAAAAAAATCAAAACTGTTTGAAATCCTGGTCGTGCCTCATGAGCAAATCGCACAGTTAAAGCAGTGCTACGACCCGATTTAACATTTCACATGCACAAATTACTAGGGCCGTGCAATTTGCTCTTAAGCGTGTCCTCATCTCCACCTCAGGTGCACATGTTCCCTCCTCTGCAGACCCCCCGTTGTGGCGCACAGTGGGAGCATTCCACAGCATCACGCACGACATGCTGATCTCTAGAAACGTGCCCACATGCCTACGTTCTTAAAGGGGTATGCCACTATTTTGGGGCTTAATACAGTTAAAATCGTTGGCCAGGGTTTATAAAGGTGGTAAAGTGTCTTATTTTTCATGTTAAGCGTTGTCTTGCTTTAAGACAAGTTAAAAGAGGAAATATGTCGCTAAGCTAGTGAAAGTCAATGGATCCGTGTACACACAATAGTGGCATACCCCTTTAATACAAACGAGTTGTGATAGCTACTTTTTGGAGATCAGCGCTAATCTGCAGCCCTGCTTAAAGGGACACTCTGTGAGATTTTTTGTTGTTTATTTCCAGAATTCATGCTGCCCATTCACTAATGTTACCTTTTTCATGAATACTTACCACCAGCATCAAATTCTAAGTATTCATTATGACTGGAAAAATTGAATTTTTCATACATGAAAAGGGGGATCTTCTCCATGGTCCGCCATTTTGAATTTCCAAAAATAGCCATTTTTAGCTGCAAAAATGACTACTTGGACCATACTAGAAAACATTTGTTTATTACTCAGTAAACTTTCATGTAAAGATCAAATTTGGCAATAGGCAGCCCAGTTTCAATGAGCAGCATAGTTGCAGTACCTTTTTTGACAATTTCTTACAGTGTCCCTTTAACCGTGGGAAATGCTTCTGACGGCGGCACAGTTACAGTACAATTATGTTGAAAAACAATGATTTTGTCACTGAAAAGGCAGGTTTTTAAAAGTCGCCAGATTTACCAAAAAGTCGCTTAAGTCGCTAGAATAGGGCTATTCAATTGGAGGCCCCTTACATGGCAAGGTTCTGGCCTGCCTCACGAGGTCTGAACAAAATTAAGACATACACGCTATCTATAGATAATATGACGTTCGGCCCTTTTACTGTGAGGAATTTGATAAACTGGCCCTCAGTGACTTTTAATTGAATATCCCTGCGCTAGATGAAGTTTTTAGTCGCCAGGGACGGAAAAAAGTCGCTAAATCTAGCGACAACGTTGCTAATCTGGCAACACTGATCTCAGCTAATGCTTGTCATGTGAATAATTAAGTTTCTTCGTTGACTTTGAGCAGCAGGTGGAAAACACAACAATGGCCTGTCAGGCAGTTACATTTATTGGTGAGTCATGAAATAGTCTGCCTCCCAAGAAATGTACTGAACAAAAATTGGGTCAACTGTTTTGGAATTGGCGGAAGCCCATAGGAACGCCAGCCCTTAAGTATGACGTAGTATGGGTCTGGATATTATTGCAATTCGGTCTGGATACAACATCTAAGTAGGCTCAGCCAAATTAATTGGTTTTCGCCTCTTGTTAACACATAAGCACAATTTTAGAATGTGCATTTAAAAACTCTTTAAATATTCCATTTAGGGGGCTAAAACACACCTGTCAACAATTTTATTTCTGTAAATATGTTATGTTAACGTGCAGTACACATATACAATTTATCTGCATTTAAAAATATCTACAAACATGTAACCAGTGAAAATATTTAATCGAATATCGGTGACTTCGCTCCCTCAGCCTCTCATAGATAGGCATACAGTATCTTCTCCGTGCTTCACTCGGAGCATACTCATGAACGGCGTGACGTTTTCCATGTGCGTTACGCCTATTTGTGGGGGAAAACAACCCATGCAAGTCAATTGGTGATGTTGGGGTTTAATAAACGAAAGATATGAACCTGTAGACTAGCGTTGTTCACGCGCAACATGCCGAAAACGTGTTGTGTTGCCGACTTTCAAATAATAGAGCCAAACAGCCGTGACTGAGGCATGGACTGTGTTCATTTAGACAAGCCGATGTAGCATACAAGTTGACGAGACATTCGGGTTGTTTTCACCCATAAAGGGGCGTGACGCACATTTACGAGCAAAGTACCCGGATGGCCGTTCATGAGTATACAAAGATTTCAGCACCACACACGTGGACAGCTCCAGAAACAACGATGAAAGTGTACGCTCGCGCGTGGACAGCTCCCCATAAGAGTAACTTGGTGTGGGAATGGCGGTGTGGAGGTGTGTTGGGATGGCGGTATGTCGGATTGGCGGTTGCCCCCCGTAACAAGCACCATAGCCTGTGGACCACCTACTCAATTTATCATAGGGGGAAGTGTGGTTTACGATTATCCATGGCCCTGGGGTAACCGGTGCCCCTATTCACTTGCTGAAAATGCTTAAGTACATCATAACAACATTGCTATGACATTACAGAGAGCCATAGTGCTGCGCTAAGGGGTTAATTGGTCATTATGAATGTATCACTTGGTGTATATTCAAGCCAATCATGTCAGTTTCATTCAAACAAACCACGAGCTTCAATTGGTTAAGTAGCACATGTCATCATCTTTCCACCCTTCCCCACTGTTTGATTGGCTTCCTACCTCAGGCTGGTGCTTTGGCACTGCAATCAATGCTGTCTCTTTCTGAATTGAGTGGATTTGTTGTAGGCCCAACTAAATTCAGATGTAAATCAAATAAATCCAGACTCTTGTCTATTTACTGAAAGCCTATACTGCTCTCTTCTTTCGACTGGAGAGCGGTGTGAGCTCAGCTCATTTTCAAACGGGTTGGGTCACATTGATGTTTGCATTCTTACAGTATTTATGACAGCTCTTGATAGCATGTTTGTGCAGATTCAATATTGGTCTGAAAATGTGAAAATACCCTGCTATGTGTAACCGTAGCACATACAAGAGGTTTTAACGGATTAAATTGACCCAGGGTGATGATCAAGGGTATGATCAAGGGTACAATAATCCCTTTAAATGAACATCATTCTCATTTGTAGAGCACCACATCTCAGCTCTTACAACCAAAGCCTCTTCTTATTATTCATGTCTGTGTTATTCTTTATGATGAACTGCTGTATATCCGTAAATAAATTGTACCTAGTAACAAATTTGCATATTATAATGAGTTGATTTTCCTTGGAATTATTTTTTTGTTTACTTTGTTTATTTTATGTCTCTGAAGGACAAGAGGACCAAGTGGACAGAGGACCAAGTGCAACAAAGGTAGTCTTCTGTGGATAAAAGAGAACGTCAAGGTGATGCCTGCCATACATGTAGGTGTCTACAACACCTTCTTTTTGATGCTGGCTTGGACTGTTTGGACTGTGCCACGCTTTGCATACACACATTGCTTTACTGTCTAGTACACTACCAGGGATGCACACAGCTTTGGTTTTTTTTCTCAATAAACACCTCATATGGTAATGCCCTCCCTTTGTCGCAAATCTTTTGTAAGCCTAAAATGTTTCACTTAAAGCTTTTATCTTATATAGTAGACTGATCTAGGTCCTCAAACATTGCTGTTGTGTTTTTAAAAATGCTATAACGTTAAGAGGCTAGTAGGTATTGTATGATACATATTATTGGTGCTATTGATGTCAAAATGCGTCTTTTATTTTATTTTATTTTTTACACATTTCTCCTAACACAGCAAAGCTGATGCATCTGAGGACAAGTGAGTATTTTGCTTTTGTCACAAATGTCATGTTTTGGTTGAGTTTATATTACCAATTCACAAGCCCTGTAGCTATATTTGAACAGCCACAGAGAAAAGCCTCAGAGAGCAGCATCTTTGGAAGAAAAGTGGAGAAGGGATATCCACTCCCTCTGCTCTAAGTGGATATCGCAGTTGACCTTACATAAAACTTGGCATAATGTCTCTCAATGTTTTCAAATGAATCAATTATGGTACAGGCATGATGCAAAACAAATATTTAACATTTTTTATGAAAGTGATTTTGTAAAATTGAAGTAAATGAAAGTAAATTTGGTAACACTTTACTTGACGCCGCCTCATAGGTATGACATGACAGTATCCTAACAGTGTCGTAATGCAGTCATGGCTGTGCCATAAACATTATGTCCATGTCATAAACATTTCATGACATATCATTGAGTGACATTTGGTCATGGTTAAGACAACCATAAAAATGTCAACTTTCTTGAACATTTATGACATTGACCTAGTAATGTTTATGACTCGTCCATGACTGTCATGACACTGTTTTGACACTATTATGACACTGTTATGGCATGTGTATGACACCGGCGTCAAGTGAAGTGTAGGCCTAACTGTAAATTTGAGTAAAATTTGGTCCAGCCTCTCTCCTTCTCTTCTCATTCTCTCTCTCTTTGTCTTCGTCTCTCCCTAAATCTAGGGTTTGTAAGCACACTGCAGCTTATATGTAATTACATTTAATAGGTGCACATGACAGACATTTCAATGTCCATCCAGTTGTTCTCCAATGTCAATCAGAATCAAGTTACAGTAGTTAGTGAAGTCATGTGTTTTGGAGGGAAACTTTGGCATGGTTTTGGTTCTTGTTTTTTTTTGCACTTCTGAACTGGATTTTTGACACCTCTGCAAGGAAGGACAGAAAAAAAAGCTGGCGGTCACGTGACTGAGGAATGGTGCTGGAAAGGGGGAGGAGAGGAAATCTAATGCCTGGGTACCAGGAGCGATGTACTTAGCATCGTAGCAGCACAATTGTGGAGAAGTGCTCCCTCTGCTGGTACCATGGACACTGCAGGTACATTGTTTTAAAAATATCTCTCTGGAGTTGTAAATCCATCTGGACACCCACATACATTCACACACGCAACCATGTACACACATACACACCAACCACCCCACGTTTCATGTGCATTAGCTTCTCATATTCTGTGTTTAATCTTTTTGTGTCCAATACTGAGCCAAGCTGTCCATTTGCATTTAAATAAAGCCCAATTAATGAGGCACCAGCACACATTAGAAATTAATTCTGCAACCATATCATGCCAGTGAAAGACATATTTGATTATATTAATATGTGATTATTGCCATATGCTAATTTCTGCTTGAAGTATTGTCTTCTTTCTCACAGTTGTGAAAGATGACACGGCAGACCCAGATGTTCACCACAAACAATCAGAAATCACATATGTTTTAGCTATTAAAAGAAAAAATTGAAAAGTTTCAACAAAGTAAAAAAGAAAACCATTACTTGTACAATGGGCATACAGGACAGAAACCTTTTTTTCTCAGAGCGTTTTCCCCCTGAATCCTCTGAAAGTGTTGTACAGACAATGCCTTTCCCTGCTGCTGCTTGTCCATAAGACAGATGGGAAAAATGTGGATATTGGTCAGTCTATTTTAAGCTGAGCCTATACTGCTCCTGCGCTGCTCATTGCCAAGACAAGCATCACCATAAACAGGAGAGGTGAGCTGGTGGTGCTGGATGCAGCAAGCCTTATATACCAGGTCACACTTTACAACTGATGCCAGTGTCACAGCGAAACCTCCTCAGGGCACTCTGACCTGCTTCATCCCAGAATTTTTCGCCAGGTGGGACGTGTGTTTTGTTTTATTTTTGCTATGATCCATGCTGTTCGTCTCCCCACCTGCTGGCTGTGGGTTTTGTGCATGTGGAATTGGAATTTTACATGGAAGACATGATTGATTGTAATGACATTCAATTCAGATTTTGCTGATTTTGCTTACTTACGTTTTCCAGTGGTAATGTATGAAAAATGTGTATGAAATCTGGTCATACATTTTTCAGCGAATCATTATTTGTGATTATATGATGCGCAGCGTGGTATCAATACTGTCGCGGTAATCTGCAAATTAGTAAGTTATATGAACATTTTTAAATAATTTGTAATGATAAACAAGGAATCAATGTTGCAGTGGATATTAATGGCATCAGTGTTGGTCTACAGTATGCAACAGTTTGTAGAAGTGAATTTTCTAATTGCAAGAAGTGCTACATGAGAAAAAAAATACCCATGCTTGCTTAACTTACGGTATTCGTGCCTTTGAGATGTGGCATGTGGACTTGTTAGTGAAAGTTCCATCTTTAGACTGTTCTTGAAGCTTGAGATCATATGTCTGGCCTTCTGGTCACGACGCCTGCACTATTTCAAAAGGCTGTGTGCTTCTCCTCCTTCCTTCATTTACTGGGATTGAAACTGTGCTGTATGTGAAGATAATTCAACAGTACAATCCTTAATTTGCCTTTGCGTTGACTTTTACTAGGGAGTTTCTTTGCTCTGCTTGTCTTTGGGCTTGTTTGGGTAATTATCTCTTGATTGAGTCAGTGCTGGAAGTTCTCAAGTGTGTTTTGATTCAGACTGAATATTCTCAAACCAAGCAGGATTTTCACTTTGAAATTTGGTGAAGCTGGTTACTGTGAGGTGCATCTGGCCAAGGATTCCCAGAGGCACACAAAATACCTTAATTGTGGTGGACTAGTGCCGATACTCACAATAAAGGCTTTTTAATTGAATCTAGCTGTGTGCCTCACACCACTGAAACCATTCAAATTAAGTTTGGCCAAATTTCTAAGTGACTAATTTCCCGGATCCAAAGAGCACCTGGTTTAGTAAATACCTGAAGTAGCCCTCCTGACTACCAAATTGTTTGGTGCATTAGTGTTGAAGCAAGAGTGTGCTTGTTACATGCTGTGTGTTGACTCTGACAGCTGATGTATCAAATACTTTCACGTCGGAATCTAGCAGCCCGTAAGTGGCAGTTATTTATGTACAGTGTTAATGTGTGCTTCTGTCATTGAAGCCAGTGTTCAAATGCTGTGTAGTTTAAGTGCAAAGTAGGAAGGACAAACTAATTTTGTGCTTTCCCCATGTTTGTTTATTCCACGACAGATAAGACAACCACACAACAGCCACCATGTCTGAGTAAGTAACTGCAAATGTCAAAGCACAAATATTGCATTACGGCATCCATTTTTTGTAGAGTAGAGTATACTTTACTCTTTGTTCCTAATATTGTTTTTTGCTTTTCCTCTCAGGAAGAAGATGACATCGAGCCGCAAGCGCGACCTCAAGGTAATTTTTCTTTTCAGTAAAACAGGTTAAATGAGACATGATTCTGTTACACTACGAATGATGGAGCGTCAGGTGATTTATCGTAGCTGTGAAAAAAAAAACATATAATAAATGAAAAACATGAACCCTTCTTTGCATCTGCACTTCTTGTTCTATATATATCCTGTGCACTTTGTATCTGCTATTGATGCTGGCTATGATTATGTCCTTGTTTGTTAGTCACTTTGGTTATAAGGCATCTGCCAAAGTAGTAATATAGTAATGTAATGTAATACTACTGTGATCATGCAACTAGCAAAATTATATAATGGTGGTGTTTCATTGTTGAATATCAAAACGTTTTGTTGTCTTCAAAAAGTAATGTACATTGACAATAATTGTGTCTGGGATTGTTTCCTATCTTCAGAGCTTGGTGCTTGGGATCGCTACTGCCAGGCTGGAGCAGGAGGCAGCTGACCTTGTGGCTGCCAAGGAGGCCTACCTGAATGACAACTGCCCAGCCATCTCTCTTGACGTCAGCATTGAGGATCTGCAGGTGAACAGCTTTGTAACATGGGGTGGCTTTTACACCTTTATTATCCAGATAGGACAGTGAGAGGGTTTTCACACCTAGCCCCCTTTAAGTGAACCAAACTCAGTCCTCTTTAAGTGGACCAAAAAGCGAACCAACAGGAAAAGGACATTTTTGGTCATATTGTGAGTGTATTACAAAAAGAAACGACTGCTCTTTCTGGTCCTGTTAGGCTTTTATGGTGTGCCAGTCCCCTTTTTAATCACACCTGGTGATCTAGGGCTATCCTTAATTGATTACACCTAGTCAACTTGTCAGTACTCATAAGTGAACCGTACTGAAACCACGTCAATGAAGGTCTCCGTACGGTTCATTTCTAAGAGGTCTTGGTACACGTTGAGAGAGACAGGAACTGAGTGGGGAGAGAGAGATGGGGAAGGATTGGGAAACAGCCACGGTCCAGAATTGAGCCCAGGTCTCCGGTGTCACGACATGGCAGCACACTAGCCCACAGAGCCACGTGGTCATCACCCCCTATGTAACATTTGGACTTGTTCAGTGTCTGATTAGTGGTGACTTTTGAGGTGGTTCTGGACAAATAAAATCACTAATGAAGAGCAGGTGTGTGGATGTAGCCAGGCCGTGCCCTCCTAGTGACGCAGCAGTCTCGAAGAGATTTGAAAGTCGATGATAATCAGGCTAATGTGGATGTACAGGAGTGTCACCTGTATTTCAAACCTATTGGGTTGACCTCTTTGGCATTGTCATTAATAAAGGGATAGAAATGTGCTAAAAAGAAAGAATTGTATGCTATGCATATTGAGGTAGATCACATACTGTACATAGTAGATGACATAAAACTAGAAGCTGTGGGTGCGGTTACACGCACGACAATATGGATGGCATGCGGGATATTAGGGACAAAAAGTCTCACAGCTTTTCACTATTTTTTCACCAGCATAATTGCATAAGAAGTGTAATCTTACCCCCACCACACTCTGTAAATCATGCATTATGTACTTTGAAGTTTGGAAAAAAGTCTGTATGAATTGGAACTCTGTGTGTGTGTGCGTGTGCGTGTGCGTGTGTGTGAGGGAGGGAGGTGGCTGGCGAGAACCTATTTTTGTTCTGGAGTAACAAGGGGCTTTGGTCATCTCCTTTTCGTAAAAATACCACAGAAGACACATGAGCACTGTGACTAACTTAAGCTGTGTTTGTAGTTAAGGAACTTCTGAAATAACTGCAGCAATAAATGACGCTGTAGAACTCATGTTCAGTAATGTTCATCACATTTCATTTACGGTAGTTTATTTATATATACAGTGTTTATGTGTGTGTGTGTGTGTGTGTGTGTGTGTGTGTGCGTGTGTGTGTGTGTGTGTGTGTGTGATATATATATATATATATATACTGTATATGTGTGTGTGTGTGTGTGTGAGTATCCCTCTACTTTCACACATTTTTTGTGTGTGCATGAACATATCATAATGTTACATTATATAATCCTGATTCTGTCGATACTAGTAGTCCAAGTACATGAAGTCACATATGGTGATTTTTTTTTCACTATATGTAACTGATCTAACAAGGATAGTGAATTCATATGCAACCACAAATATGCAAGTGCTACATGACAAATATTGTCATTCAGAAGAGAATAATAAAAAAAACATGTTAATAGAAATAAAACACATCTTACCTTATTGCATCGTATGCATTTTAGACCAGATAGCCATGTGTTATTGCTGTTATATTTTGGACTAGTAAGCCGTGGTAACTATATTATACATAACGTATCATCTCTAACCTTGCATCATATATTGCATTTTTCAGAAACTCTGCAAAGAGCTTCATTCAAAGATCGACAAAGTTGATGAGGAGAGATACGATGTTGACTCCAAGGTGACCAAGGGACAGAAAGAGGTAATATTGGTGACATGTTTGTATGAATTAAAACCACTTGCGTGGGCTTGAGAGATAAATAAATGCTTGAATTCTCTCCCTAGGTTGACGACCTTAAGATCAGCGTAACAGAAATGAAGGGTATGAAGAAGCCAGCTCTGAAGAAAGTGCGTATGTCCGCTGACCAGATGCTTCAGGCTCTGCTGGGCTCCAAGCACAAGGTCACTATGGATCTGAGGAGCAACCTGAAGCAGGTCAAGAAGGAGACCAAGGTTGAGGAGGTGAGTATTCAGTGTTGCCAGAGACCAAAGATGTTTATTATCCACAGTTTTCCATAGAATAAGAAGGCACTAATCAGAAAAGAAGCACACTCAAACAAAGTCAAGTTTGCGTGCAGACATGTGCTTACGAAGACGGGATTGGTCTGATTTTCCACATTGTGCTCACTCTCCTCACTTTACAGGCTGGTGACTGGCGTGCGAACATTGAGGACAATAAGGACAGGAAGAAGAAGTTTGAGGGCGCTGAGGCGTAAAGGAAGTGAAGTGGTGAGTTGATATTCACATCAAGCCATCATGCATAGTCTCATAAATGTTGCCTCAATCAACATGAGCAGATGTGGTCTAATAGTTAGGGAGGTGTTCTTAAGATGAGAGGGTTGCAGGTTCAAATCCCAGCCTTTCCTCTTTCTACACCTCCACCCATGGCTGAAGTGACCTTAAGCAGGGCATCTAACCCCACATTGCTCCAGAGACTGTCCCCAATACCCTGTAAATAACTGTAAGTCGCTTTCGACAAAAGTGTCAGACAAGTGTAATGTAAGGTATTCAAAAAGATTGAAAGGAATTTTAAATGACATGACTCCAAATTATAATGAAATTTTAAAATAGTGAATGAAAATAATGGATCAAAAATAATAGTAATGATAATAAAAAAACAAAATCATTAACACTTACTAAGTTATTGCTCCCTCCTCTTTCTCCCTTGCAGTTTCCAGAAGTTGATATTTGCCTCACAAACAATGAACATGGACAAAATGGATGGCAACAAGATAATGGCCTGGGGCCATTCATTGTAGTTGTTTTTTTTTTTGCTCCATGTTTTTATGTTCGCTCCATTTTTGTTCTCTTTCCCAAACCCTTTTCCCATCAAGATGTACCATGTATAGATATTGCAAACTTGTTATTGTCCACAGATTATGTTCATTAAACAAGGGGTTTTGAGTAACTTTCTGGTTTGTGTCTGTAAATTCATTATGTTCTGTCAGACACTGAGACCCTGTTTACACGTATAGGGACACACCGGCTTGGGCCTTTTGTTTACACGTACTCACTTGACGCAATGGTGTTAATATCCACATGCCGTGTAAATGGGATGAAAATGTGTAAACGAGCACTGCGTACGTGTAATCAAGGCCTGAGTTGGCTTCCACAAAGTGTTGACAGAGCTCAATTTGCTCCTCCTACTTTGTTTCCCCCCCCCCTCTCTCTCACGCATGCACGCACGCACGCACGCACGCACGCACGCACGCACGCACGCACGCACTGATACCCAAACACGCAACATAGCGTGCAATCTTTCATCTCCTTGTCATTCTTGCTGGAAGGGTTGCTGAGGAACAGATGTAAGCCCATCCTGTTTGAGTGTAACAGAGCTGCACAGTTTCTTATTTAGTCTTGCATGTTTGCAGTGCAAGTGAAAAGCTACCCAAAAGTTAACACACAAGTTGAAAATAAGTAGAGATGAGCTGGTGACACGGTGAGTTAAGTTTTTGTTTGTTTTTTTGTTTTTAACAAAAATTAAATTTAAAATATAATCAAATATGAATATATAAGTTACCAAATTAAAAATTTGAAAATGTGTCTCTTTCGTGTGTGCTTAGGAACGAGGTGAAAAAGGACAGCTTTGCAGAAGAGAGGAGATGGAAATGTGTGAGTCAGAGAGCCACATGAAGAAATGCTGCCCCTTTTGTCCTTTAGCGGTATTGCAGGTACACTTCCAAGAATTCCAACACCATTGCCATCCCAATCCAAACATTATTCATACACGATGCCAAACCACATACTATTAATATCATGTTCACATCAAAATATTTGAGATAGTGGAGTCATCTGAGGGATACTTGACAGTGAGGAGGTACGCTAATCTATAAAGTCACAAGCGCAAGAATCATACGTTTTTCTATTTTTTTTTAAATATAATTGTTAGGTTAAGGATATATATATTTGGAGTATGCATATAGGATTCATCAACCTCCGTTTGAGATCCTTTTCCCACTCTTGTTCTGTCCTTCGTTGCAATGACGTGTAAGAGGATGATTTATGTTATGTTGTCAGTCCAGGAATGTGATCTCCACCACTCTAGAATATCATACCTCTTCCTCAGGTCAACAATGCGTAACTTTGAGTAACTTGTAAGTCAAGCCTATGAAAATATCGATATCGATATTCATCCTATTCTCTATTCTAGTTGCCATTGTGTACTCTATAGTCTGTAGTCTATTTTAGGCATAACTGCTGTTGTCTGGGTGCTGACAGGAGTGGCATTACCATAAAGAGAAAGAGGAAGGACGTTTTGTGGTGCCGGATGCTTTCAGCCTTATATACCAGGTCTGACTATTGCCTTAGATGCTAGTGGTTGCCCACTTCTACAATAGGACCCTCACCATCCACCAATTATTGCCCACGTTTCTCATCAGGTGAGACATTTTTTGCTTTGTGCCACACTGTTTATTAGGTTATTTTCTTTGCTGCGTTGCGCTGTAGCAAAGTGGATCTAAAAACAAGAGGAATAGATAGTGATGGGATGTGTAAAGGATGTTTAAGAGATTCACATCAAAACTGGAGTTAATGTGAGATGCAATAGCATTTTATGCTGCTGTAGCATTTTATTCTTTGTTGCCTTACTTGTTGTCTTACATGCTTATGGTCGACTGAAAGGTATGCAAAAGGTCTGACTTACTTGTCTAATTTGATGGTTGGTGGAAAGTGTCTCAATCTTGTTAAGTAATATCACCCACTTTGGTAGGTAGCCTACGTAGATGCAAATGCACGTGTCAAATGTATGGGTTTAACCCCAAGACATCAGTTGCTATTTTAGTTTGATGCCTTGACAAATGTATGGAAAATTCCTGATCGCACACAAACAGAATTAACAATTCTGATAATCACCCAAAATTGAGAAAATGCTATTTCAGGGGGGTCCTTCATGTCTAACGATCTACCTAGCCTTGCCGTTTTTATTTTCATACCATAACCCCATGTACAAATTGAAAGTAAGAACAACAAACCATAAGTAAAAGAGGAATGAATACCACTCTTAAAAGGAAAGTCGTCTGTCAGACAGAAACCCTGTATCTACACTTTACATTGTTTTTTACTTATTAATTTATAAATCACTAATTTCTAAATATATAATAATTTCAACATTAAAGTTGGTTATTAAATAATTTATCATACACATATACTCATGAAGACTGTAGTTGTGATTTATATTTTATATTAAATAAAGAACGAATATAAAACGATAAAAGATGGTGGAGATAGGAGATTTCAGCGGGACAGCGACAAAAAGTTTTTTGTGGGATCACTGTCTGATGATGCTTCAAAAGATGAAGTGAAGGAAAAGTCCAAAGTGCCCAGGAATTGTGGGAAAAGATCTTAAAGGTGCTCTTTGGTGTGGGGAAAAACATTATGGAGGATCTTGCTTTTTCAACCTATTTATAGTTTTGCAAGGTGACAGCATACTATGTCATGGATCCTTTTCCATACATTCATTCTGACTCATTCAGTATCACCCTAATTTGGGCACTGTATGCAATCAGACTTTCAAAAACAATTTACATTTCTCAGAGCTTTCTTTTTTCCCCCCTTTTTGCCCGTCTTTGTTGACATTCAGATTTTTTCTTTGTTGATTAGGAGAACACCTTGAACAGCCACCATGACTGAGTAAGTGTTTTGCTACATAAGCATTGTTGAGTTTACTCTTGAATTGATCCTAACTATCTTGCTACTGTACTGCGACTCTGTTTTTAGCCATTAGTTCTTGGTGTTGTTTAACAGTGAGTTTACGTAACCTCTGAACATTGCATTGTTCCTCAGAAAGAAGATGACATCAAGCCGCAGGCATCATCTGAAGGTAAATCTTCTCTTCAGTGGAGCCTTAGAGCCCCCCATCTTCAAAGCGTCGGCACAATGTCAAATTCTCTGGAGGCCAAAATCCCTCAGAGATCTCTCTCTCTCTCTCTCTCTCTCTCTCTCTCTCTCTCTCTCTCTCTCTGGAAGTGTTGACAGAGCTCGCTTTGCTCCTCCTCCTTTTCCTCTGCTCCCCCCCCCCCTCTCTCTCTGCCCTCTGCCCTCTGCCATCTTTAGAGTTTGATGCTGCAAATTGGGACTGATATTCTGGAGAAGGAGGCATCTGACCTTGTGGTAGCCAGAGAGGCCTACTTGGATGAGAGCTGTCCAGCCCTTGACCTACCCAGTGGCATGGAGGAGCTTCAGGTGACAATAGATGGACTTTTTTGTTTTGTTTAAAAACACTGTGTTGTGAGGAGGGGCAAGACACTGGCAGCCAACCATGTGAGCTAATTTCTTGACCAATCAGAGGTTGAGTTGTGCGCAGCTAGTTTTGCGCAGTCAGGAGAAAACAAAAATTTA
This sequence comes from Engraulis encrasicolus, assembly GCF_034702125.1. Taxonomy (NCBI): domain Eukaryota; kingdom Metazoa; phylum Chordata; class Actinopteri; order Clupeiformes; family Engraulidae; genus Engraulis; species Engraulis encrasicolus. The sequence goes on along the minus strand of NC_085860.1, from coordinate 36,862,928 downwards.
GAACCCATGTATTGACCGAGGCCACATCAAAAACTCTTTTCCTAAATGCAGTAAAGGCCATTTGAATGCAGTTTTTCTTACATATTCTTTTATCTGAATTTAAGAACTGGGACAATGTCACCCTTAACGTTTACCTACCACATCAAAATGCTGACTTTACTGACACAACTTCATTTTTTATTACATTTATGAAAATGAATTTATTGGAAAAGAACTCTTCACATCAACACTCAAAATGTGATAACATGTGATCATTAGGGGACCTTACCTGTATTATATGGATTCTGAATATGAATATGAATCCGGTTTGACCTTCTTCAGTGTGAAGGAATAACTTAAGTCAAAATGGATGAAGACTATTTTTATTCAGTCTTATTTTGTTTTCTCTAGGGTTTACCTCCCCAGATCATTAATGCAATGTTTTGAAATTGTGTCAACATGTTGGTATGCAGAATGCCTCAAGCTCATTCTCCTTGGGATGATCTGAGGTGCCTTGGCAGACGTCTGCGCTCTGCAAGCTAGTACATTTCTAGACAAGCTGGGCTACTTCACAGTGACTATCCCTGGGATGACTGGAGCACTCAGCAACTTTTTTAGAGTTTTTTTTTAATTATTATTTTGGTGCACCAAATGACTGACGTTTCGGTGCACTTGTGCCTTCCTCAGTGTCCGACTGCTTTGCACAATCGTTCTGATGTGAAAGACACTTGGGTCATGGCAGTCATGACACTTAGTATAATTTTGTTCACAGAAACTCTGCAAAGAGCTTCATGGAAAGATCGACAAAGTTGATGAGGAGAGATATGATGTTGACGCCAAGGTGACCAAAGGACAGAAAGAGGTAATAATGGTGACATGTTTATATGAACTATAGCCATTTGTGTGGGGTTGACAGTGAGTTAATGCTTGTACTCTATCCCTAGGTTGAAGACCTGAAGATCAGTGTAACAGAATTGAAGGGTATGAAGAAGCCAGCTCTGAAGAAAGTGCGTATGTCCGCTGACCAGATGCTTCAGGCTCTGCTGGGCTCCAAACACAAGGTGAACATGGACCTGAGGGCCAACCTGAAGCAGGTCAAGAAAGAGGCCAAGGTTGAGGAGGTGAGTATTCAATAGACAATAGACAAGCTGGGGCCAGACCATATAGAATCGTAAACACTAGGCACAGTGATAAAAATCTGAAGGTGTCTTAACTTAACTTAGTAGGTTATGTTTCGAATAGGTTATGTGTTTTTTTTTAATCAATATTTTGTTTACCTTGTTTATACAATGATTCTCTCTGTGTAATGGATTCACTGGTCTGCCCCAAGAAGGGGACATGCAGTAGTATCAAATGTGTGGGGAAAAATTGTGCATACTGTAGGTATTTTGGCTACATCCATAGGAAGTGACAACCTTATTTGTGCTCCCTCACTTTACAGGCTGCTGTTGGTGACTGGCGTCAGAACATTGAGGACAAGAAGGACAGGAAGAAGATGTTTGAGGGCGCTGAGGCGTAAACAAAGTGAAGTGGTGAGTTGATTTTCACATTAAGCCATTGCGCATACTAGGTCTCACAACAACTAATGTTGCCTCAATCATTAAGTGAACTGTAAATAATTATTTTATTATTTTATTTTATTTAAGTGAATGAAATATGTATTATGATTATTATGATTATGATTATTATTACAAAACCATGACAAACTGCTTAATTAATGCTCCCTCCTTTTTCTTCTCTGCAGTTTCCAGAAGTTGATATTTGCCTCACAAACGGTGAACATAGACAAAATGGATGGCATCAGGATGGCAGCCTGGGGCCATTATGTATTATTATTTTTATTTTTGCTCCATGTTTTCATGTTCAATACAGTTTTTCTATTGCCCAATCAATTTTCCCACGAAGATGTACCATGTTTACCCACTGCAGACTTATATTCATCATTAAACATTGGGTTTTAATTAACATTCTGATATGCTTCTGTAGATTCATTATTATGTTCTGAATTGGCTGTCATAGTTTGCTGTGCTTTAGATTATGTTCCACTAGATGTCGACAGAGCTTGCTTTGCTCCTCTTCCTCCTTCGCCTCTGCTCTGTCCCTTCCCTCACTCTGTAGCGAGCACACACACACGCACATATACTCAGTCCATTGATACTGACTATACGTCAGTGACTCAGACTTATGCCCCCTGCACACTTGGCACTCTGGTAACCATAACACCGGAGTGGACACCACCTGGTGTACTCCGTATTACCTCAGAAAAGCAAGCAAGGTCTCGAGGCTGGTTTGAAGCATGTTTGGAACATGGCGGGCGGAGTAGAAAATGACACAAAAGTTCTTTATTTGAACAACAAGTACACTTTGCTTCCCCTTCTTGTAATGTGTTACTGATGATCATGTGTACAAATTATTGGTGTATTTGGTGGTGAATTATGTTTTCGCAATTCTGTGTCAAACAAAAACGGCTTGTCTTCTTGTCTACCTTTCTAGTGTGAATTATTAATATGGATCAAGTTTGGACATTATCGCTGTGTTTTACAAGTAAAAACGGCCAAATTGTGATATTTATCTGTTCATTTTTGAGAAGTTCTGTGGGAAACCCTACAGAGTTTCATCACCTAGAAACAGCTATCTTTACCGCACAGTATTTTCCAGAGAAGTTGAAATTTTTTAACGCATGCGGAATTTCTTCCGCACCGCACTGTCCGGATGCCGCCAACCACTTACCGTTAGTACCGCATCCGTATACTGGAGCTCAGTGTGCAGGCGGCATTAGATAGACACTTGGACACACACACAAGCACATAACATGCACCCAATCTTTCATCTCCTTGTCATTCTTGCTGGAAGGGTTGCCAAGAAACAAGTTAATCTTGTTTGGGTGTAATAGAGCTGCAGACTTTCTTATTTAGTCATGCATGTTTGCAGGGCAAGTGAAAAGTTATCCAGAACTTAACACATATTGAAATCAAGTACAGTTGACCTGGTGACATGGTGAGTTCAGTTTATTTTATTTTGACCAAAAAATAAAGTCAAATTCAAACCTATAATTTCCCAAATTAATTTTTTGAAAATGTGTCTTTGTCGTGTGTGCTTAGGAATAACATGAAAAAGGACAGCTATGCAGAATGGAAGCTAAGAAAACAATGGGTGAACTGAAGAGAGCTACATGAAGAAATGCCCTTTGGCGATACTGCAGGTACACGTCCTCCAAGAATCCCACCACTACTGCCTGACCAATCCAAACATTAGTGCAGTTGCCCTATTGAATCTTAGGTCCGATTTACGAAAAAAAAAAACATGGTAACCCTGAAATCCTAGTCTCAAGACAAATCACCACCATCATTTACCTCCATTTTGACTTTTTTTAAACAATTCATATGCTGCTCCTGTCACATTTTTCACAGATTGTCAAGAAATTAGCGTTTTTCACTGTGAAGTCAGACAACTTCAGTTTTTGAAGCGAAGCAGGAACATTTTATCTACTGTTTGGGAGCTGGGCGAATCCGAAGGTTCTCTAGACCCTCGTGTGAGCTCATAAAGCTGAGCGGAAATACACAAAGGTCTGGCGAGAGTCAGCCTAGGAAAATAAAGTGAAAGTGAAAAGTGAAAGCCCATTAGGAAACTCCAACTCCCATTGTCATTGTGACAGAGCACTCCACAGCACACAAGTGGACACTGCACACTGCATACAACGAAATTGCATTCATGCCTCGCCCGTGGAAGGGAGCAGCCCTCAGTGGCACCCCATGGGGAGCAGTGCGGTGGGACGGTAGCATGCTCAGGGTACCTCAGTCATGGAGGAGGATGTGGGAGAGCACTGGTTGATTACTCCCTCCCCCAAATTCAAATTCAAATTCAAGTTTGTCAATGCCACTGAATGCTACTTTTCTTGCTTCAAATGCTTTGAATCGAAAGTGTCTGACGTCAGATGAAAAAGCTTAAAGCGACCATTTTGTGCAAATCGGTGTCCAGTGGGCACCACTACAGTATTCAAAAATTTGTTTAGGTCAAAGGTCAAAGGTACCACACAGGAAGTTAGCTCATACAGTCTGTCAACAGCCCTTTGACATATCCAGAGAAGTTATAGCCAATCAGAAGGGGCTGAAGTTGTCCGGGTTGTAATGCTGGTAGTTGGCGATTGTGGTCATGTGAAAACAAAAATGGGTTTCAAAGGAGCTGCCCAAAATGTTTTGCTATTTTTTTTTGCCATGAAATATTAAAGGGGCACAATGTAGGATGACATAGTTTGCACGGTGCCCGTGGCATGCCTGTCTCAAAATCTACACAGTCATGAAAAAATTAACAATTAAATAAACTCGCAGTGAGAATGTTTTTCATCATGGAATGGCAACAGTTGATACAAATCTGAATACGGAATGTAAATCGATTTTTCTTTTGAGAAGTGTTTCCCACGACACTCGTAGTGGGTCGCTCTGCCAAAAGTTACATTTGGGGTTCTCTGACAGCGGAGCGTGAAAGTGGTCGCGAGAGTCATTGTTGACTTACTACTGACTCAAATAAGCATCGGTTGACTAGGGACAGTGATTAATTAAACTTTTAATCCTACATAGAGACCCTTTAATATTAAATTCAAAACTAGTCATAAAAAGTAACTAATCTAAGCCCTTAATCATTTTTACACCTCTAAGTTATTATACAATGAGTCAGACAATTTGAAGAAACTCCTGCACATGAACTATTCAACTGTTTTCTTTAATACCTGACCTTTCTATAAATTCACTTGATGAAGGTCTAGCACCGAAACGTCATGTAGTCAGAGACGGTCTATTGGGTTAGAACTTTAAGAAAATCTTTGTGGTAGTAGCCCCATAATGCATGCCATTCCACCAGTGGAACACTGTAATAGCCATTGAAAAGCTACATTACCATGACTTATTATATGGTTTTGACGTCATCGGTCGAATGCTCCATTCATTTCAACGGGGCTCCCCAACGTTCGCACGTCTGTTATTTTTCGATAACGGACGGGTTGGTCTATAACAGACCGCTGTCAATGGCAACAAGACTTTTCACTGCTAAAGCGACTTTTCAACAAGACTCTAATCAGCTGCTGTGATAGACAACACCTGTTGTCCTGGCTACCTAGCTGTTAGCGGTGTTCCACAACGGCACTGTTTTGTTTTGTGCAGCAACAATCTTTTGACATTAAAAACTATAATAGCCTAGACTTCACATTAAATAGGCCTAAAGAAATGTCCCCGCCATGTGTGAATCATTTAAGTATATCCATATAATAAGCGGGTTAACTTTCGGCGAGTCGGTCGCTTTGTGGAATAGCAGCACTTCAGAGAGAACAAGACCCCTCCGCTCCGCGTCGGGGTCTAAAGATTCTCTCTGTCGTGCTGCTATTCCACGGTAGCGACCTTCTCGCCGAACGTTAACCCTTACTTATTATATGGTTGTGACGTCATCTGTCGAATGCTCCATTCATTTCAACGGGGCTCCCCAACGTTCGGACGTCTGTTATTTTTCGATAACGGACGGGTTGGTCTATAACAGACCGCTGTCAATGGCAACAAGACTTTTCACTGCTAAAGCGACTTTTCAACAAGACTCTAATCAGCTGCTGTGATAGACAGCACCCGTTGTCCTGGCTACCGCTGTCAATGGCAACAAGACGTTCACTGCTAAAGCCACTGGCTTGTATACAAGTCAGTGGCTAAAGCGAATGTTTCATATCACTCCGCAGGGGTCCGGTGTTTTGTCACTCTAATCAGCTGCTGTGATAGACAACACCTGTTGTCCTGGCTAGCCTACCTAGCTGTTGCCTAGCGGTGTTCCACAACGGCAATGTTTTGTTTTGCGCAGCAACAATCTTAACATTAAATATGTCTAAAGAAATGTCCCCGCATGTGTGAATCATTTAAGTATATCCATATAATAAGCGGGTTAACTTTCGGCGAGTCGGTCGCTTTGTGGAATAGCAGCACTTCAGAGAGAACAAGACCCCTCCGCTCCGCGTCGGGGTCTAAAGATTCTCTCTGTCGTGCTGCTATTCCACGGTAGCGACCTTCTCGCCGAACGTTAACCCTTACATAACACAGGGCCTTGCCTTCAGTAATGTACTACCACTTGTTCACTGCTATTCTGGTAACAACAAACGTATTACGCCGTGTCTTCAAGAACAGCAAAATGGCCAGTTTCTTGGAGTTTCTTCAAATTGTGTGATGAGTGACCCATGGGACATTTCCTACGCGCCTGCCAGCTGAGGTGTGCGAAAAAATCACAAGGTTATGCAATGAGTCAGCAAGCTTTAATTATGAGGCCAAATCCATACATTAGCAGAAGGCTAGCCAGTAGGCCTACAAGTAGGGATGGCACAAACCGCACCGAAAACCGAAACCGTACAATTCACACACATACCGAACCGAATCGTGCAATCCGTCGCAAACCGCAATTCATGTACTGCCCAGAAAAATATGTAAAACAGAGATTCTAGGAGTATCTTATCCAGTCTCTCTGATTAAAACATTAGCATATAAGACCAATTAGAGAATGACACAATTAAAATCACACCATTTTCACATTATAAGCCTATACAAACCATATGTAGGATATTTAGTGATAAGTCCTATTCTATTAGCCAATTGAAAGAGGGCATTTGGAACGCTCAGACAATGCACATCAGCTGACGACAGTTTAAGTGCAAGCACAGGTTAGCACAAGAGGCAGTTCTCAGACACATGCAAAAGGTCAAATTCAACTTGCGCATCATCACTTTATAACTGTAGTTATATAAATATTGTTTAATATTCCCAGTGCACCATTTATCATGAACTAAAAAGAACCGTAGAGAACCGAAAACCGTGACCTTGACACCGTGATATGAACCGAACCGTGAACTTTGTGAACCGTACCACCCCTACCTACAAGTCGAACTCTTCTGCCCTGGTGGGAGAAACTCAACACCCAATGAACTTACCTCCTCTTATACAATACCAACCATAGTTCTTAATATGAAATTGTATTCAAGAGGTTAACTGGAAATTGGAGTAAATAATATTTAGCATCTAGCCCTATTGACTCCCACACAGGTTTCCCAGTCATCACTTGCCCGTGACCTCTATGTAGGTGGAACTGCACTTTTTGACGATACAATAGGAAACAAAGGAAGTGACCCTTCTCATACTTGGACCCTCTGTGACATATTATAACCAAACTTGAGTCACTTGTGTCCTACACCAAATTTGGCCTCTAGACGGTGCTACAGTACGCCAAAATGTTTTTGAGCTTTCTCTGATGGTTTGTTTTGGTGTGTGTGTGTGTGTGTGTGTGTGTGTGTGTGTGTGTGTGTGTGTGTGTGTGTGTGTGTGTGTGTGTGTGTGTGTGTGTGTGTGTGTGTGTGTGTGTGTGTGTGTGTGTGCGTGCGCGCGTGTTTGTGTGTGTGTGTGCATGCGTGCGCGTGCGTGCGTGCGTGTTGCCATTGTACTTGTTGGTATGAAGCATTGACCCAAAGTCCCCATCAATGAAGATCTCCACCTTCAGTGCAGTGCAAACCCTGAAGTACACTCTGCAAAATCGGAAGCAGACTGGGGTGGAAATGTTTAGGGATTATGTGAAATTTGGAGAGGTAGACAAGAGGTGGTGTGCAAATGTCCGTGGAGCTGGAAGTAGGGATAAAGTTGCCCGGTTACCACCAGACCTAATCACAAGTGAGATTCTTTCAGATCGGAACGATTGTGTAGAACTTAAGGCACTATAGTATGGGAGTTCCCATGCTAGGAATAAAGCACAGTGACAGGCAAATTTGGCAGCACTGAGGGAAAGGAGGACGGAATTTGGTTGCCAGCCATCTAAAAGGGCAGAGGTGGTGGAGAAAGAGAGGATGGGCCGCATTGTAGCCCCTTAATGCACGCCGTACCTCCGGTGGCACGCTGTAATAACATTGAAAAGTTAGGTACCATAGTACTACAAAACTATGAGATAGCACAGGGCCTTTAGTAACGCACTACGACTTGTATATTGCCATACTGGTAACAGCAAATTTATAACGCCATGTTAAATTAACAATTTAGTAAATAACAATTAAAAATGTAGTAAATAAAATGTTGACTTTCCTTTTTTCCTTTGTGTGTGTGTGTGTGTGTGTGTGTGTGTGTTTTGGGGGGGGGGTGGGGGGGCTGTCACAAACCCTCTTGAGTTTGCAGGTATGTGTCAGTCCAGGAATGTGATCTCTTATCACTCTAAAATATCATACTTGTCCCTCAGGTCAACTATGCATAACTCTGAGTGAGTTGTTAGACATTAGACATCTGGAAATATTGATATTCTTCTGTCTATTTTCAGCACATGTGGGTGCTGGCAGACTGGACATCACCATAAAGAGGATAGGACAGTTTGAGATGTCACATGCTGCCAGCCTTATAAATGTGACCTGAATATTGCCTTGATGCCAGTGTTGCTCGCCTCAGCCCTTGAACCTGCACCATCCAGCGATTCTTGCCCAAGTTTCTCATCAGGTGAGATATTTTTTTCTTTGTGCCACATTGTTTATTAGGATTCTTTCTTCCGTGCATTGTGCTGTGTCAATATATGGACCCAATAACAAGAGAGAAAAGGAATGAAAGGCAATGGGATGTGTAAAGGATGTTTAAGAGATTCACATCATGGCTGGAGTTGACGTGAGATTAAATAGCATTTCATATTGTTTTCATTGGTGCTTCCTCTGTGGTCTTACTCATTGGCATTTTTAGAAAGAAAGCATTCAGATGTTGATTGTTGTTTGTTTGGAGTGTGAAGCAAGAGGCTTAATCAGTGCCTTTTTTCATTTGCCTTTTTAGTGATGATATTAAAAAGATGTGGAAGGTTTTACATCTGTACAGTATGGTTTAAATAGGCTGAAACAAATACATGCTTATGGTTGACTGAATTGTGTTAAGGATGTTGATTAGCCATTTAATATATCTTAAGCTATGTTATTGTGAGATATATTGGATATAGATATATTTTACAAGAATGTAGTTGTGAAGATGATTGCAGTATGCATGTTAAAGCTTAACATATGTAATTAGAGATATAGATATATAATTACATGATATAGATATATATCAGAGGCATACTAAGATGTACACCACTATGCCCTGTCTTACCTGTGAGACTTGACTCGGACACTTGAGACAGGGGGCGTGCCTCCTGTCCCATATCCAAAGATTATTGCGCGCACACAGTGTCAGGTTTTAACACATCTTTAAATCATGAGCTATGCCATGTCAAACATTTTATTGCTGAGTTGGTGCCCTCTTTCTCAAAGTTAATAGAGCCAAAAAATGCAGCGTCACTGGGTACTGACAAGTCAAGGGTAGCGTGAGCAATACAACAGCATATTGAAATTAGCTGGACTGCTCCTTTAAAAAGTAAAAAGAGAAGCCATGGTAGGTAAACATCAATGAATATGTTATGTGTACAGTTCCTTGTACTGAATTTGTGTAAGCTGTTATACATTACATTACTTATTTTAGGGAGATTGAGGTACACATTTATTTACTATTAAAGATGCATATCTGCTTTATGGAGTCAAATATGATGTATGAGTTCTGTGAAATCTGACCGTTTTTTGTTGTTGTTGAGGAATTCACAATTTACATTGATTTTTCCTTTGTTGATTAGGAGGAAACCACAAAAAAGCCAACATGTCTGAGTAAGTACTCAAAAGTGTAAAACTCCTATGTATCGACAATTTCCAGGTTTTAGTGAACAACAGGCTTTCTATGTGCTTCGTCGACTCGACGAAGCACAAACGAAACGCGTTGTCACCCATCAGTTTTACATTGAGTTAACCTCGGCACATTGTTCCTCAGGAAGAAGATGACATCGAGCCGCAAGCATCACCTGAAGGTAAATCTTCTCTTCAATCTTCTCCTCTTACCAGACTCACCAACTGTCTTCAAAACTGTCACAATGTGACAGTTTTCTGAGGCCAATCTCTCTCTCTCTCTCTCTCTCTCTCTCTCTCTCTCTCTCTCTCTCTCTCTCTCTGACCTATTTAGAGTGTGATGCTCGCAATTGCGGCTACACGTCTGGAGCAGGAGAAAGTTGACATTGTAGCAGCCAAGGAGGCCTACCTGAATGAGCACTGCCCAGCCCTTAGCATGCCCGGTGCCTTGGAGGAGCTTCAGGTGAGCCTAGCCAGAGTCAGTGACACGCTGACCTTGAATGCCATTTCAATTCAGTGTTACAATGTTCTTTTATCTGATTTCATGACAGCAGTAATGTTATATGATATTCCCCTACCAATTTCAAAACTAAAAAAAATGTATAAAATGAAATAAAATCAAAATCAAAAAATAAAATCAGATTAAAAAAAAATCAGCATGGGGGCAATTGGAAGTGGGGTATTTCCCTACCAAATTCAAACATCAAAATACTGATTTTATTTTAACTGATATCAACTGGAAAAAAAAACCCACAATAGAAACATCCGAAGCATTTTGGAGAAGAGCTTTTCACATCAAGACTGAAACTATTGGGACCTTAACTGTAGTAATTAATTTGAATCCTGGTCTCCTGTGTGAAGGAATTAAGGAGGCCTATTGACCTGTTCAGAATCGACGTCCTCATGAATGCGTGCACATCGTTGACTCAAACACACCAGAGATGTTTTAAAGGTATTACGAGATACTTCACTCTTCTGTGTGGTACTGCACTCTAGGGCCGCGAGTGCAGACTCCGTTCAGAATGAATGGGCTGCGCTCTCTCGACAGCGGCCACTAGGTGAACTGCAGGCATGGGTAAAATAGGGAGTGGGGAGGCTGTATGTAAAACTGGCTGTGAACACACACACACGAACAGACAGTGCAGACCCTAAAGAGAGAAAACCTGCCGTCCTGAGGTGTGTACGTTGATAAAAAAGTAGAGATCCCGAAAAGTACACTGGTTATGCTATTTTGAGAGGTAAGAGGCTGTTCCAGAGGTTTGTTGTTACAAGACATTAAACTACTGACTGGACTACTGAACTGCACTGAACTACTGACTGGACATCGTCAGGAATGCCCGTGTCTGTGGTGCCCACTGCATATCTGAAGTTAGCGTGACCATCCATTATCTTATTTCGGGAAAAAACACCTGTCGATGGTCGATTCTGATACAACGATGCGCACGCAGCCAAATTACGTCATATCTGTTTACAAACTCTAAAGGGGTCAATATAGGAGAAGCCTATTTTTAATCAGTAGTAAAATAAGACACCCTGGAAGAGACATGACTTGTAATCAGGAGTATTTCCTTACTCATGCTCCTTACTGATAGAATTTAGGTGCCATGTTTCAAACTTGGCAAACTTCAAACTTTTTTTATTCATGTCACTTTGAGCTGCATGTTTTTTAATTGGATGATACAATTATTTTTTAACTACATTAATTTGTTTTCTCCAGGGTTTGTTTATTATTAATTTGCCAGAGCATGAGCACTATGTGTTGTGCAGAATGCCTCAAGTTCATTTTCCCTGGCATGATCTGAGGTGCCTTGGCAGACGTCTGCACTCGAGTTCTTTTCTACTTATTATTATCTCCGCCAAGAAGATTATTTGATCGTCTGAGTTTGTGTGTTGGTTAGTTGGTTTGTTAGTTTGTTCGCTGTAACTTCGCGGCCTACCACAAAGCGGAGCAGCGGTGTGGCACTGTGCAGAGCCGTACTGCCACGGTGCATAATGCGCGGCTATCAACCGGTGTTCTGTAAAATCCTCCTACATGTCATATAATCCTACAAAGCCCCATTGGACATGCACAGACCACGAAACGTCATTTCCTGTCATTTAGTCGTAATATTATCCTACACCAGCTGATCGATCCTAAGACTGTGCACTAGCGGAGGACAGATAAATAGAGTACTTTAATCTAACTTCATGTTGATGCTCCTAAACATAATCTAAGTTAAAGGGACAGTTTGGTCAATTTCAACATGCAGTTGTATTGCTCACGCTACCCTTGACTTGTCAGTACCTGGTGATGCCACATTTTTCGGCTCAGCCCTTTCCGAGATATGAGCAATTCTAATGGGGGCAGTGTTTGTTTACATTTTAAAAAAATGAAACATAGGCCAACTCCAAATATTTTCCCAAAAGGTACTGCTGTTTGCTAGTTGTCTGCTGATGTTTTATAACCTTTTGGATGTTTTTGGGAATAAATAAAAATGTTTTTTTGAAATGTAAACAAAGAGCTGCCCCCATTACAATGACCAGGATCTCGGAAACGGCTGAAGAAGAAGAAAAAAAAATCTCAGGCACTGACAAGTCCAGGGTAGTGTGAGCATTACAACTGCATGTTGAAATTGACCAAACTGTCCCTTTAATGTCGATACTCTTAACCACTGTGTGACTCTTGAAATGCGTCTCAAACGGACGTTATCATAGAATGGGCGATATCAGTTGATAAAGTTGTTGACCGTCTGCATGCACAGCTGTTCGGTAAGTAAATTAATTTCATCAAGTTTTAGAGTGCAATAAGAGCAAACAACATCTAAACAGATAGGAAGTTTGAATATTACATTAAAATTAGTACTCCCGTGCAGAAACTAAAAGGATATTTTTACAATGTTGGACAGTTTGACAGCCATGTCTGACAGAAAATCCTACGTAGGAAAATATTACAATGTAGGAAAATCTGTCAGAAGACCGGCACTAAAGCCATACTGTACTTGCATGGCCATAAGCACATCAAAACATTTGTGTAAAATATAATATATAGTAGACCCCTATGGCGCGCATATCACTGCCGGTCTCGCAGACTTCATTGTTTTCCAAATTTTTTCATGGCGGATATCATGGTATTCGGTAACCTGGTTCTCACGCCATCTGGAACATTGACAATCGCTTAGCTCTGGAAAGGCACGGGTGTGTTCAAAACAGCTCGAACCTGATTGTCGAATTCACGTGGCTTTTTTTGAATCACTACTACTTCAACCACTGACTTGTGTATACCCCGCCACGCGATCTTGCCCCGCGATTCTGATTGGACCAACCATGAAATATCGGATGCCGTTCGGGCTCGTCTAAGATTTCCAGACCCTCGTGCAAGCTCACGAAGTTTAACAAAGATGCAGGAAGCACGAAGGGTCTGAGTGGGAGCCAGGCTAGGTATTCGGCAGGCACTGAAGAAATACTTCATACATCATATGAAGGCCTGATATAGGCTACAATGTGGCACACATATCAGTGCAGCTCTCACAAAGTTAATTGTTCTCCGTCAGTTTTTTTTCCCCTGTCAACAAAATCATTTTTGTGTACATTTTGTCCGGTTGAAGTTTATCAACGCAAACCTTGTGCACTTAAAAACATGTGAAACACAGACGTATTTTCAATAACAAACTAACGGTTAAGGGATTAATAAGACAGCGAACTGTGGTCTTCAATGAGGAAAAGGGAAAAGACAATTCCTGCTCTACCGACAGCGGCAAGGCCATCCAGTAAAAATAGCCCACATGGGCCCTGCCATGGCCAACTGGTAGGGCACTCATATACCATGCGGCTGACCCGGTTCGATTCCCGGCCCGGGTCCTATGCCGACCCCTCCCCATCTCTCTCCCCAGTCGCCTTTCTGTCCACCTCTCACACTGTCCTGTCGAATAAAGTCAAATAATACCCCGAAAAATAGCCCACATGAGGAATATGCCCACACATTCTTTATGCTGATCAAATTAATTTTATCCCGCTCACTACATTTAAGGTTCATCAAAGTTGCATTGCAAGCGGAATGAACAGTGACCACAAAGTCAGAAAGTATGCATTGTCAGAGGGCAAGGTTGACCACCTTACCTCTTACCGCACACTACATAGCAAATAATAATACATAGGCCTAAGTGTGATTATTAAAAAAAGGTTGTGATTCTGATTGGGATGTGCCACGTTCAGTTGACAACAATATTTGCTTTATGGCTTATAAAGTTTATTGCAACCACCTAGCTAGCTTATAGAGTGGCTAAAAACGTACCCTTCATTCGATAATATAAATTAATCATAAATATTTGTGACATAACATTCTTTTCTTTTTAAATGCAACACTTCAATAACTTAGTTAAGCTGTAAATATATTTTCCTGATATTGATTAAAAAATAGCCTATTGTCTCAAGCCAGAATGTGAGATTAAATGTGAATATTTAGTCTGGCCCCAATCAATGAGACATCGAAAGATTGTTGATGGGAACAGCCCGTTGTTTTTCAAACTGTGCCTATTGGCCAACGTTTTGTCGTCACTGCCTCAAAATCCAGTCCACTTTGCATCCAAAGATTCAAAACAAATCTCCTGCTTTGTGCTTGGCCAGCCAGTTTCAGGGCATGGGGCATTGTCCGAGGCTAGACCCACTCGTAGGCTAAAATAATTTTGCCTGCTGGCTGGTGGATATAGTTTACTAGGCTACCAGTCTGGACATTTTTGGACACTTGTACATATCTTAGATCTCTTATTATCTTAGTACTTAAAACATGTAACTTACTCATATTTCTCTATTGTAAAAATCAGACAAAACAAAAGTTAAACAAATCCAAACAGATATGTGCACACTACCGTCAATGCTGTAATTCCATTTAAGTGCGCTTTAAAAGTGCTGTATTGGATAGCTCTGCCATTTAAAATTGTCCAGTGGTAAAACAATAATGTGATGATTGGCAGCATGATGTGATGAAAGGCATGCTGCCAATCATCAAAATGTTAATAACAATACATTTTACAATGTTAGCAGTATGCAGCAGCCGGCAAGCTCCAGTAAGTGACTTTGCAAATTACAGTAGGGCCTGTGGCATGACCAATCACAGATCACAAATCAAACATTTGGCAGTCCCACAATGGCAGGTGAACTAAACACACCAACGCTAACCAGATGACATAATACTTATAAAAGAGACACATATCATTTGGTTCACTCTTGACAATTCTCTGAACACACCTATGTATGAATATGCATGGATTGCACCACATCATGACACAAACATGACATTTCTAGTTGTTACTATTTGTGACCATGGTTTCATTCTCATAGAAATGGTAGTTTGGTGAATTATACCTCTGTGCTACAACCAAACGTTGCTTTCCGATTTGAAACCCACTGTATAATTCGGGTTTTGGTTTCAGTGTGTTATGAAAATGTTTTTTGATTTCCTATTTGAAGCCTATGGCTGACACTTTGTATCATTTTGTGACATAACCAACATTCCACAGAAACTCTGCAAAGAGCTTCATTCAAAGATCGACAAAGTTGATGAGGAGAGATACGATGTTGATTCCACAGTCACCAAGGGACAAAAAGCGGTAAGATTGGTGACATGTTTTATTATTTATTATTGTTTATTAATTATTAAAGCCATTTGTGTGGTATTGGCAAATAAGTCAGTGCTTGTATTCTCTCCCTAGGTTGATGACCTGAACATCAAGGTAACAGAATTGAAGGGTATGAAGAAGCCAGCTCTGAAGAAAGTGCGTATGTCCGCTGACCAGATGCTTCAGGCTCTGCTGGGCTCCAAGCACAAGGTCACTATGGATCTGAGGAGCAACCTGAAGCAGGTCAAGAAGGAGGTCAAGGTTGAGGAGGTGAGTATTCAGTGTTGTCAGAAACCAAAGATGTTTATTATCCACAGTTTTCTATTTTAGAATAAGAAGGCATTAATCAGAAAAGAAGTACACTCAAACAAAGTCAAGTTTGCATGCAGACATGTGCTTATGAAGACGGGATTGGTCTGATTTTCCACATTGTGCTCAACTCTCCTCACTTTACAGGCTGGTGACTGGCGTGCGAACATTGAGGACAATAAGGACAGGAAGAAGAAGTTTGAGGGCGCTGAGGCGTAAACGAAGTTAAGTGGTGAGTTGATATTCACATCAAGCCATCATAGTCTCATAAATGTCGCCTCAATCAACATGAGCAGATGTGGCCTAATAGTTAAGGAGGTGTTCTTAAGATCAGAGGGTTGTAGGTCAAATCCCCAGGTTCGAATTCTTACCTCTCCCTACACCTCCTGGCTGAGGTGCCTTTGAGTCGGGCATCTAATCCCATATTGCTCTAGAAACTGTACCCAATTTCCCAGAATTTTTTTTAAAGTCACATTGGCCATAGGTGTATGTTTAGGGTCATCTTCAAGTTGGAAAAGAGAACAATGACCCATCTGTCCTAAAGTTTTGGACCACATTAGATACAATGTTTTGGCTGACAAGTAAAGCTTTGAAGGTCTTCCAATATCATCAACCTTTCTGGTGTAAAACGCATATCTTTTTTTCTCAGGTCTTTTGTCCTTTCTCTTCCTTGTGCTGTCATTGCTTACAGCAGGAAATGGGAAGGAGTTTACAAAATTCGAAGTATTGTTTTATAGCCAACTGTTCCTTAAACTCTTTTGAGACTTATTGAATGATGGTTCAATTACTAAAACATAGCTTTTCAATGAGACTTTCATTGGGCTGCATCCACTTTTGCACCACGTAATTTCAGAAAATTAAAAAAAAAAATTAAGTAATAGAATTCAACTTACTCTTCTGTGGTAACCTTCACAGAGGTTGTATTAAACTTACTCTGTGCACATTTTGGAAATCACTTGTGTTTATTGAAATACTGTTCAAAATGTTACTTTGTGCACCATTTATTGGTGTACACTGTACTGTATGTTCATCAATGTGTGTCCTGAAAATAAGAAAAGTCAAATATCTTTCAAGTATCTGTCTTGCACTGTCTATCTTTTGCATTGTTCCACAGGCTCAAGATGTTGGGGGTTTCCTCCAGAACGGTTGGATGGCAGAACTTAACACATGGATGGCAGAACACGGATGTGTTGGGATGAGAGGCTTTTTTTTCTTCTTTTATTTTTGTTGCAACATTCTTTTTTCCTTTTGAAACATGCATTTTGTTGTACAAATGTATAGATCAACAGATGTATAGTCACGTCAAGTCATTAAAATGAGATGTCATTTAAGATCACATTCTCTTCTGGATTTTTTCAGTGCATGGATCGCTAATGACATTCTTATATCCTTACATCTTATCAGTAGACAATGGGTCTGTCCACCACCAGACATCAACAGAGTTCAGACAGGCTCTCTTCGACCCAGTACCCCTACACTTAACCCCCTCCCCATTTCTTTCTCTTGCTCTCCTTGCCCCTGTCTGTCTCTGTGTAACATGGACACACACACACACACACACACACACACACACACACACACACACACACACACACACACACACACACACACACACACACACACACACACACACACACACACACACACACACACACACACACACACACACACACACACAGGAGGGGTGGGGGGGTTGGTACATATAAAGATAGACATTGATACACACACTGATACCCAAACACGCAGCATGCACACGATCTTTCATCTTAACATTCTTGCTGGAAGGGTTGCAGAGGAACAGATCAACTTGTAATGGAGCTGCAATTAAGTTGTAATAGAGCCACAGACTTTCCTATTTAGTCATGCATTTGTGCAGGGCAAGTGAAAAGTTACCCAGAAGTTAACATATATTGAAAGCAAGTAGAGTTGACCTGGTGACATGGTGAGTTCAGTTTCTGTGCTTTTTATGGTAAAAAATTAAATCAAATTCAAACATTTAATTTCGTGAATGAAAAATGTGAAAATGTGTGTCTCTGCCGTATATGCTTAGGAACGAGGTGAAAGAGGACAGCTTTGCAGAAGAGAGGAGATGGAAACGTGTGAGTCAGAGAGCAACATGACGAAATGCTCCCCCCTCTGTCCTTTGGCGGTATTGAAGGTAGGCCTACACTCCCAAGAATCTCACTGCCATACCACTGCCAGCCCAATCCAAACATCATTGCGTTTTTTTTTTTAATCGTAATCGTAATTAACAACCACTTGCCCATACTTTGAATACTTGTTCTAAACTCTTAGCACAGTCTGACATCTACAAAACATAATTGACAAAATGGTTTCTTCTCAAAAACACATCCTGTTACTACCCCCTCAAAATAGAATTTATCTTTTTCTACACACACTAACTTTACCAAAACACTAGACGTCAAGCTCAAAAGGAATCACTTCTGTCAAAGAATAACACTTATAATATTTTCACTTCAAAAGGTATTCAAAGAATACTAGGTTTCAAAATACTACAAAAACTACATAGACTTTTATGTTTTAGGTAACATAGGTAACATGCAATATACCCAATTAACACTGCATGTCTTTGTAAAGAACTGTATATATCCATAGGGCCTACAATGTTGACATTCAAGAGGATTCAAGTAGGAAGCAAATCTTTGTTTAATTAACTTTTTTTTTTACTACAGAAGGTACAGTATAAATACTGTTTAGGCTATAATATGATAGAACATCTAAAGTTGTACTGTATTACTAATATATGTAATATATGTGAAACAATTAAGTAAACTTCAAAACTTTTGCTTACACTGTTTACACCAATTCATATGAATGTTTTGACAGTGAATATCTAAGAATTAGATCAATATCTAAGAATTAGACAGTAATGTAAAATTACATGATTTTTACCAGATTTTGTTAGGCCTAGAGATTCTTCACATCAGTCTTGTTCTCTCCAGCTGTTGCATAACCATGTGCATGTTCAATCTTTGATCACTTTCTTCTCAATTTTCCTTTTCCCCACCTAATTTCAAAATCTAACTTAAATTGGAAGATTTGTTTTCTATCTTTCATTCAATAGTCTGTTCACTGTGGTCGTGGTAATGTCATACAAAGAAATTTGAATTGACTAATGTTTTGAATGCTGTATTTCTATTTTTGCATTTGAAAATAGCCCATAAAACATGCATATTTGTATTGCTGTGGTTATCTTGTATATCACTGACTCTTGAAAGAGTGGCAAAAATATGTTTCAACTATAAAAGTGCCAATTATGTTGAAAATCAATTACATTTTCATTTACAAAATAAATCTAGGCAACGAACAAGGGGTCTGTTACACAAATGTACAGTTGTTTGAAAGATGTAAGTGTGATTTGTTATTTGTCATTGCTGTAAACCTGCCCACACCTTGTAAAACATGCTGTCCTATGGACAGACATCATCATTTCAGTTGACTAAGAATAATAAAATCACGGATGGAATTGAATAATATCACCATGACGTGGAAGAACGTATTGAAGTGGTTCTACAGAACTGCAAATAGTCAGTTTATAACAATATTTACTATTATTTTCTGATCGCTCAAAATGTGTCCCACATATTCGTCACCACTGTCAGATATTTTTAAAGACAATAAATTCAGGCATGTACAAGGTCATTGTCTTTGCTGAGGGCGCAGTTTTAAACCTTTAGCTCTACTGCATACTGCACCATCACCGAAGCTCCTGTTGCTTAAGTTTACTATTTTCTCTTCAATTTGTTAATTTGTTTGTTTTTCGTGCTTCAACCGCATTGACTTGGTGGTGTCTGACGTCACATGAAAAAGCTTATTTTGGATCAAGCCATCAGACTATGAAGCAATTGACATAAACATCAGTGCACAGCAGCCAATCAAATTTGTAGGCGAAGACACCAAGCAGGAAGTTAGCTCATATCTCGGCAACGCATGCTCATATCACAACCAATTAGTACTCAAGACCTCTACTACCACAGCCGGTCATACCCATAAAGCCTCTGAGTCTACTACCCTCAAAGCGGTCAATTCCGTGGAAATTGGTCTCTAGGGGGCACTACAGTATGCAAAAATCTGTTTTGGCAAAAGGTCCAGGAGGTTAGCTTATCTAGCAATAACAATTTATAATGCTGTGTCTTAAAGAAAACAGTAAGTTGCTGGTGGAGTTATATCAGGGATGATTGACAGTTAGGAGGTGCTCCTCTATCTGTGTAGTCTATATAATATTAATCACAGATGCAAGAATCATATTGTGTTTTTCTTTTAAAAAAAATGAAAGAGGTTGATGAAATTATTAGAAGTATGCGTATCAGAATCATCCACCTCTGTTTGAGATCCTTTTTTCTCTCTCGTATTCTGCCTATTCCCTATTACAGGATGGATTATTGTGTTGTGAATGTGATCTCTTATCACTCTAATATATCATAATTGTCCCTCAGGTCAACTATGCATAACATTGAGTGAGTTGTTAGACATCTGGAAATATTGATTTTCTTCTGTCTATTTTCAGCATATGTGGGTGCTGGCAGACTGGACATCACCATAAAGAGGATAGGACAGTAGGAGGTGTCACATGCTGCCAGCCTTATAAATATGACCTGAATATTGCCTTGATTGCCAGTGTTGCCCGCCTCTGCTCTTGAACCTTCACCACCCAGCGATTCTTGCCCAAGTTTCTCATCAGGTGAGATATTTTATTTCGTTTTTCGTTGCATTGCGTATCAAAGTGGACGAAATAACACGAGAGAAAAGGAATGAATGGCAATGGGATGTGTAAAGGATGTTTAAGAGATTCACATCATGGCTGGAATTGACGTGAGATGAAATAGCATTTCATATTGTTTTCATTAGTGCTTCCTCTGTGGTCTTACTCATTGGCATTTTTAGAAAGAAAGCATTCAGATGCGGATTGTTGTTTGTTTGGAGTATGAAGCAAGAGGCTTAATCAGTGCATTTTGTTTTCATTTGCCTTTTTAGTGATGCCATTTAAAAGATGTGAAAGATTTTCTCTCTGTACAGTCTGGTTTAAATAGACTGAAACAAATACATGCGTATGGCTGAATTGTGTTAAGGATGTGGATTAACCATTTAATACATCTTAAGTTATGTTATTTTGAGATATATTGGATATAGATATATGAATATTGATATATTTTACAAGAAAGTAGTTGTGAAGATGATTGCAGCATACATGTTAAAGCTTAAGATATGTAATACAAAGATGTCAGAGGCATGCTAAGACATGCAGCAGTGTGCCCAGTCTTACCTGTGAGACTTGGCTTGGTCATTTGAGACGGGGGCCGTTCCTCCTGGCTCATATCCAAAGATTATTGCGCACACGCAGTGTCAGGTTTGAGGACAACTCATTAGCTCATTAGCACACACACACACACACTCACACACACACAAACGGTCAAACGGTTTATTGCTGAGTCGTAACAAAGTTAATAGAACCCACCACCCCCCTCCCCAACACACTCACACACACACACACACACACACACACACACACACACACACACACACACACACACACACACACACACACACACACACACACACACACACACACACTAGTGCATAGATACACACATGCATCAATATGTGTTAGGACAATATACATACAATATACAAACAATACATATACATGACACCTAATGTACAGTAATATTTGAAGCTCCACACAGAAAGCTCAAACATATTTAGAATTAAATATGTTGTGTGTACAGTACCTTGTGCTGAATATGTGTAAGCTGTTATACATTACTTATTTAAGGGAGATGGACCTAAACATTTCACTATTAAAGATGAGTATCTGCACTATGCAGTCAAATATGGTGTATGAACTCTGTGAAATCTGACATTCAAATAAGAATGTACATGTCTTTGCAGTTTTTCTGAGCAATTAACATTTGACATTTTTTTTCCTTCATTGATTAGGAGAACACCACAAAAAGCCAACATGTCTGAGTAAGTACTCAAAGTGTAAAACTCCTATGCACAGACATTTTTCAGGTGCTGGTGAAGTGCAGCCAAGAAGTAATCCAGAGAGAAAAAGATGAATCACCGCACACTGGTGGTCTTAGATATGATATTGGATATATTTTTATTTTGGTGAACAACAAGCTTTCTACAGTATGTGCTTCGTCGATTAAGCACAAGCGAAACACGTTTTTGCCCTATCAGTTTTACAGTGAGTTAACCTCTGAACGTTGCACGTTGTTCCTCAGCAAGAAGATGACATCGAGCCGCAGGCGTGATCTGAAGGTAAATCTTCTCTTCAATGAAGCCTCTTACCAGACTCACCAACAGTTGTCCTCAAAACATTGGCATAATATCACATTTTCTGTGGCCAATCTCTCTCTCTCTCTCTCTCTCTCTCTCTCTCTCTCTCTCTCTGTCTCTGTCTCTCTCTCTCTCTCTCTCTTTTTATCTCTCTCTGATACATTTGCAAAGAAGTGATGTGGGACAAGGGGGTATGGTTTGTCAGTACGGGTGGCGGGCTGGTTTTCCATTGGTAATGGGTTGATTTTAATGGGTTAGGGTGGGTGGGTGTGGGTTTGGGGGATTGTTGACCATTTTTGTGGACATAGAGACCATGCAATGGTTCAGTGAAGGGATTTTAAAAGTCAAAGTCTCTCTGTTTCTCTTTTGCTCTCTCTCTCTCTCTCTCTGAACTCTAGAGTTTGATGCTTGCAATTGCGGCCCAGCGTCTGGATCAGGAGGCAGCTGACCTTATAGCATCCAAGGAGGCCTACATGAATGAGCACTGCCCACCTCTTAGCATGCCCAGTGGCATGGAGGAGCTTCAGGTGAGCCAGTGAGTCAGTGGCACGCTGACCAAGAATGCCACACGAAGAGCTCTTTTCCAAAATGCAATGGCAGACACTTTGTATCATTTTGTGACAAATACAACATTCCACAGAAACTCTGCAAAGATCTTCATGCAAAGATCGACAAAGTTGATGAGGAGAGATACGATGTTGATTCAACGGTCACCAAGGGACAAAAAGCGGTAAGATTGGTGACATGTTTTATTATTTATTATTTATTATTTATTATTAAAGGATAACTCCAGCCAATTTGAACATGCAGTTGTGTAATGCTCACACTATCCTGGACTTGTCAGTACCTGAGTTTTTTTGTTTTTTTTTTGTTCAGCCTTTTCCAAGATCCTGGTCATTGTAATGGGGCAGGTGTTTGTTTACATTTGAAAAAAAACCACCTTTATTTATTCCCAAAAACATCCAAAAGGTTATGCAACATCAGCAGACAACTAGCAAACAGCGATACCTTTTGGGAAAATATTCGGAGTAGGCCTATGTTAAGAAATCTTCAAATGTAAACAAAAGGAAGGCGGGGTCAGTGGTGGGCATGGAGCTGCAGTCACTCACCTCAACAGCTGAGAGCAGAACACTGAGCAGACTGGACTCTATTATGGACAATCAGCATCACCCCCTTAACGCCACCTTCACTAACCAACTGAGTCTGTTCAGTCACAGACTCCGTGCTTTCACCTGCAGGACAGACAGGCTAAGGAGGTCCTTTGTCCCTTGGGCCATTCAACTGTTTAACAGTATACAGAAGGACACTAAGAAGGACATCATTATTGGGGATTGGACTGCCTGAGATGCCAGAGCTGGCCCAGATCTGGAACCTCTTCATATGTGTGTGTGTCTGTGTGTCTGTGTTTGTTTTTATGTAGCTACTTGACACCTGAATTTCCCCCTGGGGATCAATAAAGTTTCTCTACTCTACTCTACTACTAAAATCTGCCCCCATTAGAATAGCTCAGATCTCGGAAACGGCTGAGCCAAAAAATGCAGCATCACCGGGTACTAACAAGTCAAGGTTAGCGTGAGCAATACAACAGCATATTGAAATTGGCCGAAGTGCTCCTTTAAAGCCATTTGTGTGGGATTGGCAAATAATTCAATGCTTGTATTCTCTCCCTAGGTTGACGACCTTAGAATCAGCGTAACAGATTTGAAGGGTATGAAGAAGCCAGCTCTGAAGAAAGTGCGTATGTCCGCCGATCAGATGCTTCAGGCTCTGCTGGGCTCCAAACACAAGGTCACTATGGATCTGAGGAGCAACCTGAAGCAGGTCAAGAAGGAGGTCAAGGTTGAGGAGGTGAGTATTCAGTGTTGTCAGAGACCAAAGACGTTTATTATCCACAGTTTTCTGTTTTAGAATAAGAAGGCATTAATCAGAAAAGAAGTACACTCAAAAAACATTGTGCTCGACTCTCCTCACTTTACAGGCTGGTGACTGGCGTGCGAACATTGAGGACAATAAGGACAGGAAGAAGAAGTTTGAGGGCGCTGAGGCGTAAACGCAGTGAAGTGGTGAGTTGATATTCACATCAAGCCATCATGCATAGTCTCATAAATGTTGCCTCAATCGACATAAGCAGCTGTGGCCTAATAGTTAGGGGCAATGGAAATGTGCACTCATTATTGGTGTACACTGTACTGTATACTGTATGTTCATCTATGTGTGATGTTCTGAAAGTAATTCAAGTCAAATATCTTTCAACTATCTGCCTTTGTACACTGTTCCACAGCTCAAGATGCAGGGGATTTCCACCAGAACAGTTGGATGGTAGAACACAACGGATGGATAGCAGAACGTGGATGTGTTGGGACGAGGGGCTTTTTTTCTCCTTTATTTTTGTTGCAACATTCTTTTTTTCCTTTTGAAACATGCATTTTGTTGTACAAATGTACAAAGTAACAGATGTAGTCACGTCAAGTCATTAAAAGGTGACTTTTAAGATAACTTTCTTTTCTGGATTTTTTTCAGTGCATGGATCGCCAGTGACATCCTTATGTCCTTAAATCTTATCAGTAGACAAAGGGTCTGTCCACCACCAGACGTCAACAGAGTTCAGACAGGCTCTCTTCCACCCTGTACCCCCTACGCTTAACCCCCTCCCCCATATATTTCTCTTGCTCTCCTTGTCCCTGTCTGTCTCTGGGTCTTTCTCAAAACCTAGTGCAGTGCACTTCCAAGTGTATCAGCCTCATTAGTCACACCCAGTGATTGGATACTCTTTATTAGTCACACTTGGAAGTGAAAGATGCACCCAATATCTCATCTCCTTGTCAATCTTGCTGGAAGGGTTGCCAAGGAACAGATTTAAGTTGATCTTGTTTAGGTATAATAGAGCCATCTCTATTATATAATAGAGATCTTATTTAGTCATACATGTATGCAGGGCAAGTGAAAAGTTAGCACATATTGAAAGCAAGTAGAGTTGACCTGGTGACATGGTGAGTTCAGTTTCTGTGCTTTTTATGGTAAAAATAAATTAAAATTCAAGCATTTAATTTTCTGAATGAAAAATGTGAAAATGTGTGTCTCTGTCTTATGTGCTTAGGAACGAGGTGAAAGAGGACAGCTATGCAGAAGAGAGGAGATGGAATGTGTGAGCCAGAGAGCCACATTAAGAAATGCTCCCCCTCCTGTCCTTTGGCAGTATTGCAGGTACACTTCCAAGAATCCCAACACCACTGCTAGCCCAATCCAATGTTTTGCTTTCAATCGGAATCGTTATTAACAACCGCTTGCCCATACTTTGAATACTTTTTCTAAACTCTTAGCACAGTCTAACAACTACAAAACACAATTGACCAAATGATTTCTTCTCAAAAACACATACTGTTACTACCTCCTCAAAGTAGAATTTATCTTTTTCTACACACACTAACTTTACCAAAACACTAGACGTCAAGCTCAACTTTAATTACTTCCGCCAAAGAATAACACTTATAATATTTTCACTTCAAAAGGTACATTGATTCAATCAAAGAATACTAGGTTTCAAAATTCTACAGAAAATACATAGACTTTTATGTTTTAGGTAACATGCAATATACCCAATTAACACTGCATGTCTTTGTAAAGAAATGTATGTCCATATAATGCTAACTTTCAAGATGATTCAAGTAGGAAGCATCTTTTTTTAATTAACTTTTTTTTTTACTACAGGAGGTACAGTAGAAATACTGTTTTGGCTATATAATATGATGAGTACTATAATAAGTTGTACTGTATTACTGATATATGTAATTATGTAAAACACTGAACATAACTGAAATTGGAGGATCTATTTCTAGCTTTCACTCAATAGTCACTGTGCTCCTGGTAATGTCATACAACGACATTTTAATTGACTAATGTTTTGGATGTTGTATTTCCATTTTTGCCACCCTGTGTGTATCAGATTGAATTTGAAAATAGCCCATAAAAGATGCATAATTTTATTGCTGTGGTTATCTTGTATATCACTGATTCTTCAAAGTTTGGCAAAACATGTTCAAGCTATGAAACTTTTATAAGTGCTAATTCTGTTGAAAATCAATTACCGGTATATTTTCATGAAATATTCCATAAGGTTATCTTCCACACACCACACTCTCCCGTCTTGCTGGTGCGTCTCTGAAGTAATCTAGTAGTTAGGAAATGGATCATACTCGGTGTTTCTTCTTTCTTGTTGTTTTCTTTTTATTTTAACATTGCAGGGACTGATAAAGAAAACAAGAAAGAGAGTGCGATCCATTTCCTAACTACATGAAATATTCCATGAAATCCAGGCAATGACCTAGGGCAGTGTTTCCCAACCTTTTTTGACTCGCGTACCCCCTAAGCCTTTTTGTTGTACCATGAGTACCCCCTATCTCATGCTCTCTATATATTCCTTTATCCCAGTATCTATTCAATTGTCATTATCACATTTTTCCGCGTACCCCCTGAGGTGTGCTCGCGTACCCCTAGTGGTACACGTACCCCTGGTTGGGAAACACTGGCCTAGGGGCCTGTTACACAAATGTGCAGTTGTTTGAAAGATTTCAGTGTAATTTATAATTTTTCATTGCACCTGCCCACACACTGTAAAAAATGCTGCCCTAAGGACAGACATCATTTCAATTGAGTAATAATAATAAAAAATATAGGATGGAATTGAATAATATCACCATGATGTGGAAGAACGTATTGAAGTGGTTCTACAGAACTGCAAACAATGATTTTAAAACAACATTTACTATTATTTTCTGATCGATTTTCTGAAAGCTTAATTCGTCTTAAGCCATCTTCAGACTTAAAGGGGCCCCTCATAATTAGCGGTGCAGAATTGACTCACCGGTGGGCCCTGCACCCTCCTGGGCCCCTATTTTCAGAAATGTTAAAAAAAAAAAAATTGGGGAAAATAGGGGCCCAAGAGGGTGCGAGGCCCACCGGGAAATTGCCGCTTTGCCAGATGGCCAGTCCAGCCCTGGCTGCCAATCAAATTTGAAGGCGAAGACACCAAGCAGGAAGTTAGGTCATATCTCGACAATGCATGCTCATATCACAAGACCCATTCGGCAACTCTTGGCCTTCCCATGAAACGACTTTTTTTTCCCCCACCTTTGCTCCACCCGCTCTATGTAGTGGCTAATCAATATGCCTAATGACTGGCAGTGATTGGCACCGCAAGACCAGCGGGTGGCACATTTGGAGGGGAAACGGTTTTATGGCCAGGCTAGAGGTGCCGACTGGGTCTATTTAGTGCTCAAGATCTCTACTACCACAGCCGGTCATACCCATAAAACCTCCCTGTCTACTACCCTTAAAGCAATTTTGTGCAAATTGGTCTCTAGGGGGCACTACAGTATGCATTAATGTGTTTTGGCAAAAGGTCAAACAGGCCACACTTGAGGTTAGTTTATATGTCAATAGTAATATGGGACCTGGATGGCTCTCACTGGCAGACTGAGAGAGGCATAGAGAAACAGAATGCTTTTAAAGGGGGGGCTCCACCTGCTCCTGATCAGTAATCAGGTTTCCCCACTCAACAGCGGCACCTAGAAAGGGAAACCGTGGCAGAGATCAACAATGGCAATTGGGACCCGGTGGAACCCTGCAATGACTAGGACCATGACACAATTTATAATGCTGTCTGTGTCTGAAAGAAAACAGTAAGTTGCTGGTGGAGTTATATCAGGGATACTTGACAGTGAGGAGTTGCTCCTCTATCTATGTAGTCTATATAATATTAATCCCAGATGCAAGAAGCATAATCATATTGAAAGAGATTGGTGAAATAATTAGAAGTATGCATATGAGAATCTTCTACCTCTGTTTGAGATTCTTCTTGTCTCTCTTGGGAGCTGTTTCCACGTAGCAGGATATTTTTAAATGTGGATATTTTTTTCTCCTGGTTACATTGGTTTTGGCCTTCCGTTTCCACGTAGCAGGTTTTTAAAATCCAGATATAAAAAAGCAGGCTTTAAAAATATGCTATTTAGGGGACTAAAACGCAATTGTTACAATAGAGTATTTACTTTTATCCACATGTTGCATTTACACCTAAACAGGAGAAAAAATAGCAGGCTTTTAAAATAGCAGGCTATGTGGAAACTGCTCCTTGTTCTGCCCCCTATTGCAGGATGGTTTATTTTGTTGTCAGTCCAGGAATGTGGAATGTCTTATCACTTCTAAAATATCATAATTGTTCCTCAGGTCAACAATGCATAACTTTGAGTGAGTTTGTTAAACAGGGATCTGGAAATATTTATATTTTTCTGTCTATTTTCAGCATATATGCTACATCTGCCTTATGTGGGTGCTGGCAGGAGGGGCGTTACCATAAAGAGCAAAGGACACTTTTGGTGTCAGATTCTGGCAGCCTTATAAATATGATCTGAATATTGCCTCGATGCCAGTGTTGCCCGCCTCTGCCCTTGCACCTTCCCCACCACCCAGCGATTCTTGCCCAAGTTTCTCATCAGGTGAGACATTTTTTTCCTTTGTGCCATGCTGTTTGTTAGGATCCTTCCTTCGATACATTGTGCTGTATCAAAGTGGACCCGATAACAAGAGAGAAAAGGAATGAATGACGATACGCATGAACAGCCATCCGGGCACTTTGCTCTTAAATGTGTGTTATGCCCCTTTATGGGGGAAATCAAACCGAATGTCTCATTAAAGAGGTAGGATGACGTCATTTGCGCGGTGTCCATGGCATGCTTGTGTCAAAATCTTTACCGGAATGAAACAATGCTGTTCAAATAAACTTGCTGTGAGACTTTTTTTTCATCCCGGAATGCCAGCTTTTGATACATATCTGAATACGGTATGTAAAGCAATGTTTTCAAATGATAAGTGTTTCCCACGACACTCCCTCGGACAGCGCTGCCAAAAGTTGCATATGGGCTTTTCTGACAGCGGACTAATTTAAATTTTAATCCTACCTGGAGCCCCTTTAACCCATTAGCGCAGAACTATGGCTCTCTGTAATGTCATACCAAAGTTGTTATAATGTAGTTAAGCATTTTCAGCAAGTGAATATGGTCGCCGGCGACCCCTGCTGCGGTTAGAGGCTACCTTACATGCTGCATCAGCTAGCCTAAAAGAACACAGTCCATGCTCCGGCTATATTATTTGAACAGCCGGCAACACAACACGTTTTCGGCCTGTTGAACGTGAACAACGATTGTCTACAGGTCCTTATCTTAAGTTTATTCTTTCCCAACACCTCCAACTGACTTGCATTGGATTTACCCTCAATGTTTTCCCCACAAAAAGGGCGTAACGTACATGAAACACGTCTCACCGTTCATGCGTATGGGATGTGTAAAGGATGTTTAAGAGATTCATGTCATGGCTGGAGTTGACGTGAGATGAAAGAGCATTTTATATTGTTTTCATTGGTGCTTCCTCTGTGGTCTTACTCATTGGCATTTTTAAAAGCATTCAGATTCTGAGTGTTGTTTGTTTGGAGTGTGAAGCAGAGGAGTTAACAGTTGATATTGATTTTTCTGTTGTTGATTAGGAGAACACCACAAAAAGCCAACATGTCTGAGTAAGTATTCAAAGTGTAAAACTCCTATGTATCAACAATTTCCAGGTGCTGGTGAAGTGCAGCCAAAAAGTAATCCAGAGAGAAAAAGATGAATCACCGCACACTGATGGACTTATATGTGATATTGAATACATTTTTATTTTGGTGAACAACACGCTTCGCTTGTGCTTCGTCGACGAAGCACAAGCAAAACGCGTTGTTACCCATCAGTTTTACAGTGAGTTGACCTCTGAATGTTGCACATTGTTCCTCAGGAAGAAGATGACATCGAGCCGCAAGCATCACCTGAAGGTAAATCTTCTCTTCAGTGGAGCCTCTCACCAGACTCACCAACTGTCTTCAAAACAATGGCATAATGTCACATTTTCTGAGGCCAATCTCTCTCTCTCTCTCTCTCTCTCTCTCTCTCTCTCTCTGACCTATTTAGAGTGTGATGCTCGCAATTGCGGCTACGCGCCTGGATCAGGAGGTAGCTGACCTTGTAGCAGCCAAGGAGGCCTACATGAATGAACACTGCCCAGCCCTCAGCATGCCCGATGGCCTGGAGGAGCTTCAGGTGAGCCTGGCCAGAGCCTTGCCTACCAAATTCAAACATCAGAGCACTGATTTAACTGATATTAACTGAAGAAAATCACAATAGAAACACTTGAGGCATTTTAGAAAATAATTTTTCACATCAAAACTCATATATGGAACCATTGGGACCTTAACTGTAGTAATTAATTTGAATCCTGGGTGACATTCTTCCGTGTGAAGGAATTACTGAGGCCAATATGGGAGAAGCCTATTTTTATTCTGTTGTAAAATGAGACACCCTGGAAGAGACATGACTCGTGATCAGGAGTATTTCCTTACCCATGCTTCTTACTGATAGAATTTAGGTGCCATGTTTTTTTTATTATTCATGTCACTTTGAGCTGCGTGTTTTTTAATTGGGGTGATAAAATTATTTTTACTAAGTTATTTTGTTTTCTCAAGGGTTTGTTATTTTTTCATTTTGCCAGAGCATGAACGCAATGTTTTGTCAATATGTTGGGATGCAAAATGTCTCAAGCTCAAGATTCTCCTTGGGGTAATTAATCTGAGCTACCCAGGCTCTGCCCTCCTAATGACGCAACACCTTCGGCTCCTCAACATTATTCAGGCAAAGAGCTTGTTCAAGCACATCTGAGCTCCGTCGGGCTGGGGACCTCTACCCACTTTGTCGTGAAGTTGGAGCATCTCCAACAGTCCTGGGTAGAGGCATGTTCAAGGCAGTGACATGATTTAAGTAGAGCTGTATTGGGACTAAGCAAGTGTTTGATTTAAATTTCAGAGCAGCGTTTTCTTGCATCGACCAGTTGCAAACTGAGGGAGGTGGGTTAACCATGCCATTTGGAAACGTTATTCGTTTTCTTCTTGGTCAGACCAGAATCTCGGTACGGTATGATCGGAAAGTCGATGAAAATCACACAATATCTGAGCTGCCTTGGCAGAGGTCTGCACTCTGCAAGCGAGTGCTTTTCTAATTATTATTATTGTCTCTGCCAAAAAGATTATGTGATCATCTAAGTTTGTGTGTTGGTTAGTTGATTTGTTAGTTTGTTCGCTGCTACCTCACGGACTGCCACAAGGTGGAGCAGTGGTTTGGCACTGTGCAGAGCCATATATAAAGAGAGTCTGGCTAACTCGAATCATGGACGCCATTTTCGCTCCCCACGGCGAGGATTCTACAGTGTAACCCTATGGACAGCATACCGTCAAAATCGCTGGATTTAAAATACAAATAAGGCTTCATTGACCATCAAACTTTTGTTGTAGTATTATCAAGATCCCAACATATGAAAACAAACGTTAACAAGTTTGTTCGTAGAGAAGGGATTTGCTTAAAACAGGGTTTTGTCAGCATAGTTTTGATGTGCTCAGCAGTGCATTCAAGCGTTACCTCCGTGTTGTTGTTGCCTAGGTAGGGCCAACGTCAAAGTAGATATTTAAGTACTGTACAGAAATAATATTCACAACAATGGTCAACTTCATGTACAGGGACCCTGGTGATACTTGCGCCAAAGTTTCACGTTGTGTCGAGATTTAGTAGTTTAAAAATAACGATGTGCTCAGCAGTGCATAACGCGATTACAGACAGTAGAACTGTAGGATGAGTCTGGATGCTCGTAGGATGAGTCTGGATATTCATAGGATGAGACTGGACGTGAGTTTAAATCGCAGGGGGAAAGGACCTTACTAGCGCGACAGAAATAATAACTTGGTGGGCAAAGTTATGTTTTCACAGTAGAGCATACTTACTGGTGGCAATTAAGATTTACAAGCTAATTTCAAGTTATGACAGAAACCTAATTTAATTCGTTTTCAAATTGCGGACAGGAGTTTTTGAGAGCATGCCATCATCATGGCTATTTCTTTCAAAAGTAATTGTTAACAAAAGTCGAAGGGGGAAAATACATTTACCTCACAAAACACGGAGAAATCTGCTGTTTTCAGGTTATTAATTCTGACCTTTATATTCCATAAAGGGGAGTTTATATCCATGTATGTCCCAAATCCTCCGTTTCTGTCACGAGTTAAACAATGCTGTTTTTTTCTCCTGACGCGGTCCTGCACTACAGCCATATGCACAACAGTTTGTCATAATAGTAATGTAATAATATTATATTAAAGCGTTATTTTTTATATCTGATGATGCTCATTAATGGGAGCGTGGGGAACGAAAATGGCGTCCATAAAACATGTGACCAGCCCAGAACCAATCAAAATAGCGGGATAGCTCGAACGTTCAAACCCATAGTTGGCCAGACTCTCTTTATATACGGCTCTGGCACTGTGCAGAGCCGTATTGCCTAATTTGATGTGCATAATGCACAGCTATCAACCGGCACTAAAGCCATACTTGCGTGGCCATAAGCACATCAAAACATTCAATGTGTAAAATGTAATATATAGTATAGTGCGCATATCAGCGCCGGTATCGCAGACTTCATAGTTTTCCAACTTTTTTCATGGCGGATATCATGGTATTCGACAGGCACTGAAGAAATACTTTCGTAGCCAACCAGTAAAAACAGTCCACATGAGGTCAAGTCAAGTAGGTTTTATTGTCAATTTCTTTACATGCACTGGTCATACAAAGAATTTGAAATTACATGTCTTGCTTTCCCATTAGACATAGACTAATCTAGGTAAGGACATAGACAGTATAGACATAGACAGTACTTATACATGGACTTAAGACAGTATGGACATAGACAGTGCTCATACAGACATTTAAAGTGCTATGGTATATGGCCATATGTGATTGTTCAAGTTCTTTATGGTGATCAAATTCATTTCATTCCACTCACTACATTTAATCAAAGATACATTGCGAGTAGAATGAACAGTGACCTCAAAGCCAGAAAGTATGCATTGTCAGAGGGCAAGGTTGACCACCTTACCTCTTAACGCACACTACATAGGAAATAATAATACATAGGCCTAACTGACTCAGGTTGTTATTCTGAGTGTTATGTGCCACGTTCAGTTGACAATTATATTTTTTATTTCTCCTTTATTTTACTAGGGTAAAAACACATTGAGGCAGTTGCCTCTTTTTCAAGTGGGACCTAGCCAAAAGAGCAGCAAAAAAACGCAAATCGCACTCCATAGGACTCACAGTACAGACAGAAACAAACAAGTCACAAAGACAACATATCCACAGACAGCAAAGCATAAAAGATGGAGACATAAAAACATGTAGGACATAACCATATAGAAATATGCAGGACATAACAAGGATAAAGCATATTTGCTTTCCATTTTTCATAGCAGTTTATAGCAACCACCTAGCTAGCTTGTAGAGTGGTTAAATCATACAGTAGCCTTCATTCCAGTAAATATTTGTGACATAACCTTCTTTTCTTTTTAAATACATCACATGCTCTTAAATAACTAAGTTAAGCTGTAAATATCTTTTCCCGAAATTGATTTAAAAATAGCCAGTCTGGACATTTTTGGACACTTGTACACACCTTAGATCTCTTATCTTAGTATTGAAAAAAAAGTACTTATCATATTTCTCTATTGTAAAAAGCAGACAAAATAAAAGTGAAACAAATCCACACAGATATGTGCAAACCACAGACAATTCTGTAATTCCATTTAAATGCGCTTTGCTAGATTGGATAGCTGTGCCATTTAAAATTATCCAGTGGTAAAACAATGATGTGATGAAAGGCATGCTGCCAATCATCAAATTGTTAATAACAATACATTTTACAATGTTAGCAGTATGCAGCGGCAATCAAGCTCCAGTAAGTGAATTTGTAAATTACAGAAGGGCCTGTGGCATGACCAATCACAGATCACAAATCAAACATTTGGCAGTCCCACAATGGCAGGTGAACTAAACACACCAACGCTAATCAGATGACATAGTACTTATAAAAGAGACACATACAGGTATAATTTGGTTCATTCTTGACGATTCTCTGAACACACCATTGTATAAATCTGCATGGATTGCACCACATCATGACACAAACATGACATTTCTAGTTGTTACTATTTGTGGCCATAGTTTCATTCTCATAGAAATTGTAGTTTGGTGAATTATATTGTACCTCTGTGCTAGAACCACACATTGCTGTCCGATTTGAAACACACTGTATAATTCGGGTTTTGGTTTCAGTGTGTTGTGAAAATGTTTTTTGATTTCCTATTTGAAGCCTATGGCTGACAATTTGTATCATTTTGTGGCATAAACAACATTCCACAGAAACTCTGCAAAGAACTTCATTCAAAGATCGACAAAGTTGATGAAGAGAGATACGATGTTGATGCCACAGTCACCAAGGGACAAAAAGCGGTAAGATTGGTGACATGTTTTATTATTTGTTATTATTAATCATGTATTATTAAAGCCATTTGTGTGGGAGTGGCTAATAGGTCAGTGTTTGTATTCTCTCCCTAGGTTGACGACCTTAAGATCAACGTAACAGAATTGAAGGGTATGAAGAAGCCAGCTC
This sequence comes from Engraulis encrasicolus, assembly GCF_034702125.1. Lineage (NCBI taxonomy): Eukaryota > Metazoa > Chordata > Actinopteri > Clupeiformes > Engraulidae > Engraulis > Engraulis encrasicolus. The sequence goes on along the minus strand of NC_085860.1, from coordinate 36,828,503 downwards.
TGAAGAAAGTGCGTATGTCTGCTGACCAGATGCTTCAGGCTCTGCTGGGCTCCAAGCACAAGGTCACTATGGATCTGAGGAGCAACCTGAAGCAGGTCAAGAAGGAGGTCAAGGTTGAGGAGGTGAGTGTTGTCAGAGACCAAATATGTTTATTATCCACAGTTTTCTATAGAATAAGAAGGCATTAATCAGAAAAGAAGTACACTCAAACAAAGTCATGTTTGCATGCAGACATGTGCTTATGAAGACGGGATTGGTCTGATTTTCTACATTGTGCTCAACTCTCCTCACTTTACAGGCTGGTGACTGGCGTGCGAATATTGAGGACAAAAAGGACAGGAACAAGATGTTTGAGGGCGCTGAGGCGTAAACAAAGTGAAGTGGTGAGTTGATATTCACATCAAGCCATCATGCATAGTCCCATAAATGTCTCCTCAATCAACATGAGCAGATGTGGCCTAATAGTTAGGTGTTCTTAAGAGTTGCAGGTTCAAATCCCCAGGTTCGAATCCTTACCTCTCCCTACACCTCCACCCATGGCTGAGGTGCCTTTGAGTCGGGCATCTAACCCCATATTGCTCCAAGGACTGTACCCAGTTTCCTAGATTTTTTAAAAAGTTACATTGGCCATAGGTGTGTTTTTAGGGTCATCGTCAAGTTGGAAAAGGGAACAATGTCCAGGACCATCTGTCCTAAAGTTTTGGACCACATTAGATACAGTGTTTTGGCTGACAAGTAAAGCATGAAGGTCCTCTAATATCATCAACCTTTCTGATGTAAAATGTTTTTCCTTAATTTCTCAGGTCTTTTGTCCTTTCTCTTCCTTGTGCTATCATTGCTTACTGCAGGGAATGGGAAGGAGTTTACCCTACAAAATATTGTTTTATAGCTAACTGTTTGATAGAAACTATAATGAGTCCTTAAGCTCTCCTAAGACTCATTGAATGATGGTCCAATTATTAAAACATAGCTCTTCCATGAGACTTTGAATGGGGTGCTTTCACTTTTGCACCACCGTAATTTCAGAAAAATAAAAAACATGTCTTTTAAGTGATTTAATTCAACTTACTCTTTTGTGGTAACCTTCACCGATGTTTTATTAAACTTGCTCACTTGGATATTTTGGAATCCACTTATATTTATTGAAATATTGTTCTAAAAATGTTACTTTTTGCACCCATTATTGGTGTACACTTGACTGTATACTGTATGTTCATCAATATGTGTCGTCCTGAAAAGTAACGTCAAATATCTTTCAACTATGTCTTTGTGCACTGTTCCACAGCTCAAGATCCAGGGGATTTCCACCAGAACAGTTGGATGGTAGAACACAACGGATGGATAGCAGAACACAGATGTGTTGGGACGAGAGGCTTTTTTTTTCTCCTTTTATTTTTGTTGCAACATTCTTTTTTTCCTTTTGAAACATGCATTTTGTTGTACAAATGTACAAAGCAACAGATGTAGTCAAGTCAAGTCATTAAAAGGTCGCTTTTAAGATAACTTTCTATTCTGGATTTTTTTCAATGCATGGATCGCCAATGACATCTTTATGTCCTTACATCCACCAGACGTCAACAGAGTTCAGACAGGCTCTCTTCCACCCTGTACCCCCTACGCTTCACCCCCTCCCCCATTTCTTTCTCTTGCTTTCCTTGTCCCTGTCTGTCTCTTTGTGACATGGACACACACACACACACACACACACACACACACACACACACACACACACACACACACACACACACACACACACACACACACACACACACACACACACACACACACACACACACACACACACACACACACTCACACACACACAGAAACAGAAACACCCAACATCCACCTTGCTGGAAGGAAGGGTTGCCAAGGAACAGATTTAAGTTTATCTTGTTTGGGTGTAATAGAGCCACAGACTTTCTTATTTAGTCATGCATGTTTGCAGGGCAAGTGAAAAGTTACCCAGAAGTTAACACATATTGAAAGCAAATAGAGTTGACCTGGTGACATGGTGAGTTCAGTTTCTGTCCTTGGTTATGGTAAAAATAAAATACAATTCTAACATTTAATGTAATGTATGGAAAATGTGACAATGTGCGTCTCTGTCAAAAGGTGCTTAGGAAAGACGTGAAAAAGGACAGCTTTGCAGAAGAGAGGAGATGGAAACGTGTGAGCCAGAGAGCCACATGAAGAAATTCTGCCCCCTCTGTCCTTTGGCGGTATTGCAGGTACACTTCCAAGAATTCCAACACCACTGCTAGCCCAATCCAAACATCATTGCAGGTTTTTGTTTGTTTGTTTTGTTTTCAATCTGAATCGTTATTAACAACCGCTTGCCCATACTCTACTACTAATACTTTTTCTAAACTCTTAGCACAGTCTAACACCTACAAAACACAATTGACCAAATTATTTCCTCTCAAAAACTCATAGTTACTACCTCCTCAAAATAGAATTTATCTTTTTCTACACACACTAACTTTACCAAAACACGAGATGTGCAGCTTCCGTCAAAGAATAACACTTACAATATTTTCACTTCAAAAGGTACATGGATTCAATCAATGAATACTAGGTTTCAAAATACACAACATACAATAACATGCAATATACCCCCGGGGCCCACCAGGAAATGTCTGCTTTGCCAGATGGCCAGTCCAACCCTGGCTGCCAATCAAATTTGGAGGCGAAGACACCAAGCGGGAAGTTAGGTCATATCAAGGCGACAACGCATGCTCATATCACAAGACCCATTCGGCAACTCTTGGCCTGCCCATGAAATGACTTGTTTTCCCCCACATTTCCTCCACGCGCTGTATATAGTGGCTAATCAACATGCCTAATGACTGGCAGTGATTGGCACCGCAAGACCAGCGGGTGGCGCATTTGGAGGGGAAAACATGCAGTTTTATGGCCGGGCTAGAGGTGCAGATTTATGCTGGTCTATTTAGCGCTCAAGATCTCTACTACCACAGCCGGTCATACCCATAAAACCTCCCTGTCTACTACCATCAAAGCGGACAATTTCGTGCAAATCGTTCTCTACGGGACACTACAGTGTGCAAAAATATGTTTTAGCAAGTGGGTCAAATAAGCCACACATGAGGTTAGCGTATACGACAATAGCAGTTTATAATGCTGTGTCTTAAAGAAAACAATACGTTGCTGGTGGAGTTATATCAGGGATACTTGACAATGAGGAGGTGCTCCTCTATTCAGTCTATATGATTATTGCATCTGTGATTAATATTATAATCATATTGAATGAGGTGAAATTATTAGAAGTATGCCTATCAGAATCATCCACCTCTGTTTGAGATCAATTTTCCTCTCTCGTATTCTGCCTATTCCCTATTGCAGGATGGATTATTGTGTTGTGAATGTGATCTCTTATCACTCTTATCACTTATGTTCCTCAGGTCAACTATGCATAACTCTGGGTGAGTTGTTAGACAGGGATCTGGAAATATTGATTTTCTTCTGTCTATTTTCAGCATATATGCTACATCTGCCTTATGTGGGTGCTGGCAGGAGGGGCGTTACCATAAAGAGGAAGGGACATTTTTGGTGTCAGATTCTGGCAGCCTTATAAATATGATCTGAATATTGGCTCGATGTCAGTGTTGCCCGCCTCTGCCCTTGCACCTTCCCCACCACCCAGCGATTCTTGCCCAAGTTTCTCATCAGGTGAGACGTTTGTTTTCTTTGTGCCATGCTGTTTGTTGGGATCCTTCCTTCGGTGCATTGCGCTGTATCAAAGTGGACCCAATAACAAGAGAGAAAAGGAATGAAAGGCAATGGGATGTGTAAAGGATGTTTAAGAGATTCACATCATGGCTGGAGTTGACGTGAGATGAAATAGCATTTCATATTGTTTTCATTGGTGCTTCCTCTGTGGTCTTACTCATTGGCATTTTTAGAAATAAAGCATTCAGATGCGGATTGTTGTTTGTTTGGAGTGTGAAGCAAGAGGCTTAATCACATTTTGTTTTCATTTGCCTTTTTAGTGATGACATTGTACAGAGAGAGAATCTTTCACATCTTTTTAGTCTGGTTTAAAAAGATGTGAAAGATGTTCTCTCTGTACAGTCTGGTTTAAATAGACTGAAACAAATACATGTTTATGGTTGACTGAATGGTGTTAAGGATGTGGATTAACCATTCAATATATCTTAAGTTATGTTATTTTGAGGTATACTGGATATAGATATATTTTTCAAGAATGTAGTTGTGAAGATGATTGCAGCATGCCTGATAATGCTTAAGATATATGATTAAAAAAAAAGATGTCACAGAGGCATGCTAAGACATGCAGCAGTGTGCCCAGTCTTACCTGTGAGACTTGGCTTGGACACTTGAGACGGGGGGCGCTCCTCCTGGCCCGTATCCAAAGATTATTACAGACACCCAGTGTCAGGTTTTAAGACATCTTTAAATTATGAGCTATCCCATGTCAAGCTGTCTATTGCTGAGTTGGGTGCCTCTTTTCAACGTTAATAGAAAACATTACATTATATTACACTTCGCTGACACTCTCATCCTTTAAAACCTTCTTGACCATGTCTATTTAATAACCCCATGTGCGAGTTGTGTAAGACTGTAGTCTGTTATTCAGACAAACCAACATCTAATGCATTTCACAAAGAATAAACTAGATTGACGTACATCTAGCATACAACTTGCATATTTCTTAACATATGAATCTAAAAAGGTCAAACGTATATACAACCTTTTTACATGACCTTACATGACCTTTTTACATGATCTTTTCCACAAAAATGGAATGGAAGTGGTAGTACTGTAATGAGATAGGACTAAAGACATTTCATCGTAATTGTTGACTCGAACTGCATACACTATGTACAGTATATAATAGAGGAAGTGAAAATATACAAGCGTGGGCAAAAGAAGAAGAATGCTCACACTCTGAAGAAGTGTTCTTTGTGGGACGACTGTCATATGATTCTTTGAATGATTTTGCTTCCTCAACCTGTTTATTGCAAAGTGACAGAATACTAAATGTCGTAGGCTCATTTTTGTTACCAAGACATTGCGCAAGAAGCCTGTCCAAATACTCACTAGTATGAAAGTGTGACTTTTCTTAGCAGTCAAAAGAAATGCATGAAACTAAAGAGGAATAATGCTCACACTCTTAAGAAGGAAGTATTTATGTGAGCTCACTGTGACAATGCTGTAGCCTCTTAGTGCAGATGCCGGTTCATTTTTTGCTACCAAGACATTACATAAGACGCAGTCAAAACAAATGCATGATCCCACATTTATTCACTATTAAACGTGCATATCTGCTTTATGGAGTCAAATAGGATGTATGAACTCTCTGAAATCTGACTTTCAAATATGAATGCACATCTCTTTGCAATTTTTTGAGGACTTAACATTTGACATAGATTTTTCTGTTGTTGTTTAGGAGAACACCACAAACAGCCAACATGTCTGAGTAAGTACTCAAAGTGTAAAACTCCTATGCACAGACAATTTCCAGGTGCTGGTGAAGTGCAGCCAAAAAGTAATCCAGAGAGAAAAAGATGAATCACCGCACACTGATGGACTTATATGTGATATTGAATACATTTTTATTTTGGTGAACAACACGCTTCGCTTGTGCTTCGTCGACGAAGCACAAGCAAAACGCGTTGTTACCCATCAGTTTTACAGTGAGTTGACCTCTGAATGTTGCACATTGTTCCTCAGGAAGAAGATGACATCGAGCCGCAAGCATCACCTGAAGGTAAATCTTCTCTTCAGTGGAGCCTCTCACCAGACTCACCAACTGTCTTGAAAACAATGGCATAATGTCACATTTTCTGAGGCCAATCTCTCTCTCTCTCTCTCTCTCTCTCTCTCTCTCTCTTTCTCTCTCTCTCTCCCTGACCCCCTTAGAGTGTGATGCTCGCAATTGCGGCTACGCGTCTGGATCAGGAGGCAGCTGACCTTATAGCAGCCAAGGAGGCCTACCTGAATGAGCGCTGCCCTGCCCTCAGCATGCCCGATGCTTTGGAGGAGCTTCAGGTGAGCCTAGCCAGACTCAGTGACACGCTGACCAAAATGAAATAAAAGCCATTTTAATTCAGTTTTAACGTTCTTTTATTTGATTTATAGACAGTAATAATGTTATATTATATTTCCCTACCAAATTCAAACCTAAAGAAATCAGTAACACTTTATAATACAGACTCCTTGTTAAGCATTAGTTATGCATTTGTTAAGCATTATTCAAACCTTAGCTAGATCATTTGCCAATCCTTCCGCAACTCTCTCACACTCATGTATCAGTATCAAAAACTATTAACAGTGTATGCTAATGGTTAAGTAATGGGAAATAATAAAGAGATAATGGTTAACGAATGTTTTACAAAGGGTTATAGCTAAGGTTTGAATAATGCTTAACAAATGCATAACTAATGCTTAACAATGAGTCTGTATTATAAAGTGTTACCAAAAAATCTAATACATTGAAATAAAATCTAATCAGATTTTTACATCAGATTTTAAGACAGCATGAGGGCAATTCAAACATCAGAGCACTGATTTAACTGAAAAAAAATCACAATAGAAACACTTGGCATTTTAGAAAAGAGTTTTACACATCAAAACTCATACATGGAACTATTGGGACCTTTAACTGTAGTAATTAATTTGAATCCTGGGTGACATTCTTCCGTGTGAAGGAATTACTGAGGCCAATATGGCAGAAGCCTATTTTTATTCTGTTGTAAAATGAGACACCCTGGAAGAGACATGACTCATGATCAGGAGTATTTCCTTACTCATGCTTCTTACTGATAGAATGTAGGTGCCCTGTTTGAAGTCAAACTTTTTTTATTCATGTCACTTTGGCTCCAGTAAGTGAATTTGCAAATTACAGTGACAATCACATGAATCAAACATTTGCCAGTCCCAGAATGGCAGGTGAACTACACACACCAACGCTATCCAGATGACATAGTACTTATAAAAGAGACACATATAATTTGGTTCACTCTTGACAATTCTCTGAACACACCTATGTATAAATCTGCATGGATTGCACCACATCATGACACAAATTATTTCTAGTTGTTACTATTTGTGGTCGTGGTTTCATTATAGAAATGGCAGTTTGGTGAATTATACCGCTGTGCTACAACCCAACGTTGCTTTCCGATTGGAAACACACTGTATAATTCGGGTTTTGGTTTCAGTGTGTTATGAAAATGTTTTTTGATTTCCTATGTGAAGCCTATGGCTGACACTTTGTATCATTTTGTGACATAAACAACATTCCACAGAAACTCTGCAAAGAGCTTCATTCAAAGATTGACAAAGTTGATGAGGAGAGATACGATGTTGATGCCACAGCCACCAAGGGACAAAAAGCGGTAAGATTGGTGGCATGTTTTATTTATTATTTGTTATTATTAATCATGTATTATTAAAGCCATTTGTGTGGGAGTGGCTAATAGGTCAGTGTTTGTATTCTCTCCCTAGGTTGACGACCTTAAGATCAACGTAACAGAATTGAAGGGTATGAAGAAGCCTGCACTGAAGAAAGTGCGTATGTCCGCTGACCAGATGCTTCAGGCTCTGCTGGGCTCCAAACACAAGGTCACTATGGATCTGAGGAGCAACCTGAAGCAGGTCAAGAAGGAGGTCAAGGTTGAGGAGGTGAGTTTTCAGTGTTGCCAGAAACCAAAGATGTTTATTATCCACAGTTGTCCATTTTAGAATAAGAAGGCATTAATCAGAAAAGAAGTACCCTCAAACAAAGTCTAGTTTGCATGCAGACATGTGCTTATGAAGACAGGATTGGTCTGATTTTCTACATTGTGCTCAACTCTCCTCACTTTACAGGCTGGTGACTGGCGTGCGAACATTGATGACAAGAAGGACAGGAAGAGCATGTTTGAGGGCGCTGAGGCATAAACAAAATTAAGTGGTGAGTTGATATTCACATCAAGCCATCATGCATAGTCTCATAAATGTCTCCTCAATCAACATGAGCAGATGTGGCCTAATAGTTAGGGAGGTGTTCTTAAGATGAGAGGGTTGCAGGTTCAAATCCCCAGGTTCGAATCCTTACCTCTCCCTACACCTCCACCCATGGCTGAGGTGCCTTTGAGTCGGGCATCTAACCCCACATTGCTCCAAGGACTGTACCCAATTTCCCAGAAAAAAAACTTGAAGTCACATTGGCCATAGGTGTGTGTTAAGGGTCATCGTCAAGTTGGAAAAGAGAAGAATGATCTATCTATCCTAAAATTTTGGACCACATTAGATACAGTGTTTGGCTCTCAAGTAAAGCTTTGATGGTCTTCTAACATCATCAACCTTTCTGGTGTAAAACACACATCTTTTTTTCCTTTTTGTCCTTTCTCTTCCTTGTGCTGTCATTGCTTACAGCAGGAAATGGGAAGGAGTTTACCCTACGAAATATTGTTTTATAGCCAACTGTTTGATAGAAATTATAATGAGTCCTTAAACTCTTTTGAAACTTGTTGAATGGTGATTCAATTACTAAAACATAGCTTTTCAATGAGACTTTGATTGGGGTGCCTTGACTTTTGATAGTAATAGAATAGAATAGAAATAAAGTAATAGAATTTAAGTAATAGAATTAAACTTACTCTTCTGTGGTAACATTCAGATATGTTGTATTAAACTTACTCTATGCACATTTTGGAAATAATAATGTTGAATAAAATGAAATATTGTTCAAAATGTTACTTTTCAAAACTGGCGCACCCATTATTGGTGTACACTGTACTGTATACTGTATGTCCATCAATGTGTGATGTTCTGAAAGTAAGTAAAGTCAAATATCTTTCTTTCAACTATCTGTCTTTGTGCACTGTTCCACAGCTCAAGATGCAGGGGATTTCCTCCAGAACAATTGGATGGTAGAACACAATGGATGGATGGCAGAACGCGGATGTGTTGGGACGAGAGGCTTTTTTTCTCCTTTTATTTTTGTTGCAACATTCATTTTTTTCCTTTTGAAACATGCATTTTGTTGTACAAATGTACAGATCAACAGATGAAATCACGTCAAGTCATTAAAAGGTCGCTTTTAAGATAACTTCCTCTTCTGGATTTTTTTCAGTGCATAGATCGCCAGTGACATCCTTATGTCCTTACATCTTATCAGTAGACAAAGGGTCTGTCCACCACCAGACGTCAACAGAGTTCAGACAGGCTCTCTTCCACCCAGTACCCCTAACGCTTAACCCCCTCCCCCATATCTTTCTCTTGCTGTCCTTGTCCCTGTCTGTCTCTGTGTGACATGGCTACACACACACACACACACACACACACACACACACACACACACACACACACACACACACACACACACACACACACACACACACACACACACACACACAGAAACACGCAACATGTACACAATCTTTCATCTCCTTGTCATTCTTGCTGGAAGGGTTGCCAGAGAATAGATTTAAGTTTATATTGTTTGAGTGTAATAGAGCTGCATAGTTTCTTATTTAGTCATGCATGTTTGCAGGGCAAGTGAAAAGTTGCTCAAAAGTTAACACACAAGTAGAAAATAAGTAGAGGTGAGCTGGTGACACGGTGAGTTCAGTTTTTTGTGCTTTTTATGGTAAAAAATAAAATAACATTCAAATATTTAATTTCCTGAATGAACATTTTTTGAAAATGTGTCTCTGTCGTGTGGGCTTAGGAACGAGGTGAAAAATGGAAGCCATGCAGAAGAGAGGAGATTGAAATGTGCGAGCTACAGAGCCACATGAAGAAATGCTCCCCCCTCTGTCCTTTGGCGGTATTGCAGGTACACTTCCAAAAGTCCCAACACTTTTGCCAGCCCAATACAAACATCATTGCGTTTTTTTTGTTTTGTTTGTTTTTTCAATCGTAATCGTACTGAACAATCACTTGCCGATACTTTTTCTAAAATCAAAACACAATTGATCAAATGGTTAATTTTCTTCTAAAAAACATACTAAATACTACCTCTTCGTTTCAAAATAGATTGAATCTTTTTCTACACACATTAAATTTACCAAAATACTAGATGTCAAGCTCAAAATAAATTACTTCAGTCAAAGAATAACACTTGTTTTCACTTCAAAAGGTACAAGGATTCAATCAAAGAATACTAGGTTTTAAAATATTGGCTATTGGTGAAATGACAAAAAACTACATAACATGCAATTTACCCAATTAACACTGCATGTCTTTGTAAAGATCTGTATATCCATGTAATGTTGACATTCAAGATGATTCAAGTAGGAAAACAAATCATTGACATCCTTATGTCCTTAGACAAAGGGTCTGTCCACCACCAGACGTCAACAGAGTTCAGACAGGCTCTCTTCCACCCTGTACCCCCTACGCTTCACCCCCTCCCCCATATCTTTCTCTTGCTCTCCTTGTCCCTGTCTGTCTCTGTGTGACATGGACACACACACACACACACACACACACACACACACACACACACACACACACACACACACACACACACACACACACACACACACACACACACACACACACACACACATATTCACGCACACACATGCACACACATGCACACACACACATACATATTATGCACACACACACACACACACACACACACACACACACACACACACACACGCACGCTGTCACACTCTCTCTCACTCTCTCTCTTTCACACACACTCACACACATATACACACACACTGTCTCTCTCTCTCTCTCTCTCTCTCTCTCTCTCTCTCTCTCTCTCTCTCTCTCTCTCTCTCTCTCTCTCTCTCTCTCTCTCACACACACACACACACACGCACACACGCACACACACACACACACACACACACACACACACACACACACACACACACACACACACACACACACCACACTTGATCTTCCATGCCCTCTTGGGATCTTCTTTAAGGCCAGTGAAATAGAAGCTCATCTGGGTGGGGTAATGAGATCCCCAAGGCGTTCTTATTTAGCAATGCATGCCAGTGCCACCTCCTGGGCAAGTGAAAGCTCTTTGGGAATGTTGACCCAGCCAAGTCATTCCAATGGTAATGTCCAGTTATATGTCCCGAAGAAGGAGCTTACTTTCTTCTTCAAACGTGGGCCGATTGTCTAAAAGAGTTTAATTCCATACAAAAAATTTACCATTCTATAGCTAAAACCCCTTTTTGTTTTGCTTTTTCATTTTTTTTTAATGTGACAAATAGTGTCTCAATTGTATAATAGTAATATAGGCTATATCCTATATGAATGAGTGACTCTATGATGAATGAGAACTGTTCGTTAATTATCCTCACGGCTAAGAAATGATAGCTACAGCCCTGTGTTTCTTGTAGGGTAAAGGGGCACCAGGCAGACACCCATCTGATACACGAGTCAGCCTTGCACCAATCAGCGGGGACCTGACCTGACGAACATGGAGCAGAGAGGCCAACAAGACACAGGCATCACCAACCCCCCAAGCACTCCCCCACCAGCGACAGAACTTCCTCTGACAGCATAGCCAGTAAGGAGCCAGTGGCTTTCTCTACAGTACATGTGACAATGCTGCCCAACAAAATGCAAAATGCAGTAACTGCACATTTTGTCAAAATTTGGTTTAGACTGCAAGTTGTCTATATAAAACCTCCTTTATAAAGCCTTATGATCCAAATGTGTATAGATATATTGCCATCCCAAATTTGCACTAACTACAATATCCAACCTAATAGCAATACTTTGAAGGCCATTTTAACTGTTGGCACAGTTACTGCACTCTGATCTTAATATTGGGTCAATTGTTAAAAGGCAGTGTACCCAGTAACATACACATAATGTGAGTGGATTTATTCACACGGAGACTATTGCCTCATGAATTGTTATATATTATCATGTAAATATGATTGGTTCTTTATGGTGTAAAAATGAAACTTCAGAATTATCAGTTTATGTCTTTTTGAAATACAATTACTTTGGTGATGACTAAGGGTATCTGCAATACAACTTTCTCTAACCTCCTTATGTAGTACAGCCATACTTTAGAATACTGATGTTACGCCAGATATTTGCTACTCACCAACCTTAAATAAAATTGTGTTGAGTTATAATCATGTAGCAAGTACCCAACAAACCGATAAATTACATTTCGTCACAGCTAAAAGACGTAGGTCCCGTTGGCTACATTGTCGTCCCTCTTCACATCTGGTTCTCCATAATGGCCGTCAATTCTATTTAAAGCAGTCAGGAAAGTGGACACAGTGAGGGCAAAGAGGTCAGTCCTCCCAGGCCCATGGCCCAAATTTGGGTACTCATTACATTGTATGCATTGGGTGGGGGAGCCTTTCAAATGAGCTTGGCCCGTGCCCGGTGAAAGCTGTCTGTGGCCCTAGGAGCAGTGAAGGTATTTCGGGAAAGCAGGGGAATGTCAGTATTTATGGGCGTTGAGGCGTCCCCCGTTACCATAAAGAGGAGAGGTTTTTACGCTGTGGCCGAGGATGTCCGGCATATATACTTGTTCTGATCAATAGCAGTGTGCCACTCCTTCGTCTCCTTTCCTCCACCTGCCTACCCTCTTTGGCAGCCACTTTCTCTTAGGTGAGGGTAAATGCTTATAACATGTTTACTTCCATAGTAATTGTTCTTAGATGTTCATTGCCTATGGTGCAGTTGTATGTTTCCATAGATTAATTCTTTAGGGTCTAGGCGATATTGTATTGAGGCTTTACTAAGTGTGTATTGTTATGTAATATAATCAGCAAAATATGAGGGAAATAAAGGTTCCCTTTGAGTAAAACAATAGTGATTAGGGTAGTTTGGCTGTCTGGATTAAAGAGCTTTGTTTTCTGTTTGAAAAATAAGTCAAAGGTCAGGTGGCCGACTGCCCATGTGTACAAAATGTAATTTAAAAGTGCAAGTGCAGCTGAAAAATTGCTATTTTTTGAAACATCTAATGAACTCAACCTGCCAACCTGGCATCTAGTTCAGCTGCATTTGCGTTTAAATGTCCTTAAATATGTACCATATAGACTAAAACAAGTTTTCTAGCTGTTGTTGAGCATAAGCAGAGGCTGCGGTTAGTACTCTTTACTGTTAGCAAAGACACTAGTTGCTAAGCAGATTGTTAGCAAAGACAAATGATTGCTATTAAGAATGAGAGGAGAAACACTGACATCGACATTGACTTTAGTTTTCTCTGATGCTTTTATTTTAACATAATACTTGTTACAATTCGACTGAATCCTAACCATGGCTGTGTATCATGGGTTTATTGATCTCTTGATACCCCTGAAGGACTTTTTCCTGTGTATCACTTGACTACATTAAGTCCTCACAAAGATTAGAAAAGTCTTCCCCCTGGCTCCGGAATTTAATGCATTTCCATTGTTGGATAAATGAGAAAATACCTTCATTGGCCGCCATCCAAGATCTCTTGTATAGATAAATTGATATAGCTCCCAACCGTTTGGATCTCGTCCCAGTATTTTAAAATGAAATAGGTGGTCTAAGACATGACTGAGTTATGACCATGCTTGTTACTCTACACCCCTTTACCCTTTCAGCAGAAAGGCTCCTAAGGTTACTAGGAATGTGTTACTTACACACTGGGGTGTCAATCAAATCGCCCCCCATGCATAAGAAAGGGATCTCTATGCCTTTATCTTTAAGCCCCATGTATGCGTCACATTTAATGTGAATGAGGAAATTGCCAGTTTCTAGCTGAGAGTTCTTAGGTCTGGTCAAGACTGGTCAAAAGCAATTTCAAACTTCTGTGCTAACCCTGTTACATAGGTTTTTGACAATAAAGTACACTTGACTTGACTTGACTTAGAGCTGTTCAGCTTATCATCATCTAATTTCTATGAGGATGTGCATAGGAATCATATTGCATACAGAAGCAAGCTCTCTTTGATCAGTACAGCAGATCTTGTTGGAAATGGAATGGCAATAGTAGCTGCCTCAAAAATGATTGTTGTTTCTGTGTTTTTCTGATAGGGAGAGATCAACCACAAACAGCAAGATGTCTGAGTAAGTATTGGTGAAAAAGAATCTGCACAATCTGATTTTTTGAAAATGGTTCTTGTTGATAAAAACAATGCCTTTCTATCTTAATCATACAGGAAAAAGATGACATCGAGCCGCAGGCATCACCTTAAGGTACGCTAAAAATAAAGATTTGCTAAAAGCCCACATTTTGCTTGTAACGGTTACATAACTGGTACATTACACAATTGAGAAAAAATGTAGTCCATATGCAAGCGAACACAAGGATGCATGTAAGTTGTTTGACTGTGCAGAGGCAGTCATGGGTGAGCGGTTAGGGCGTCAGACTTGCATCCCAGAGGTTGCCGGTTCAACTCCCGACCCGCCAGGTTGGTGGGGGGAGTAATCAACCAGTGCTCTCCCCCATCCTCCTCCATGACTGAGGTACCCTGAGCATGGTACCGTCCCACCGCACTGCTCCCCATGGGGCTGCCCCTTTGCACGGGTGAGGCATAAATGCAATTTCGTTGTGTGCAGTGTGCAGTGTTCACTTGTGTGCTGTGGAGTGCTGTGTCACAATGACAATGGGAGTTGGAGTTTCCCAATGGGCTTTCACTTCACTTTCAGAGTAATATGGCTACTTGTGATCTTGTAGTCAATTCGTTGTGATTTTTACATAATGCAGATGGTTATGACCTGAGGAAAGTGAAAGCACTCCATTCTTAAAATGTCTTTAAGATAGTAGTGAATGAAATATGAAGCTCTTCTTTGGTGGACTTTATGATAATGGCTTCATATAATATACAGTATAATAGGCCTATCTGTAAATTCAGGTGTAGAGAATTCTGTGTTAAGTTATGGATATGATTTCTTAAAAAAAAAAAAAGAAAACTTTTTTAAAAATGCACGTTACACAGAATCACAACTTTAAAGAGGAGACATGTGGTTACTGACAGATGTTCTTGTTATTTTTCCTCTTCCTTCCCAGAGCGTGATGCTGCAGATTGCTGCTCAGCGATTGGAAGATGAGGCAGCTGATATCGCCGCTTCCAGGGAGCAGCACTTGAGCGACAACTGTGGTGACTTCTCTCTCCCCAGCACTGTGGAGGAGCTGCAGGTAAGACAAGCAGAAGAACAACTACCCACCTACATGCATGGGTGCCGTTAGGGGGGAGAAGGTGTTACAGATTCTAAGGGCTCTAGGGATTCTAAGCACTGACAGGGGCCATTAAGGGGGCCCAAAATTCAATTTTTTCATGGGGCCCAACATTTCTGGCGGCACCCCTGCCTACATGTACAAGTCTTTCTACACAATAACTTGTACAGTGCTATTTCTGCCAATTACAGACTTGGAACAAGTAGAAGAGTGTTAAACTCAACTTGTTGTGTTGAATGAACACTGCAGGAGGGAAGTACAGCAGTGTTAACAAAATGAGTTTATTCACCACAATACGTTGCTTTCACTATTGCATGGTTAGGAGGCCTCGTTCTCTGCCTTACATTGTAGGCCTGAAAGTTAATCCTGTCTCAAACTAAATGTTAATCTTATGCTCTTGTCCATAATCAATGCTATACTTCTTTGGGGTCCCTTTGCAGGAACTGAGACTGCATGATGAATTTACAAATGAGTCTCTATTGTATTGCTTTTTTATACATTTGTTATAGCAAATCTACTTGTGATATTACGTACTTACAATCATCATGTCTAACACTAGCCCTAACCCTGCACCTATGGTAGAGTGGGAGTGCATAGTATAGTTACATTGGTTTTATTTCATTGTTCCAGTTATGTTAATTAGATACAGTGTAACTAGCCTAGTGTAACAAGATATGGCATTATATATTTGCACTATACCTTAAAAACAGGGTTAGGGCTACGTATGTATACTGTAGTTCAGGATATTACATATTGGTACATGTAGACACAATGAAAAAGACACTGTAAATGAAAGTGGTACTTCTAATATTACATAATTCATGTACTTGGAATGTTATAAATGAAGTGATTGAATGGTTGACTTGACAATTGTGACCGGTTTTGTTTTCAGAAACTGTGCAAAGAGTACCACTCGAAGTGCGACAAAGTTGATGAGGACAGATATGACGCAGAGGCTAAAGTAACCAAGAATGACAAAGAGGTGACTTTTGTTGATAGATCAAGTGTGGTAAAACCACTGCTTTGCTACACCAACAGCACAACACTTATGGGTTGTCTTTATATTTTCCCAGATTGATGAGCTCAAGTTCAAGGTCAAGGAAATGAAGGGTATGAAGAAGCCAGCTCTGAAGAAAGTGCGTATGTCCGCTGACCAGATGCTTCAGGCTCTGCTGGGCTCCAAACACAAGGTCACTATGGATCTGAGGAGCAACCTGAAGCAGGTCAAGAAGGAGGTCAAGGTTGAGGAGGTGAGTATTCAGTGTTGTCAGAGACCAAAGATGTTTATCAGTTTTACAGTTTTACAGTTTTACAGTTTTCAATTTTAGAATAACAATGCATTAATCAGAAAGTTTGCATGCAGACATGTGTTTATGAAGACGGGATTGATCTGATTTTCCACATTGTGCTCAAATCTCCTCACTTTACAGGCTTCTGACTGGCGTGCAAACATTGAGGACAAGAAGGACAGGAAGAAGATGTTTGAGGGCGCTGAGGCGTAAATTAACGAGGTGAGTTGGCACTAAAGAGTCAGGACCCTGAAAGGGCTAGTGAACATACTGTTGTAAAATGCAGTCAGCATATGTAAAATCAATGGCTACATCTCTCCCTTTTTTGTCTTTGCCATGCTAGAGGAGGTAAGCATACACATTTGGTGCTAAATGTAATGTAAGAGTTACAATTAAATAACTGGGTTACTAAACCCAAAGGCTAGATTTTTATATAGGTAAAAACATGTAATTCAATTGTGTATCATTCCAGATTTGTGGAGACACCGACAACTGTAGGAGCACCAAGAACAAGGCTGGTACCTGGAACATCAAGCAGGAGGATGGTTGACTTGGAATTTAAGAGGGATTTCACTGGATTTTTTTTTCTTTTTTTCACTCCATTTTCAAGAGATCTGGAAACATCCCTCTTAGCCTTTGGACACTGAGGAGTCACATATTTTGCAGTGCAATTATTACAAGTAATCTTTGTATTTGTATATTTCTGACATATTACAATCATTCAATAAACATTTCAAGGTAATTGATCTTCTTTGTTCCTTCTTTTCTCAACCATTTGTTTGGTATTGGAATAATTACTGTACATCAGTGTAATTATACAGGACTGTATGTCTACCCGCACATGGGAAACAGATAGCTTCAAAATGGTTTATTTCCAAGGATGTGTTCATCTGTTGTCAAAAACAAAAATCCTGCAATGGTGAGTTTCTTTACTTTTGTCCTATTTTAATCAAAACATTCCAAATATAACTCATTCTAATGTTGAGTAATAAATATCTTTTTGAAGTGTTGCCCCTCTATTTCCAGTATAGCCTAGCCTAGGTCTATAGAAGCCACTATATATATGTCTAACAAGCACATGTTTACTGTATGTGCTAGAGTTAACTTCAAACTACAGATGAGCAGACGTACAACATTTTAGGTCAACCATAGGCCTATGTCTTGTCTTGCTTCTCCTTTCTGGATCCCTTACTCTGCTATGCATCTCATTTGCAGATGCTTGGCATATGGCTGACGTCCAGGGGAGAGAGAGGGCACAAAGTCTATAAGGCAAGAAAGGAACATCTTAAGACATATGGAAGAATTACAGGTATGACATCAGAAACCTGCAAGATAATAACATCCAAATAATTCATGAGCACAAAGGTGTAAAAGTAATGTAGGCCAATAGCTAAAATGACAGTAGTAGTTGTTAATAATTGGTGTAACACCAAATATTTGTGCCTAATGTGGGAATTAGCTTCATCTTTAAATTGTACCCCAACCACGTACACCTCTGTTCATGAGATTTAAATGTAAACTCTTGGGCAGATGCAATTTTCCTGACAGACAATCTGGTCATAAACTTACACCAGATTAACAAGTGCTAATAATAGCTCCCTAGTATGCTAACTATTTGCCTGATTATCATGACTTTCAAATCTATTCGAGACTTCTGACCAAGAGCATAACAACTAACGTTCTCGAACGGCATGGTTGACCCACCTTCCTTGTTTTTCTACTGGTCCAGGACAGAAAATGCTGAGCCAAAGTTTAAACCAAACATTTTCTTAGTCCCAATAGAACTTCTCTGCTTAAACCACGTCACTGCCTTGAACACGCCTCTACCCAGGACAGTTGGAGATGCTCACCTTTAATTTGTTTCCAACAAAGTGTGTGAAGTTCCCCTGCCATTGGGATCTCAGATTGTACCTGAACAAGCAGTTTTCCTGAGCAAGTGTAGCAGAGCTGAAGGTGTTACTTCACTGCGAGGGTGGAGCCTGAGAAGCTAACTGTTGCTAGCTTCCCCATTTTAAGATTTAGCTTCAACCCCAGTGCAAAGCTAGTCACCTATAATATTGATTAGTTCCTGCGTTCTGCTTTGCATTTGGGGAAGCTATATTAAACTAAGTGTAGGCTAAATGATGACAATGTCTGAATACTTTTTTTTTTAAAGTATGATTTTAAACATTCTTATAAACATATTTCTTAAAGTTATTTCTCTCTATTGTGTTAACTACTGTGACCTAAGACATTTAAAGAGTGGATGATTTTTCCCATAGGAAAAAAAAGAGGTCACGTTTAGCCGACCAGTTGAGCCGTACTTGAGGGATAAACAGATGAGAAAGAAGGATAAAAAAGAAAATCTCCTCAAACATTGTTCAGCTGATCACCTCAATTTGACCTCCTCTATCTGAGTTATGTTTTCTGTCTCATATTAGCTTACCTCTTGCTCTTAATCTAGTAACAACTGATCACAGTAAGATGTGAATATGAGAAGCTCACATATATCTCAAAGAGACAAGATTTAACGACAGATGAGCAATACTGCTTTCCTATGGGTTGCGTCTGGGAGGGGGCATTTGGCACACCTAGCACGTCAGACACTGACACATACCAAATCAGGGTTCATGCTGAAACCCAGCCAAGCCATTTTGAAATTGTAAACACTGGTTAATTAAATTAGTGTCAGTCTTTTAGGGTTTTCACACCTGGTCCCTTTCAGCCATTTAAGTGAACTCAGACCTGTGACTCACCTTTATTGACGTGGTCTCAGTACAGTTCGCTTATGAATCCTGACAAGTTAGAGCTCTAGAGGGCTGCCTGTGATGAAAAAGCCATAAAAGCCTAACGGGGCCAGAAAGAGCAGCTGGTTCTTTTTTGTAATATACTCACAATATGAACAAAAACAGAACTGAGTCCTCTTCATGCCCTGAAGAAGGCTCTACTGCCGCTACTCGTGGGCAATTTTAAAAGTCCTTAATGGACATGTCATAATAATAAAGACATTTTTAACTATACTTTTTGGAGTGCCTTGGTGAAGAAAAGTTTTTTTCTCTTTTCAAGCAACTTTTTTGACATTGAACCTTGAACCAAAGAGCACCCACAAGAATACTTTTTTCATCTTTCTAAAGGGACTGAGCACGCCTCTGACTTCCAAACATTAGAACTGAGTCCTTTTGCTATCGGTTCACATTTTGGTCCACTTAAAGAAGACTGAGTTCGCTTCACTTAAAGAGGTCTAGGTGTGAAAATGCCCTTAAACTCTTTGGCCTACTATGTCCCATAGTTATCTTAGTGGACAGCTTGACTCAGCAGCATATTTTACATCAGTTACATTCAGACTATATCTGACTGGATTGGGCTTGGTTTTCCATCCTTCATAGATGATTCTTCTGTTGATCTGAACCAGTAACACACAGAGAACGAAAAAAAATCAGTCTGCCATCCAGGGGACTCCTGTTGAAGATTGCAGTAAGGCATTGCACTTACATTTTATTCATGCCAGCTGGTGGTATGGACTGTGCATGTTCATTTGTGCCTTGTGGTAGCCATGATTTTGCTGTTGGCATTTGCATGAAATAATTGAGTAATGGCGTGTTTACATGTAGTTAAAGCATTCATCAAACAGCCTACTAACAGCAGTCGTACACTATATCACTACATCACTGTGAAGGTGACGATATAAGGAGAGAGAGAGAGAGAGAGAGAGAGAGAGAGAGAGAGAGAGAGAGAGAGAGAGAGAGAGAGAGAGAGAGAGAGAGAGAGAGAGATGGAAGGCTCCCAAAAATTTAAAATTGGGGAAAAGGGTTGCCTATTAATGACTCAAAATCTCTCAGATGGAAATATGTCACTAAATAAAACAGTAGAGTAGCAAACACTAAAACAACATCTTTTAGCATAAAATAGATATCATCACCTCAGCAGCAGACTGTCCCTCCTCAGCTCTGGCTAATATGGATGGGATGGACAGGAGTTCAGGAGGCTGCCTTCGCTGCCGCAGCTCTTGCAACTGGATTCATGTTATCTGATTATTTCTAGCCCTAACGTTAACAACAAAAAAGTTATTTTACTACTATTAACAAAGAAGCACAAATACATACAAATAGTTTTGCATTTGAAGGTCACATAAGGTCAAATAGCTATACACTTAACACAGCATACTGTATAAGTTCTCTATCATACCAAGGCTACCTGTCCAGTCATTATGTAGCCTACTCCATTTGTAGGGAGTTGAAATATATTTCTCATGCTGGCCACTCCCTTGAATCGTGGGCAGTGGTGTCGTACAGGCGGGTGAAGTGTGACTGAGTCACCAGGGCCCCATGTATATAGGGGGCCCACACAGTGCCTTATTTATATAGATATATGACTGGGGGTGTCCGTTGGAGATTATTGTATATAGGGCCCACATTTTGCTGCTACGCCCCTGATCGTGGTCACCCTGTGCTGGCAGGGGACTAGTGTTAATGATGATTGGCATATGCCAGAGTGGCAGTTATCTCTTCTCTCTCTTCTCACTTACTCACTCTCTGCACTCTTCATGTTTGTAGGTCTGAACCTGCCACAAACATGTACAAATCACTTTCAAATTACATAAGAAATGACAGTGGCCAACTTGATAATGCATGGTAGAAATTATTAATGGTTGCATTTTTTAAGATGTTTTAACCCCTTAAGACACAGCATTATAAATGAGCTGTTACCAGAATGGCAATGACCAAGTTGTAATGTATTACTAAAGGCCCCGTGTTATGTCATAGTAGTGTAGTACTATAGTAGTTAACTTTCAATGTCTATTACAGCGTGCTACAGGAGGTACGGCATGCATTAAGGGACTACGATTAATGTGTAACTTGTCCTGTAACATTTAGGCCTTGAGTGTATTATAGTATGTTTGAGCATCAGACACTTCTTGTATCTACGGTGTACGTGCATTTTGAACTGGCGTAACGTTTTTGAACTGCACCATAGCGCATGCATGCTCTGGCGATATCAATCCTGTGTCCTTGAAAATGTTAGCACCTTGCTTTGCCCACGGAGCTGCGGTACGGTAACACTTTTTCCAATGGAGGAGTCATATTTTGGCCAGACCTGTCATCACTTCATGGGGATGACAGGGGGTTGAGTTACGTGCGATGACATGCAATATGAAAAGGAAAGGGTTTCAGCCAGGGTTAAGACAAGTCTCACAAGGGGTGCCTTTTCATCTGATCTACTCTACTGCGTTGTGTTGTGATTGTCTCTGAAGTTTTTCTTAAGGCTTTGTGTGAATACTGAAGACTATCTTCACCCTTGAGCATATACAGAAAGACATGCATACTCATAAGCGTGCAAACAAACATTTAAAAAAACGCACAGCAAAAAGATCCATAATAACATCCAGACTGGTATTATACTATATGTAATACTGTACAAAACTATAGTACAGTATCTATACAGTACAGTATGTAGTTTTTGTGTTTGCTGATATATTGTTTTAATCTAGTCATGCCCATGTTTTTTTTCTGAGATTTATTTTATTAAAGCATTGTAAAACAGTAGCCTCATTCAAGATCTCTGACTTGTACTGTACATTTGGGACAAAGATACTTTTAACGTCAATGTATTTTTCAATTTTAATGTGTCATCTTTACCTATGTCCCATAAGTGGTTCTTCGACAAATTGCATGTCATTGAATCAATGCACTACAAATGAATCAAAATTGATCAAAAGGAATCAGAATTAACCACAGCGATTTCATTGCAGTACTTTCCTTTTGGCCAAGTGAAAATCAACGAGACGAAGGTCTTAAAAGTTACAAAATGTGTCTATATGGAAACAAAAACATAATAACAGTATTTGAATGGTTGCCGAAGCATGAACATATGCTTATTAGAGTAGTAGCAGGGAAAGCTTACCTTTCTTATCCAGTATCCCAGTGTCATAGCACCATACTGTCGGTCTGAGTACTAAGCCCTGGCCGATGTCGAAAGTTCTCCTCGGGGAGGTAGATCTCAGAGAGGAACTGCTGACAAGTGGCCATATAATATTCTCACACTATTTTATTTGGTCTTT
Organism: Engraulis encrasicolus; assembly: GCF_034702125.1. Classification (NCBI taxonomy): domain Eukaryota; kingdom Metazoa; phylum Chordata; class Actinopteri; order Clupeiformes; family Engraulidae; genus Engraulis; species Engraulis encrasicolus. The sequence goes on along the minus strand of NC_085860.1, from coordinate 36,806,053 downwards.
GGCCATTGCAGCGTTAAATAGAGATCCTGTGTCCTGTGAGTTTATTCAACACTCTATATAACTGAGAATTGATCAGACATCATCTTTAAGTCAGATTGTTTCTACAACCCAGAGGAAACCTTCTCTTTGAGGGGATGTATAAACTTGACACCACTTGGCAACTTGTCAGAGCTGGGGATTGATGGGACGTCCCAATCATAATGTTTGTTTCTGCTCGGCCCAAGTTGTTCTAACATGACAGGCTTATGGTGATATTGGTTGTCTTCTTTGACTATATTAAGCAGAGAGATATTTCTGGGGACTGGCATGGCCCCTGTCTTGAGAGCCATTACCATAAAGAGGGGAAGTGCTATTGAATGCCAGCCTTATATACAAGATCTGCCTATTGACAAGTGCTAGTAGCCCTCCATCTGTCCTCATCCTGCCAAGTCTGTGTAGCCCAGGAGTTATTGCTTCTCTGAGGTGAGACGTCTGATCCTGTGTCCTGTTTTCTCTGGCTTGTCTTTTTCAGATGATTTATAGAGGCTTATATTTCAGCTGGTTTAAAAAATTCTTGGGATTGCTGTGGTCAATTAGACAGAATGACATGATTGCCTTCGATAATGCACAATGCCTCGAATTTTATCATGCAGTAGAATGAAATGATTGGCTTTTGTAGTTGATGGATTGTACTGGACTGAGGAGGCGTTGGTGAAATAACTTGACTAAGTATTTGTTGTAAAACATTTGTTTAAGTGAGGATCCATCTCATGAAAATATTGGCGGGAAACATGGCATGGTGTGAAAGGGGTAGTGCATCAGTCTAATTGAGCAGGTGAAATTACCAGAGGAGTTTCAATTAAATTGTTCAATATGTTTGTCAGCCACTGTCTATGGGCTCAGTAAATGAGAATGTACAGTATAGAATATATGGAAAACAATGTACCATGTGATTTATGATTGAGACTGACAGGTGTTGATCTGGGCTCTGCTTGTTAGGAAATACCTTTAAGGTTGCCACATCAAAGTGATCCAGTCTGCAGAAGAACTGAAGCATCTCAGTCATCTTGCACCTTGATTTAATGTCTGGATTGGATTTTATTGTCTCTCTAAACTAATAATGTGGATGAGGAATGCCTTTGAAAGAAAACTAATTCACTAATACATTTCTGCTGCTATAAACTAATAGCAAATCTAATAAAACAAATTATAATGGTTTCATCAGTACTTGATGTAATGCAATACTGTGACACTGATCTCTCCTTAACCGGCTTGAGCCCAAAGAAATACCATATATAAACTATTGGGATTGGGCTAATGATTTCAGTAGGCGATGAATCCAAAGTCACAAGGGCTAATTGGAATTAAATGGTGCCAAACTCCTTTTCAGGGTGTATGTATTGAAAATACCATTGGTAGTAGTATTAGCATTAGTGTCACATAGTAGTTCCTGCCTAGTAAAAGAATCATCCAGAATACAGTCCTCTTTGATTTTCCTATCACTCACTATTTCCCAGCCCCCACCAGCTTACCTCATTTATTTTGGATACTTGAGAGCAGACAGACCCTTCCCTTGCCTAATGTCTCATCCATCCAAAGAATGGTCCTCAAGTCAGGGCCTGGATCATGTGTCTTATCCCCTGTGCACAGATGATACTTTGTGCTGGTCAACAGATTCCATACTAAACTCCCTCACAGCGACTTAAGTGGGATCGTCATAGTTAAATAGAGTATCACGCACACAAGCATTGGAAACGGCAGCATGTGCTACCATCCAGCTGGAGATTATCTGTCCCACCGTGCTAAGCCCACCTTAATTTAAACTAAGTTTTGCAGCCACGGCAAGGAAAACTGAATATATAAACCACAGACCCAGGGAGCAAACTGCAGCACACTACACACAGAGTGCACCCAACTTTGTATTCCTGAGTTTTAAGCACAATATAGAAAGTCAAGCTCAAAGTTTTTTGTTCTTGTTTGTTTGGGGTTTTTTGTTTGTTTGTTTTTTCTACTCATCTTAGACAGTGACCAGACAAAACCGCCAAGATGTCTGAGTAAGTATTGTCCATTGCAAAAATACAGTAAAATCAGATGACTTCTCATTCTTTTATTTGTAATTGACAACTGCTTTCTAATCTCTAGGAAAAAGATGCCCTCGAGCCGCAAATATGCTCTGAAGGTAAAGCAATGCAGAATTAGTAGAACACAAGACCTCTCTCTTGTCTTTGTGTACTGTACGTGTATTGATGTAAATGTATGAACTGCATCATTATCTTTGTATATCTTTTAGGGCTGCACAATTAATCGAAAATAATCGAAAATCGTGATAAATCGTGATATCGAAATCGTGATCGTGGCAATAGTGACCTGCGTCCTTGAAGCCAGAGCATGCTGACAGGCTGGTGTTTCTGGCCAGAAATCTAAGTTTCATGCTATTGCCTTTACACAATTATTAAAATTCATTTTATTTTGCTCGTCCCGTATGTAATGAATTCTTGGTTATAATTTATTTTGTTGAAATTTTCCACAAAAAAAAATCAGTAAACAATCAATAATCGTGATTAATAATCGTGATTATGATTTTGACCCAAATAATCATGATTATGATTTTTGCCATAAACGTGCAGCCCTAATATCTTTGTTGTTAGTCTGTCAGGGCTGGACTGGGGTCAAGAAATGGCCTGGGTACTTTTAATCTGGACCGGCCCCTCACATACTGTACACCCAGCCGCTTTCATACTTTATCCGTATTGACTCAGTCCACTGTATTTTGAAGGTGGAACAATGTGCTGCCTCCTCTAAATTGTGGGCCAGTACCTCAGGAAAAAGACCTCAGGAAAAAGACCTGCCCTGTATTACCAGGGGTGGATTTCCCGCAACCATAGTTGCAATGCACCCCAGATGACCAGTCCATCCCTGTTTAAGTTTGTCATGCCATTTGCTCATGTTTGTTCTGTCTTTGACTGTCTTCCAGAGCTTGATGCTTTCGATTGCTCAGGCCAAGCTGAATCAAGAGGCTGAGGATAAAATTCAGGAGAGGAAGAATTACATGGAGGAACACTGCCCTCCTCTCAATCTCCCATATGGTGTACAAGAACTCCAGGTGAGAGAGCATCAAATCCATCCGGTTTCCTGCATGACAATTGTTAGTGAAGGTGGTGTGGAGTAAATCCCAAAATCTTCAAGATTGATTAGCAGATTGGCCACCGCACAGTGGTTGACTTTTCAGATTTTTTATTGCTTTTTTAAAAAAGTATTTTTTGGGAGTTTTTTGTTCTGTCGTCAAGACATGTGAGAGTAGACAGGAAATAATTGGGAGAGAGAGACTGTTTCTTACCTCATAACAAAAATAAATTGTAAAAAATAAAGTTCTAAAGCAATGGTCTGGACCAAGTTGGTGTCAGAGACATGCAACTGTTATCATTGGCAAGGCTTACAAATGCAAATTATTTTCAGGGCATGTAGTCCAGGTGGAATGTGATTGTTGTCAAGGTGGCCGGCCTAACTGTACTGGGGGAAACATTTTGGGTAACGCTTTAGAATAAGGTTCTTCTAATAAGCATTTATAGTCACTAGTAAGCAGGTAGTAATACCCTTACAAGTGCCCAATAACATGCTTATTAACTTTGTTAACATCTTATAAGCTGCTTATTATGTGTTTATAGTGGTTTATTTTTTTAGTCTTATTATTTAAATCGGTACACATATCCATCTTGATATGCTGACTAATACTAAACATGGAGGCGTCGCGAAAAACACTACATTTTCAAGATGCCTGCCATGTGTACCGATTTTCATGCTTTTACTCAAATAAAGTTACTCATCAGATATTAACAACGTTAATAAGCATGTTAACAAAGTTAATAAGCATGCTATTGGGCACTTGTAAGGGTATTACTACCTGCTTACTAGTGACTATAAATGCTTATTAGAAGAACCTTATTCTAAAGCTTTACCACATTTTGCCTCATCTGTTATTAATATGATATGTACTTACATTTACCCTGATGTTTGTCTTAACTGTAATAATTGCATTCGATTTGAAGCATTTTAATCATGTATTTGCAACACCCCCTTAAGATGCGGCTTTATACATTTGTTGTTACCAGTATGGTAATGACCAAGTCGTGGTGCATTACTAAAGGGCCTGTGTTGTGTCATAGTATTGTAGTGCTATGGTAGTTACATTTCAATGACTATTACAGCGTGCCACTGGAGGTACGGCGCGCATTAAGGGGCTACGGGCAGAAGTTTATTCAGTGGGGATTAGATGCACAATTTCTCTTCTTCATATAATGGCAAAAGCGATAACTGTATTATGACAATAGAAGTAGTATTGTATCTGAAACGACATATATAAACGAATATATATGAACGAATATTTTCACTGAACTTGGAGCCTACAGTATAGACAGATAGCAAGGATGCTGTCCCAAAGATTGGCTAAGTGCACTAGCGGAGACCTCTAGTAATCTAAATACATGTACAGTATTTGTGAGCCTTTTGCCATGTACAGTGTGTGAGACGCTTTTATTGACGACAACAAACGTTTCTCATCCATGATCACTAAGCAGAAAATCACAACTGCATAAAATTGCATAAATTTATTTAATTTATTGCATTAATTCATCCATTAATTCATTTGAAAGAACATGTTTTTTTTTACTATCACTGATTCTTGAGAATGTGGCTAAAACAACACAAAGACGTATATTTAAAGGGACACTGTGCAGGAAATGGTCAAAAAAGGTACTGCAACTATGCTGCTCATTGAAACTGGGCTGCCTATTGCCAAATTTGATCTTTATATGAAAGTTTACTAAGTAATAAACAAATATTTTCTAGTATGGTCCAAGTACAGTCATTTTTGCAGCTAAAAATGTCTATTTTTGGAAATTCAAAATGGCGGACCATGGAGAAGATCCCCCTTTTCATGTATGAAAAGAGCAATTTTTCCAGTCATAATGAATTCTTAGAATTTGATGCTGGTGGTAAGTATTCATGAAAAAGGTAACATTAGTGAATGGGCAGCATGAATTCTGGAAATAAACAACAAAAAATCTCACACAGTGTCCCTTTAAGTAAATCATCACAGGTTATTAAGAAGTAGCCTATGTTATCACAGATGATGCCGTTGGCTGTGCAGCAACACATTTTCCTTTTTTCCATAAAATAGGCTCTTACTTTGCTATGTCAACACCATCAAGACACAATTAAAAGTGAAAAAAGTTGTATACAAATTATTTGAATAATTCGACAACACTTAAAGGTGCAGTGTGTAATATTTTTAGTAGTTTATTTCCAGAATTCATGCTGCCCATTCATAAATGTTACCTTTGTCATGAATACTTACCACCACCATCAAATTCTAGGTATTCGTTATATGACTAGGAAAATGGCCCGCCATTTTGAATTTCCAGAAATAGAGATTTTAGTTGCTAACCTTACTGTACTTTGGTCATACTAGTAAATATTTGTTCATTATTTAGTAAATATTCATGAAAAGATCAAATTTGGCAGTAGTCGGCACAGTTTCAATGAGCAGCACATTTCTAATACCTACTCTGGCCACACAGTGCAACTCTAAAAGAACAGTCCACTGTGTTTCAACAATAAAGTACTGGTATGTTCTTCTCTGAGCTGAGATGAGTTCATCCCAACTCGTCTCGTCTTCGGACACGGCCTCAGTCAGCAACGTGCACTGCACCAACGCATTAACTTGACTCTGCTTTGCCTTTGGGAGCATTGGGGTGGCCGAATTTTTCCACGTGTTCCCTATTTAAACACCTTTCCATGACTAGTTAGCCGATCCAAAAGCCGTTACACTAAATGAAACGTGGTGATTTTTTTTATCTACAGTAGATAAAGAAATGAATGAAAGGCGTAGTAACGCATTCGGAGCACTTCGACTTTGACGTATTGATATGTTCACACCTTGTTCCCTTTCCCCCTGCCCCTCTCTGTGTTGGCTTATTATGAGTGAGGTGAGGTATAGTAGAAGTACACATTTAAATTCAGAGTGCCTTGAGATGCGCAACAAGAAGAATGTTTTACTTCTCCATTCTGACATGTCATTTTGAAAGAAAGACAGCAGATGTATTGATGTTACTTTTTTCTATTGCACAGGAATTAATCAAGAAAATCCATGGAAGCATTGACAAGATCGATGAGGAGAGATATGACTTGGCGGCAAAGTCACTCAAAGGAGCTGGAGAGGTTTGTATTACACTGTATGTATATTAGGCCTGCACAATTATGGAAAAAGTGATAATCACAATGATTTGGGCAATTTTGTGCAGAATGTTGTTTAAAATCACACAATGACATATAACCTAAAATGTAGTTTAAAAGGAATGAACAAAATAACACTGAATCGTAATAATTATGTAAAAGGCAATAGCATGAAGCTTAGGTGGGCCTACAGACTTTTTTGGCCAGAAATACCAGCCTGTCAACATGTTCTAGCTTGAAGGACACTGAAAGACCCCTGTGCAATCACAAATGAATCGTCGTGGCCAGGATTTTTAATCATTGCGGACAAAATAGCGATTTTCGATTCATTTCGATCAATTTTGCAGCCCTTCTGTACCGTACATCAACCAGTGTAGTGCCTTGTCAATCTCCCAATACACGGCCAGTTAATATTTCTGTTATCAACAGGTTGAAGACCTGAGGTTTAAGATCACAGACTTGAAAGGCATGAAGAAGCCAGCTCTGAAGAAAGTGCGTATGTCCGCTGACCAGATGCTTCAGGCTCTGCTGGGCTCCAAACACAAGGTCAACTTGGATCTCAGAGCTAATCTGAAGCAGGTCAAGAAGGAGGTCAAGCAGGAGGTGAGCGTTCGGCATCATACAGTACAGTGGCAAATACGAGTTTATAGAAATCCTAACATAGTTAACTGAATTACAAATGGTTTGTTTGGTGCCATATACATTTGTTTTGCTCTTTTGTTTCCTTGCAGACTGCAGAGGCAGTTGGTGACTGGCGTGCGAACATTGAGGAAAAGAAGGACAGGAAGAAGATGTTTGAGGGCGCTGAGGCATAAATTGCCTGGACTCTGTTTTTTTTTTTTTACATACATACACACACACGCACACGCACACACACGCACATCGTCTTGCATTTGTCTCTTCACAGGATTGAAGGTTGTGAACTGCTTCAACGTTCATTGTTTTCTCACAGAATGAATGGCCATAGCACATCCATATACCCTAATCTTCCAATAAATGTTTCGGAAAGAGATTCAAACTATCTTCTTAATTTCCTCCCCCCCCCTCACTGGCTACACTCACTACACACTCATCCACACACTTTTAAGCATTTTTGGTTCATGTTTCATTCATTCATTCATTCATTCATTCATTCACTCATTCATTGTGTAGTCAATGGATACATCATTTACTTTGGTTGACGTGAAATGCAAGCAAATACATTTAAACTGAGGCAGCTAAGAGATGTTTTCCTACATATGTTCAAAGGAGAGTCAGATCTCTTGAACTGTTAGTGACCACAGAAGGTCATGACACTTCACTCTTGAACATATGTCTCTTCCACCTGTGTGGATAGAGACATATTGTAAATGTCCTTATAATGAGGTTTAACATTAATTCAAGAGGGAATGTACATGACATGCCGAGATTCTCGGTCCACTGAAGATACCTTGAATGGTAAGAGTAATCCATTATCTTTTCTATTTGTCATAGTTCTTTGTCCGTTTGAATTGTGCTGTACATTCATCAAAAGCCTATGGACATTGGCACCCTTTGTGCATAGATTTAGTCTTTTAACGGCTCATTGTGTTTCTAAAAAGTGTATTCTGCCTCACAGGTGCAAGGGCCACCTCTCAAGAATGGGAAAATTTACGAGTCTGAACAGACAAGGGCCGGAGGTATTTCAGGAACTCCCCGGCCCATTGGCCTGAAAGAATCCCTGTGTCCATAAAGAGAGGTCCCTGGATGCCCCCCCTGAGCCATCAGAGGTCCTGCTATTGATTTGGCCATTTCTTGCGGTTGGTCAGTCTGCTCTCTCTGCTGTCCTGTCTGCCAGTCCGTGCGGCCCTCCCTTTTGCTTCTCCACAGGTGAGATTTCTCTCTGTACCTATGACGCTCCAATTGTTGGGTGACGTAACCAGGAAGTTCACTATTGCATACAGATGGTGTATCAAGTGTCTCTTAAGTGTTTCCAGGGAACAACAGGTGGAACATTATTAGTGTTCATTTCAGTTCAAATAGTGGGTTGCTACTTACTCCAATGGTCAGAATCTTACCACTTGGATTGGGTCAAGCATGTACTGTATGCACATCAAACAAAGGTCACATTACTCAAATGAACTGTACACAGTTGAGAGTGGAAGGGTATGTTATGGCGTCTCAGTGTTGTGCTTGAGGTAATACAATACTTTGTACACTTACACAGTACCTAGGTTAAGTTTGTGCTCTTCGTCTACTAGCAGTAGGCTGAAGGCTGGTTTTCTTATTTATTTAAAATGAATATTTCATGTTCTGTATGTATATCTGGTATGTTGTAAGGAAGATGATCAGTCCCATAGGCTGGGGCAATCTTTTTTCTGATCAAAGAGGCTTATGACTGATGATGAGTGATATGATTGCTAAGATATATCAGTTTGGAATTTTATTGACTTATCGATGGCTTCATTACTCCTGTAATAGATTCGTTACTCCTGTTGAGGAACAATGGATGTTCAGTGAGGGTATAATTTTAGGACCTTCTGATATGTCAGTCTACTGTAACGGGTTTAGTTACTTCATTGAGATTGTATATGCCCGTGTTAGTTTACAACTACCTCTTGTAAACTCATGTAACATGAGGGACAGGAACCCCAGATGCCAAGCATGTTACGCATGTCCCTATTCCTCCTGGCAAAGGAAATCATTTCTGTCACTGAAATGATTTTCTGTCCAATAGTTGAATTATGATGTCTTATTTAGGAACACATACAGTACTACAGATTTTGTTTCTGACCCATTTGGCGATGTTTGTGACCCATTTGGCCTTGTGTTTCTGGTATTAATGACACATTCTAAAAAGGAATGTGTCGTAAATTAGCAGATGCAAGGTCCGACCGACACGCGATCCCACCCATCCAAATATAGCAGGCGCAAGCCTTTCCTTCAGCGAAGGCACCCACAAGAAAATGGATAGGGTGTCTCAGCTGGGGACTGACTGATGGACAGAAGACAGGTGTCTTAACGCAAGCCTGCAGAAACTGAGGGCAGATTAGGTTAAAATTACACCCCATTCTCACAAAAACACACACAAACAAATGAAAGGAAATTATTACTGTTATTTTTTTTCTCATTCCAAAAGGTGTGACCAGCAGAAGCAGGCAGGATGTCTGAGTAAGTCTATACCATTGAAAAAAAAAGTATTTTAGCAGAGATTTGCATGTTCCACAGCACAACTGATAAACTGTTTGCTTTTAAACCTCAACAGCAAAAAGATGACCTCAAGCCGCCGGCATTACCTGAAGGTACGTCACTACAGTGTCATTTATTTATTATCATTTATTTCTTTTGAGAATGTCATTGTCTGCTTCATGCTAATGCTAACCCCCCTTCATGGTGCTAATTTGTCCTCTTGGTGGCCCCCACAGAGCTTGTTGCTCCAGATTGCTCAGGGCCTGCTGGAGGCCGAGGCCGAGCAGCTTGCTGAGGAGAAGGAAGCGTTTCTGTCCCAGAACTGCCCGACACTGAGTCTGCCAACAAAAATGGAGGAACTGCAGGTACAAATTCACAGCTTTTAAAAGTTTAATATTCCTCTTTTGTTTCCTTTGTGGTGAGTTGGCTCATTGCTTTATGCTTTGAACTTCGCAGCTTATGTGCAAGAAATACCACCAGAGCATTGAAAAGGTCGACGAGGAGAGGTATGACATGGAGGCCAAGGTTACTAAGACTAACAAGGAGGTAAAATGCTTGAAGCTCCCTATTAATCGCAACATCATATGCAGCTGTACATATTTGTCTTACTAAGGGACGTGCATGTTGTCTTGACATAATCCTTCTTTCATTGGCACAGATTGATGATCTGAAGCTCCAAGTGATTGACCTGAAGGGCAAGTTCAAGAAGCCAGCTCTGAAGAAAGTGCGTATGTCCGCCGATCAGATGCTTCAGGCTCTGCTGGGCTCCAAGCACAAGGTCACTATGGATCTGAGGAGCAACCTGAAGCAGGTCAAGAAGGAGGTCAAGGTTGAGGAGGTGAGTATTCAGTGTTGTCAGAGACCAAATATGTTTATTATCCACAGTTTTCCCATTTTAGAATAAGAAGGCATTAATCAGAAAAGAAGTACACTCAAACAAAGTCAAGTTTGCATGCAGACATGTGCTTATGGAGACGGGATTGGTCTGATTTTCCACATTGTGCTCAACTCTCCTCACTTTACAGACTTCTGACTGGCGTGCAAACATTGAGGACAAGAAGGACAGGAAGAAGATGTTCATGGAAGTCTAAGTCTCAGAGGTGCCCAGAAAAGGTAACAACACATGTAGACTACATGCATAAAGGCTTTTCTACTGAAAGCCACAGTGTGTAATGTGCTAACATGTTAGGCTAAAGGCATATCATTCATCATCACTGCTAAGTTACTAGTCAGTGAATGTTGGCTCTAGGGCTATTTAAAATGTAAACGGTCACTACCAGTGCCCATGACTGACCTTAGAGGGGTATATGACTAACATGATGGTCAGCTAGCCAAGGTCATGCTTGGCAAGCTACATGCACTATATGCTTTGACATTACAGTGTGTGCAGACCACTGTCTTATTCATATTTTAACAAGCTAACTAAAAGGCCTTTGATAGACTTGATTCCAAATTAACATATTCCTAGATAATATATTCCTAAATTATTTAATGTGCATAGGTGATGTAGTTATTGCAGTATTTACCATTTTTCCCTTGTGTTTTTTTTGTCTTTCCCACAGTGGCATCACGGCATGGTCACAGACCAAGAGAGACACTTACGGGAACATACATGGGAACAATTTTTTTTCTAACGTTCTGAAGCTTTTCTTTTTAACTCTCCCATTCATAATTGGGAAGGTGATGTGATATTGTACAGTGTGTTTTTTGTTTGGCCTTCCAATTAACCCATGACTGTTGATTTTAAGTTGTGAAATATATAGAGGAATGCACATTCTCTGTACATTGCAGAGGAATACTATATGAATTGTAATATACCACCATTTTCACTCTCAAGACTGTTTTATGCTAATATTATTTTATACAAATAATACATACAGGATATGTACATCATGTATTGTATTTATCAAGCTTGTAATATTCTGTCCCAATAATGCATCTCACCATGTAAAGATAAACCAACCTTTTGCATTTACCATCTGTTATTAAAGCTGTATTTTGATGCAGGCCATCACAATCCAAATTTCTTTACTTCTTTGTGGTAACCATACTCTGTATTTTTTGCTTTCACATAGACTATTGATCAGACCAGACCAGAGGTTTTAAATGTATTCTCATAGGTCTGTGGTGTGTTTAAAACAGAACACAACAGTTATGGTAATGGACAACAGATTAACAATTTAGGTTGTTTTTTTGTTGTTGTTGTTGTTGTTTTTTTTTCTAACAGATAACTGGCTGGCAGCCATTTTTAGCTCATGTTTGATGTATATTACTATTTGTTAAAGTTAATCGTTTCTGTTTTCTAAAAACATTACAACAGTCATGTAACACTTTATACTGATTGTTGTGTTTAGTTTGGAAACCTCTGGCCTCTCTGACACAGTAGTGTTTTATTAAGTCAATCCCATTTGACAAACCTGGAGTCCTCCTCCCTGCCTATCTACAGTATTTTACGGAACTCTATTGAGTGTTAGTGCTGCTGCGTCGTGGCTGCTCCCATCGCTCCAAACGTGTTCAAACATCGCCCACTAGTGGCCGTTTGGGTGGTCTGCCATTCCCCCCGCTCCCCCCACCTGACATGTCCTCCCTCTCCCTGTGGGGCAGGCTGGTGAACCTTGGCACCCTTATTTGGCAATCTTCTGTCCCCCCTGTTTTTAATGGATGCGTTTGAAGATGCAGCTCAGCACTCCTCTAGGGTTACGCCGAGCATAGCAAGTAGAGGCACGACGGGTGGGCAGCCGCCTTGCTAAATATGTCCTGTGACCGACCCAACACCAGCCCCCCCCTCCTCCTCTCATTCCCATTCCCCATGATCTCTGCAAGGGGACACCCGTCTATCTTTGGAGCGTCCCAAGACATCTTGGAGACCGCAGCTGTAAAAGGGGCATTCTTCAAGGAAGCCTGTGACCAGTACGCCTCTCCTTCTGTGGTCCTCGGCGACTCGGGCCAGCTGCCTTTGGTGTTATTAATCCTACGATTAGAGGCGTTGACGTTAGCATGATCATTTGGATAGTTGCCTATCCCCCTTCAGCACGTCAGTCGCTGGAATTCAGCATTTGCAGCACAAACTGTATGCTGCTTTGGTGTGTTATCAACAAAGCAAGAGGAAAGCTTTAAAAACTAGGGATTGCTTAAGGATTGCTTAGTCAGTTGGGCAAATAACATGCTTCAAAAAATATTGTAGAACATGTCTTGTGTGCCTATGCCAGTTGCCAGGCTCGTGTTAATATCCCACTTTTCACTGAGCAATGCCATTACTGCTTGTGGAATTCTGGGTTCCTTAAAACGCACACACACACACACACACACACACACACACACACACACACACACACACACACACACACACACACACACACACACACACACACACACACACACACACACACACGTGAGAACCCACTGTGTGAAACAGCTGACCAGCACATTGGATTTACTGGACCAGCTTTATCTATTTTTTTTTAAGAGACAAAATGACAGCTGGCTAGTTACGACTTCCTCACACATTACAAGGAGTCCTGAAAATAGACCTTCACTGCCAAAAAAAAATGGTTCTTTACCACAGTTACACTTACACTTAAAAACTAGGCATATGACAGAAACATTACCTTGTCAAATTCTATATTCATATTTTTCTTACTTGTCCTAGAGTGGCAACTTCTTAAGTTCTGTACAAGGTTGGATCCAAGTCTCAGCTGTCTCTCCTCACCGTTTCTTGAGTCTTGGTGTCGTGTGATGGTCTGTGTTGTGGCCTGTCCCTAAACACTGCTGCTTGAAGGACTGCTGTACTTTATGACCCCTTTGCTATCACGGAGACTTAGGGCATTTCTCAAAACCTAGTGCAGTGCACTTCCAAGTGTATCAGCCTAATTAGTCACGCCCAGTGATTGGATACTCTTTGGTGAACTCTATGGAATATCCAATCACTGGGTGTGACTAATAAAGAGTCTCCAATCACTGGGCATGACTAATTAGGCCGATACACTTGGAAGTGCACTGCACTAGGTTTTGAGAAATGCCCTTAGTCTGTCTCTTAATGTCTGTGTTTCCATGAACGCATGCTATGCCAAGTCAATAAACAACATGCAGTACTGTGGCCTACTGCGAAGGGAGTTGGACCGGCCACCAAAGGTTGTTTGGGTCAATCCCAACAGGTACAGAAAAATGTGGGTGGGTGTCAGCACGGTAGGCTGGAGATGCCGTCCCCTTAGCCCCCCAATGCTCCAAGGATGCAGTATATTAAATGCAGCTCACTGCTACTCTGGGTATGTGTGGGCAGCTGTGGTGTGGTGTGGTGGTTAAGAAGATGGACTTTAGATCAGAGGGTTACCGGTTCGAAACCCACTCTTCCACTCCCTATGTTACTCCATGGCTGAGGTGCCCTTGAGCAAGGCACCTAACCCCATACTGCTCCAGGGACTGTAACCAATACCCTGTAATTAAAAAAACTGTACGTCAGTACATAAAAGTGTAATGTAAGGTAATGGGTATGCGTTTAGTTTGGGGCAACTCTTGTATATCTATAGCCACGTTGACACGGGCACTTTTCATTTAAACTGATCATGAAAGTATAAGCGGCTTTAACTAACTAACTGACGACAAGTTCTTTCCAAAGAGGTCAAATTTACCTAGCTCAATGACTGTATCCATAAAATACCATTGAGGTGATGTATTGCATCATGCAAACAGAATGCAATCAGTTTTCAGACTCTAAACATCTCCAGACCAGGAGGAAAAAAATGGTTACCCACCACAGATGGGATCATATATTTATATCCCCAAAAGTGCACTGTACTGTACTGACGCGTTCCAGCCGTGGAAGGAAATATTACTCCGGGGTCAAATATGTGGTAAGTAGCCGCGTTCCACTCAACCAGCACTCCAACGGCCGAGCTTCGCCAGAAGTTTTTCGGGTTGTAAAATCATCCGATTGGACTCTATGTGCAAACCCTAAAAATATGTCGGTCGGGGACCCTCAGTAGACTGTTGATCCTGGGTCATAGCCAGGTCAAAACTCCAAGCAGTCCATCTGGCCCGGCTGCTGCACAACACCACCAACACCAACACCACTAGCACCAGTGGTGTAGTCTACGTAGAACGCGGGTATACGGAGTATACCCACTTCTACATTTCAGGGATTTCAGTATACCCACTTAAAATTGATTGATCCATTGTTTTGAATAGCACAAATATATACAGTATACCCACTTCAAATACTCAAATATACAGTATACCCACCATAAAAAGTAGACTATACCACTGACTAGCACCACCAGCAGGGGTGTCGTTCTGGGGGGTAAAGTGTGACTGAGTCACCAGGGCCCCATGTACGGTATGTAGGGGGCCCACACACAGTCAGATTTATTAACATATATGGCTGGGGGTTGGGGAGTGAGGGGGTCCATTGGAGCTGATTCTACATAGGGGACAAAAAATGCTGCTACGCCCCTGACCACCAGTCAGTCTCTGTGCAAGAATATTAGTGAGACAACTACATACCCTAGTGGCTACACCAGGGAATTATAAGCAGTGTTGCCAGATTGGGCTGTTTCCTGCCCAATTGGGCTAGTTAGGATGGCCGTCTGCGGGGAAAAATGGCATTTAGCAGGGAAAAAAACACCCAATTTTTGGCCATAGAAATCAATAGAATTGGGCAATAGAATTTAGTGCTTCCAGGCGGGTTTGGGACATTTTTTGGGCCTGGAAATCATCAGCCTCATCTGGCAACCCTGATTATAAGGAGGCTCAGATCCATCAACCGAGGGCATGGGAAATAATGCAGAGGATGTGAGGAATTAAAAGTGGTCTTCAAGTTTGTCAGAGGACGCGCTCAACTTCTTGGACAAAAAGAATGACTTTGGGTGCGCGATAAAAGGTATCAATTTAAAGAATAAAAATCTGCACTCACAAGCTGCGCCTCATTATTTATTTATAAATTACCACCACGTCCACAAGCAAACGCGTTTCGCACTGGTGAAGGCTTGAGAGCCGAAACGCGTTTGCTTGTGGACATGGTGGTAATTTATGAATAAATAATGAGACGTAGCTTGCAGATTTTTCTTCTTTTGGAATTAAAAGTGGAGCACATTCTTGATCCTGGTTCTCTGGCTCACTAACCCCAGGCCAGACCACGGTGAGATCATAGCAGTCTATGAAAGGAAAAGAAAAGTGTAATGCGTTTCTTCTGTGACATTCTCTCTCCCTCTCTCTCTCTCTCTCTCTCTCTCTCTCTCTGTGTGTGTGTGTGTGTGTGTGTGTGTGCGTGCGTGTGCGTGTGCGTGTGTGTGTGTGTGTGTGTGTGTGTGTGCATGCGCGTGTGTGTGTGTGCATGCGTGTGTGCATGCATGTGTGCATGCATGCGTTTGACTGAGTGAGCATACACATATTTGCACAAGCAAGGAATCTTGCTCTGCTTGTGTGTGAACATGGTGTTTTACTCTGTGTGTGCTATGCCTGTCTGCAATTACCTACAGTAGTAGGTCCTGAGCAGGGCCGTAACCAGACATTTTCAAATACTGAGGTCAAATACTGCGTGCCGTACCGCATACTGGACATTTAGAATGCTTCACACACTTCAGTCAAACTGACTTTTGTTTTCATTAATCACTGCCTTGAGAATAAATGGGGGTGGCATTGTTGATCATATATTGATTTTCCTGATAGATAAATTTTACATTACTGAAAAAAATACAGAGGACATGACCTCTGTGTCCTCAATGGTAGTTATGGCCATGGTCCTGAGAATGTTGGTTAATGGGTAGTCCCACTTCAGAAGGGGTGACTGCCTGGGGATGCCTGCGGGACAACTAGCTCTCTGAGAAAGTGGCCCTTCTGAGCACAGAGCATGCATGGACCAATACATCATACAGCATCGTACAGCACCCCCTGTACCCAGTCTTCGACAACCAGAGAAGCCTGTTCAGCTACAGACTGCGCGCTATCTCCTGCAAGACAGACAGGCTGCGGAAGTCATTTGTACCCAGGTCCATCCAGCTATTCAACATTGCACAGAAGGACACACAAAGAGAGATTGTCATAGGGGACTGGACTGCATAACAAATCCCACTCCTGCACACTTTATTTACCTGGACTCTTAACCCTTTACCCTTTACCCTTCGACTCCTCTTCACTGGACAGTGCAGTCACTGGACAATGCACAGCTGCTTGTGTGTGTGTGTGTGTGTGTGTGTGTGTGTGTGTGTGTGTGTGTGTGTGTGTGTGTGTGTGTGTGTGTGTGTGTGTGTGTGTGTGTGTGTGTGTGTGTGTGTGTGTGTAGAGACACAGTTGGCGACTTGTGTAACCCCCTGGACTACTGATACTCCTGGACACTTTGTTTTTGGCCACCCAGCACAGTATGTACACTTTATTTTTGGTGTGTGTGTGTGTGTGTGTGTGTGTGAGTGTGTGTGTGTGAGTGTGTGTGTGTGTGTGTGTATGTGTGTGTGTGGTGAGACAGGGGGGCGACTTGTGTTACCCCCCCCCCCCCCCATCTCATCTCTTTTTCCAAGGAATACAATGGACATTGTACTAGGCAGAGAGACTATGGACACTCCTGGACACTTTATGGCCACTTTGTCTTGGCTTCTATGTGCCACTCAGCTAAGGCACATGTGAACACTGTGGACACTTTATACTTTACACTTTATCTTTGGTGTGTGTGTGTGTGTGTGTGTGTGTGTGTGTGTGTGTGTGTGTGTGTGTGTGTGTGTGTGTGTGTGTGTGTGTGTGTGTGTGTGTGTGTGTGTGTGTGTGTGTGTGTGTGTGTGTGTGCGTGTGTGTGTGCGTGTGTGTGAGCGAGAGAGAGTGAGAGAGAGAGAGAGATGCCTTGGCAAATATACGTAACAGTGAGCTAGATATATATGATGATTATTTTATGTGTAATATGTGTGTTACGTCTTGTGGGCAATGTCTTCATTTATGTATGTGTGTATGCTACTTGACACCTTAATTTCCCCCTGGGATCAATAAACGGTACTCTACTCTACTCTACTCTCTCTATCATCACTGATATCCCACATCGCTGGTTAAAAAAAAAGCCCTGCCCTCATACCATACTGTATATACGTAGATAGAATTTTCAATGGTTTTGAATTGCTGGCTGTGTATTGTTTATACAGTATGCAGCAACTATAATTGTCCAGAACATGTTTTTGTATTGACACTGTGCTTATGTACTGTACATGTATTCAAACATTTGTGTACATATAAAATGTGTTCATTGGTTATGACCACTAGAGGGAGCCGTGTCACTGGGGATCAGAGTGATGGTGGAAGAACAGGTTCGAGACACTCTGTCATACACCACAGACAGCTTTGGCCGAAAAATGTCTTACGAAAGCCCTCCCCCAAGTCCAATAGATAAAATGTAATGAGGACCCAATTCTGGGCCCCCTCTCTCCCTGGGTCCTGGACAACTTTCCCCTTTGTCCACCCCTGTCAGCATCCCTGACCACAGATATTTATTAGTGGAAACTCTGGTGCTGGTGCTGGTGCTGCTTTCGCCATTAACTGAAACTTACAATGAGTCAATATAGTGCAAACATGTGTGGACCTCCCACACTCGATAACTGATCTTGTTTTTAATTGGGCATGCAGCCATGAAAAGGGCTCAGCATCTTGATCTGTGTGTGTGTGTGTGTGTGTGTGTGTGTGTGTGTGTGTGTGTGTGTGTGTGTGTGTGTGTGTGTGTGTGTGTGTGTGTGTGTGTGTGTGTGTGTGTGTGTGTGTGTGTGTGTGTGTGTGTGTGTGTGTGTGTGTGTGTGTGTGTGTGTGTGTGTGTGTGCGTGCGTGTGCATGTGCATGTGTGTGAGAGTGTCTAAGTATGTGAGCATGTGTGTGTGTGTGTGCTTGTGTGTTTTTTGTATAAATATATGTGTCTGTGTACATTTGTGTACATGTGCATCTGCAGGGTGCGATTTGTCAGTAAACCAGAAGTGGGGATATGTTTCAGATTTTAAGCAATATGAATGGAATTACATTGAACTGTGATAAAAAGAAAAAGTGGCGATATCAACGATATCAAGACCAGAAGGGGGGACAATCCCCTCCACCACCCCCCCCCCACAAATCGCACCCTGTGCATCTGTATGTGTATGTGTCTGTGTATGTTCCATCCTCAGCCCTCCTCCATATGTTAGCTTTTGGTGTACAACGGCCCCAATCCCACGTGATGCTAAAGGTATATTTCATCCTGAACCAGGGCAGGACTAGGGGAGAAATAGGGCCCGGGCACTTTTGTCTTAAAGGGGCCCCTCATAATTAGTGGCACAGAACTCACTGGTGGGCCCCGCACCCGTGTGGGCCCATATTTTCAGAAATGTAAAAAAATAATATAGGCCTATATATATTTTTACATTTCTGAAAATAGGGGCCCACCGGAAAATGCCCGCTATGCCAGATGGCCAGTCCAGCCCTGTCCTAAACCTTGGCAAGCCTGAGAGTGTGTAGCAACACACAGCATATGTTGAACATGGGGTCTGCATTCCTGTAATAAAGCAACAGCCCTCCCACCCACCCCACCCCCGCACAATCTGACTATGATGGATTATAGGGGAAGGGTCCTTCCCCACCAAACTGCACTCAAGAGCTACAGCATTAAACCTAATGTGAGATAGCTTGGCTTTGAAGTGTCCATAACCTTTTGTTGCTTGACATGCACCATCCATTTCACATGTGATGACGTAGACTGGGAATATGAGAAATGGCTTGATGTTACTGTTTTAGCCCTTAAAGAGCCACAGCTTAGAGTGAAAGTCAAGTCTTACGTAAGTGTTTCTTCCGTTTCAGACACGTGAAACAGTTATCCTTTCCAAAGCAGCAGAGGATGCGTGCACATCTTTAACATACTAGGTGCTGGACCAAACAGAAGATAACCCTTTCCTATGCTCTTAAAAATGTTAATGGCACAATGTTTTGGCTGTTCGGTCCTTCATCAAAGAGTAACAGAGTACCGATGTGGAGGGTGTGAGGGTAAATATACCCTTAGTAAATATTCCATGGATTGTTGTCAGAAGGTGAACCTAAAATGTAACTATCCATGTGACCCTCTAATGACTGAAGTAACACCGTCAAAACTTGTCAAAAGGATAAAAATGTACACGTCTGAAACAAAAGTAAAACTTAAGACTCAATTTCACAGGTAGAAATAATGAATGTGAAGTAGACATAATAAATAGAGTGAGAGTATAAAGAATATTTCAGGAAGGTGTCGTGCAGCATAAAGGTGTAGTGTGTATTTTTATTTTATTTTATTTTTATGTTATTTCCAGGATGTATACTACCCTTCACAAAGTTCATATTTCAACCATTAATTTCCACATATTCAATGTGGCTTGGAAATGTTCACTTTTCATAAATGAATATACATAACTCTTCCATGTAAATCCCCATTTGAATCAGTTGTCATGTCATCTTTGGCTGCCAAACCTATAGTGGTCAGACCAGTAAATGTCAGTGTGTACTTATAGCCTACGTGAGAAAGATCACATTTGTGAATAGACATTATAAAACTAAAGGGGCTAACAAACTGGCATAGTGGACCTTTACTGTAAAACCCCTTAGCGCAGCACTATGGCTCTCTGTAATGTCATGGCAATGTTGTTATGATGTAGTTAAGCATTTTCAGCAAGTGAATAGGGTCGCCGGCGACCCCTGCTGCAGTAAGAGGCTACAGACTTGTTGGGCATGACTTCTCCAGTAGAGTTTTGTATGCGGTCAGGGCCGCTGACAGCTTTTGCTGGGCCCGGGACAAAGCCATGTGAAAGGGCCCCCTAGCCAATACATACAGTGTAATGGGGACCCAACTCTGGGCCCCCTATCTCCCTGGGCAACATACCCCTTTGCCCCCCCCTGTCGGCGGGTCTGTATGTGGTGGTCGTGTTAGACAAACAGCTCGGTGCCCCTGGCAGAAAGTGTTCTATTCCATCTGACTGATGGAGTGGCATGACGGATTACTTTTCTCATCCACGTAGCAAATTGTGGGGCTTAGTGGAAACCTTTGATGCTATTTGCCAGTCTTGACGAAGAAAAAGACCTTTCGTTGAAAGAAAAATTACATACCCTCGGAGCCTCTTGACATATTTGGTGCCCCACTTTCGGATGGTTTCTCTGTAGTCCGTAGTTAAAGCTGTAAAGCTTGTCAGATTCCTGTCCCCCAATTTAGAGGGCTGTATCCTACCTACAAGAAGACGAGAGAGGGGTGTGTGTGTGTGTGGGGGGGGGGGGGGGGGGGGGGGTGGGGGGGGGGGGGGGGTAGATAATGACTGCTGTCAAAGAAATGGGATGTTGAGGCTGTAAGTTAGCTTGTGAAGAACAAACAAAGCACAGAGGAGGGGTTTTGTGCAAAAGTGTTTTCCCTCAGTGTGACTCACTCATATGGTCTAGAGAGGTTTCATGTCAGAACAGATATGGGGGTCCTTTCAAACTGTTTAGTAAAAATCTCAGCCGTGATCTGTTCACATGCATACCTTCGCCTGTTAATAACCAATGGTGTACTCCCTCCTCTGTCTGTCTCTCTGACCTATGATTTGCTTATGCTTATATTTTGCTTACGCTTATATTTTACTCTCCTTGAAAAGTGGGTTTCCCCCATCACTATTTTGAGCACTTCTGGCAAGAAGGGTAGCTTGTCACAACTGGCAATTAAAATGTTATATGTTTCAATGCAATAAAAAACATTATAAGGCAAGCATGTCTATTGCCTCTATACGTTATATGACATTGATCCCATACAATAAGAGAAAAGTCAAATAGGCCTACATGTCAGATGTCCTGATGGAACAATGCGTTCATTAGAGTCCTCTTTTACTGAATTTTTAAAACCTATTTATACTATTTTACTCTATTTAAATTGTTTTAGAAACATTAATCATTAACACCATTAGTTTAATATTTGTGTTGTATTCTGTTAAGCTTCCTGGGGGAGAGATACATATAGCATAAATTAGCTTCATTCATTAATCAATAATCATCATCAATATTGCCCATCAAGTCTTCCAATAACTAGGGTAAATGCATACAGTATATCACGAAAGTGAATACACCCCTCACAGTTTTGCAGATTTGTGAGTATATCTTTTCATAGGAAAGCATTGCAGAAATTTCACTTTGACACAATGATTAGTGACCCTTTAACAACATATTTAACCGCTTAAATTTCTTGTTCACTCAGAAAAAAACAAAATACAGCCATGAATGTTTGAACATGTACTCACAAAAGTCTGCAATCTGCAAAACTGTGAGGGGTGTATTCACTTTCGTGATATACTGTATCTAATAAAAAACACCCTATCACCTCCATCTCAGCCCCCTCCCACCCCTCCCAATCTCTCCCATTGGCGTCTGCATGACTGTACACCTCAAGTTTACTTTATTTTAAGTGTTTGCTGAACAGTTCTCATGAAAAACATTATTCTATTCTTTTTTTTATTTTACCTCAAATATGAAAAAGACACTAGGAAGAATCCATATGCAATCCAACCATCCTTTCACAGCCCCGCTTCAGGTCAGGTACTCCACACATGGGGCCCATACACCCCATCCCAATTCCATGCTCTCCCATTGGGGCCTGTGTACTGTCCACCCCAAGTCCACTCCCCCACCCCCACCCCACCCCTGCCCAAACACCCTCTGTCAGGTTAATGACCTCTGGTGCTGTGAATTCCTCCCACTGGGGAATTATTGCCGGCTGCCTGGTTCTGACTGTCAGGGGGTGTGGTGTGGTGTGGTGTGGTGGGGTGGGGGGCACAGGGCTGCTTACATGCTGTAAACCTGGAGGTGAAGGGCAGTAAACCCCCTGCCTCTGCTGTAAAATCAGTACACGCACGCACGCACGCACACACACACGCCCATACATGCACACACACATGCACATGCGCGCGCGCACACACACACACACACACACACACACACACACACACACACACACACACACACACACACACACACACACACACATACACACACACACACACACACACACGCACACACACACACGCACACACACACTGGGCAAAAGCACACCTTCTTGGCCCTGTAAAATTCAAAGGTCAAGCAGGAAAGAGACCTCACACATCACTCCTCTCTCTTGTCCTTTTCGTCTCATCTGGTGTCATCTGGCCTTCCTGAGTTCATTGTAATGACATGACGTGCCACACCAGTGTTTATTCCATAACAGACAGCCCTATATGAGATATGTAGTACGCTTCCCTGAAAAAGCAAACAAAAGACAGAAAAAATAAGATTTGCTTTATGTAATAGAAAGGGGAAGGGGGTATTATACAGACATATCAATGGTCTGGATTGCATGCTGCCAATGGAAAGCAATAAAAAAATACATACCACTGTACAGTACATTAAGGACACAACACCTCTTTTATGTAATGTCTTCTAATCTAATCTGAGACACACACACACACACACACACACACACACACACACACACACACACACACACACACACACACACACACACACACACACACACACACACACACACACACACACACACACACACACACACACACACACACACACACACACACACACGCACCAGTCATTTTGTTTTCCACTCTTGCAGGCTCCCGCTTTATGGAAAATAGGCTTATCTGAGGAGTCCGATTTTATTTGAGTGCTACTCTATTCGTGGCAAAAGCCGCCAATAAAAACACAATCTGTTTCCAATTTTCGACGGCAGCAGCAGCCCCAGCACCACCACCAGCAACAGAATGACAAGTAGGTGAATGTTGTTTGTTTTTACATTTGTGATGTTTTTCACAGACTTGTACTTAAAGTACCCCAACACAACCACAGATATTGGACGGAATGTCAAGTCAGAGATATTGACATGTCTGTTGTAATACAAACTGAAGTTAGAGCAATTTAGAATGAAACCCAATGGAAAAGCCGGACAGACCCTGGTGGTAAGTGGGTGTTACCTGATGGGACTTGCTGCAGCTTGAAGAGAATCAAACAAAGGTCAGAGGTCACTGATATGGAGTAGGGTCATTGATGCCGTTATTGGCGTCTCTGCTTCCTTCCTTCTGCACTGTCAATTGTTAAGAGAGAATGTTGATAACACAATGACATTTTAACAACTCTGGGAGTCCATAGAGAGAGAGAGAGAGAGAGAGAGAGAGAGAGAGAGAGAGAGAGAGAGAGAGAGAGAGAGAGAGAGAGAGAGAGAGAGAGAGAGAGAGAGACAGAGAGAGAGAGAGAGAGAGAGAGAGAGAGAGAGAGACAGAGACAGAGACAGAGACAGAGACAGAGACAGAGACAGAGACAGAGAGAGAGAGGCAGGCAGGGATGGGGCATGGGTGAGCATGACAGACACATGAGAGGAAGGAGGATTTGCCTTCAAAGTAACAAGTGAAATATCACTTTTGTGAGTCCCAGACTAACATCTCACTGAGAAGATCATGGTCTTGCAGGTTTGACAACGTGCCCTTTCCCAGAACAATGCTCCATGGCACATTTCGACCGGGAGACGCATGTGTGTGGTTTTAGGCCTACCTTTCATGCCAGCTGCGGCGTCTACGTGTATTTAGTTTACCATTAATGCCGGGAGTGATGTTCATGCGGCTTTCAACCGTGCAGACATTTTTGAAGTGCATGGAAAATGTTATAATAGGTGCGTTTTTGCAACCATAGACCGTATTTTGTTGACCACGACCAGATCTACTTGGTTTTAGAAAGGTTGGGATGAATAGTTGAAAACCAACGTGAACAGATATATGACTTCCAAAGGGCAGTCATGGGTAAGAGGTTAGACTCGTTGCCCAAAGGTTGCCGGTTCAACTCCTGATCCGCCAGGTTGGTGGGGGAAGTAATTAACCAGTGCTCTCCCCCCATCCTCCTCCATGACAGAGGCGCCCTGGAAGTGAAAGTAACCTGCCATGACCATGGCTGACATAAGTGACGGTAGCGATATTGAGTACATTGATTCAGATTTGATAAGTAATGAGGATGAAGTTGAGATAGAGATATCTGAAGAAGGAAGAAGAAATTCAGGTTTAAATAAGCATTGACAATGTTCTTAAACTTTTCTGAAAATCAATGTTCTGCCCTGTATACCTGTACATAATGCCAGACAAAAACTGACCTTTTCAGAAGGTGCTATCAGGTCAAAATGGGTTAAAGGGGTAGCATGCAGTTACACGGATTGACTCCTATTATGTTGGGCCTTTGAACTTTTGGAAAGCTTGTAGCCTAACACTGGCAAAGGAGAGTGAAATGGCTGCAGCGACTCTTTGGTAGATGCCATTCTGCATTACTACTCCGGGGACTCAGGGGCTCAGAGGGTCCTCAAAGAACATTCTTTTATCTAGATCTTGGCCTTATTTGGTCTTTTTCAGACCGGATACAGATCCAAACCTCTCTGTCCCCACACATAATTTTGAGTTTTTTGAAAATCTGAGCTTTCTAAAAGAAAAATAGTTCACATCAAACTGTGACCATGATTTTTGTGGACAAGTAATGCCCTCTGTTAATGTAACACCACATTGGCTCACAAAGGCTTAATGGTATGAACGCAGACTGTTCATGTAAACCAATGCTACTTGAGCAAGGGCTGACAAGATTATGTCAGCCCTTATGTTAACAACCTGTCTCACCACTCTGCCGTGCTGGGCTCTGCTTCGGAGATGAGACGTTTCTAATAAAATTGGTCTGCGTGGTTGCAGCTCACCTCCTGTGCACCCACAAAAACAGATTCATGAAAACGATCGGCCGATGAAGTCATTTGTTTTCATTCCTAAGGCCTCGTCCAGGGATGCGAACGGAAGTGCTCTCCTCCTTCACATGTGGGAATGGCAGCTCGGCCGCGACATTTTACGAGAGCGCAGTTCAGAGTTCACACAGCAGGGGAATCCTCAACGGAGTTGCGCTGGACGCAGAAGTTACAAGATGGCTTCTTTGTCTTGTGTGGATGAAGTTTCACATGCCTAGGAAATGCTGTTTGCTTTAGCTTGACACGGCGAGACCCCTTTTCAGTGTGGGCAGACAGGCGGGTTCTGGGAAAGCATGCTTGGGTATACTGAGACAGAGTCCAGAATGCACCACGAGGGTTGAAACAAGGTCTCATTTCTTATTCAGCCTCTGTAGTCTACACTTACTGTGGTGCACTGTTTACCTGTTCAGTCTGTATTTTTCTCCCTTTAGCTGCTCTGTTTCTGTGTCTGTCTCTCTCTGTCTCTCTCTGTCTCTGTCTCTCTCTCTTTCTCTCTCTCTCTCTCTCTCTCTCTCTCTCTCTCTCTCTCTCTCTCTCTCTCTCTCTCTGTATATAGCCTACAGTATATGTAAACATACAGTGTTTGGAATAAGCTCAATGTCAAATGTTTCATTTCTGAAGCACCAAATAGAAGATTTTTTTGTCGTGTCATGATTTGAAAAGGTCAGCAAAAGGCAATCTGTGAACAGATGTATTTTTCCCTCTTTGTCCTTCTCACTTTCGAAGCATCGTGTTACTTTCTCTCTGCACAGGGTGCTCATTCTTCCTTTGCCTCGATCTCTTCTGCTGTCATTGCCATGCTGGCTTGACCCAGTAGATAAATGAGGGAAAATGAAAGATTCCATGTGGAATGTGTCAGGATGGTGACTGTCTCAGGCAAATATGCATTGAGCATGTACACACGCACACACGCACACACGCACACACGCACACACGCACACACGCACACACGGCCGCACACACACACACAGGTTGTGGATGGTTTTCCTGGCCATACTATACAGTAGTCTCAAGAGACTTGCCGTAGAGGAAACCAGTCTACACACACACACACACACACGCACGTACACACGCACGAACGCACACTCACACATACACACACATGCACACGCACGCACGCACGCACACACACACACACACACACACACACACACACACACACACACACACACACACACACACACACACACACACACACACACACACACACACACACACACACACACACACACACACACACACACACACACACACACACACACACACACACAGCAGCAGCAGCAAATTGAAAGTTTTCAAGAGAACCTCCAGCTTGCACAGTGGGAGAATCCCTGAAGGTTCTCTGTAGAACACAATAGTCTCTTGGGAGAACCCCACAGTTCTCTTGAAGGTACCTTGTTTGTGTCAGTAGGCCTATGTGTAGAGCAATATGGCTAATGAATTCAGCTGATGAATGCATTGTTTCGCATATGTACCAGCTTTAGCAGAGTGTGGACCTCTGGGATATGTTTAACTGAGGAAACATACCAGTGGTGAAGAAAATAAATCATTGGAGCGTTCATAATGAGATATTACAGAGTAAAATGTGCTTGCAAGGACTTTCCTACTCTCACTCAAGAACCTTGTGGGTGATCTGACACACGCCATTACAATGATTTGTTTGGGAGATAATAATAACAATATTGTGTGGCTTTTCACAATCTGAACCCTGAAAATCCAAATGCCCCAAAACGTCATTTTGTTAAAAAGTGCACTTATTTGGAGCATGGCTTTATTTATGCTTGTTTTGTTTAAACCACTCAGGGACCAGAGGGAGAATATAAAACTGAGGCCATCATTCCTCCGCGTTGAGTCTGCTTTAAGCCTTCGACTTGAAGGATAGTGTAACGTGGAATGAGGACCTTGAGAGCTGAACATTCTACAGGAACCGATCTGGGCCAGATATGGGCCGTGCTCTACCATAGCACCTACATGCACACCCACACTCACAGACATACTGTAGGCTGCATGTACACAATGAACTTCCCTGCCACATACACATCCCTGTCACACACACACACATAGTACACCAAACATCCTCTTTAGATGTAATTTCATTGAACTTTCTCCAGTTATTGCTTTCCTCTGCTCTTCTTGTCTGGTTCATCTTCAGTAAGTATCGGGTTGCCCACAGGTCAGTTGCTTGCTCTTGTAGGCCTACCTCACTGCTGGTGGGTTCTGTGAAACCTCAACCACATGACCTCCAAACTCCTTTCCAAACTCAGGTTGTGATAATGGTGTGATATGAGCATGGCACTTTTCCTTCAGGTTGTACTATCAGCGGCTCCTGAGTTCACCGGGGTCTCGGTTCAGGTTCTGTGATGGCGTTTTGAAATGGCTTATCATGTGTGAGCTGATATGTGTGGCCTGTGGCCCTGCATGCTTCCTGTGTTTGTCTTCTTACGTAAGTGGATATAGGGGATCTCTATCAGTGTCTGCTGCCGTACTGCTGTTTAGTAACACTGCCTCTCTGTGACAACACATCCCCCAGAAGTCATATACTACGACCCTTCAACCCCTATATTGAAACGTCTCCGGGGTAGACTGGTCAAAGGCGTTTAGTTGGACTTTGCAGCTGGACAGCTTGACTTTGTAGCTTGGTGTTGTTCGCATAAAAAGTTAAATTAAAAACTTGATAACACTTTTTCTGTTTTTGTGCTTTAAGTGTAACTAAATGTATGAGGGTGTAATATTAAGTAGGCTACGTACTTACACTGTTAATAGGCTACCTAAGCCTAACTCCTACCCTAACATAGGTTACAGTGCTGCAAGTCCATAATGTTACATGTTATAACATACTTTTGTTACATTCTACCTGTATAAGGGAATGAAGTGTAACCCAAAAAATTGTCGTTCTTCATTTTATCTTCACAAGTAATCTGGTTAAACCAGGGGCCAGAAACCTGGTAGTCAACGGGATTGCATACCTTTATTCATAGCCCATTTTAAGGTAGCGTACTGGCTAACCTCTTCTTGTTTCTGGTTTCCAACCCTCATACCAGCAGCACACTTAAGATCAATACCTGCTTGGATCTTCGTCAAAATTGTATCATCGTGTGCTGTTTTTTCCCCCCAAATGAACACAGCTCCGTCGTGTCTTTCAACCATTACTCTGCTCTCCCCTACGCTTCCCCTCTCTTTTTCTTCCCTGGTGAAAACAGTGAGAGATGAAGTGATGACACCAGCTGTAAGCCCTCCATCTCTGCCCTGGAGGTGGGGGAGGTGGGGGTGGTGGTAGGGGCATGGATGGGTGGGAGGTGGTGCTGTGCTGTCTGCCCTGGGCTCGGAGCAGATCGTCGCTGTCCAAAGAAAACCACTTATCTCCACTATTATTTTTAGTTTTTTATGTTCGTTCTTTATTTATTATAAAATAAAAGACAATACTACTGGTCAGTCTCCATGGGTATATGTGTATGATAAATAATTTAGTAGCCAACTTTAATGTTGCAATTTTTTATTTTTTTTGAAAATGTGGTTTTATAAATCAATACATTTAAAACAATGAGAAGTGGAGATAAGTGGTTTTCGCTGGACAGCGACGATGATGGTGGTGCATCCACAGGTCAGATCCACAGTGTGCCCTAAGAGCACTAACATATGGGGTGCCATTATATCAGAATAAACCTATATACGTACATTCAGATAGAGTATTAACAACACTGTGGAGAGTACATTTCTGCAGGTGGCCAGTGTAATTTCAACACCACAGCTCTTATTATTCACACAATACTAAGTAGAATTGACCGAAGTGTAAAATTACTGTAACACTATTTTTGAGTGGGACCAACTGTTATCTGTTAATCAGTTAATCAACACTGGTATTTTTCACTGTGTACTGTCAAGTGGCCAATCAAGGAAGTGAGGCGCAGGGTAGAGGAAGTCGTAATGGAATCTCCTAAGAATGTTGACAGGTATCGAGTTCCAAAGAGTGCCTTTTTGTATTAACTCAATCTAAACACTTGACAGAGCAGAGGAGATCTTCTCTTCAAGTCTGCTGCCTGCGCCCATCCAACTGCGACTAATGTTCTCGTATTACTTCCTCAGCATAGCTGGGTAATCCAGAGCCTGGATGGGCAGTAAAACAGCGTCCAGTCTCTCTGCTTGAGGTCATGAGTTGAAACCAGACGAAATGCAGGAATATCTCTGTTGCATTTGAAGTCCTCAGCACACCACCGTGTTATCTATCATGGCAACAAAGGGAATTTTGTCATAAATCAACATCAACTACTCAACTGAAAGAAACAGTTTTTGCGGGAAACCAAGCCAGACCCAATGCAATGCCTGTTAGGACTGTTGTTCTCTCTGTGGAAAATGAAATATGTTCAAGGCCGCTAATAAAACATCTAAGACATGGATAGTCCTAAATGAAAGCAGAAAACACTGGAAGACTTCCACAATGCTTCACAGCGTATATTCACACAAAATGCAGTCAAAGACCTGAAAAAAACTTTCCTGAAGCATATCACAAGAATCCTTTTCATGGAACCAGCTGTTCTCTAGAGCATTCGTGAAACGCTTTTTATTTTTGCCTCTCTTCTTCTTAAGAAGTCTGTGTGAGCCGATGCATAGCTCCACTTCGCGAGCCAGCTGCTGCTGTTCAAACATGCTAATGCTGCTCGCTTTGGACCTCACCTCAGTTGCACTCCTCAAGGGACCGTTGCAGAGCTGTCTGGGACCAACCAGTCAATCGGCCTGGGACCGAAAGCACAGAATTTGGGATCACCACCAATAGCACAATGTTATGCTTCATGTGTACACAGTACATTTTTGCAGTGTTATTTCAACACTCGAATAATCGAATTTGACACAAATCATGTTTGCCCTACTCACTCAGTGTTAACTTCACACTGTGTAATTTACTGTAGCCGCGTCTCGGACTTCTGGCAGGTTAGCACGACCCACAGCAGTACCAGCTGCAAACAGCAGCAGCAGTGGCAGGCAGGGATGCTGACTGTGAAGGACACATGGGTCAGTTGTCCTGGGCCCAGGGTAAGAGGGCCACAAAATGTGGCCCCCATTACTTCATATGTACTGAAAGGGGGCCCTTTTGGATGTTTCTGTCCAAGGCCTGGCCAAAGTTGTCAGCGGCAGTGGTGGCAAAAACAGCCTTATTCACTCTCTGGATTTTTTGGAAAGAATTGGGTCATTGTTGACGGGAATGCTGCTGTGGGCTGATTTTGGTCTTTGACTTCAAATAGTCAGCTCTCATCTATCGCAAGCTGATTGGCGAAGTTATCCCATCAGATACTTTCTTTTTTCGTCCTCCTCTTCCTCGTCTTCTTCCATGCTGAATTCCTGAACTTGATTTAATATGAAGACATCGTCTTGATTCAAAGGTTGTCCGTTTTACACTAAGTGGGTTGATTTGGAACATTCTTGTCTGTGCATTCTAGAGTGGGCTGCGCTGGAGAGTGGCTTATAGACTGGCGGAGCAGAGATGTAAGGACAGACAATGAAACACAATAGCATCATTCATCCGCTGTGCGCGTCCACTCTAACACTTTAATGCGGGGTGTAATTAACGGATGTTCCCATAAACAACAAAAAGCTTACATACTGTATGTGTACAACACAAAGACACAGCATACGCACACACACACACACACACACACACACACACACACACACACACACACACACACACACACACACACACACACACACACACACACACACACACACACACACACACACACAGGCAAGTACAAACATGTTCCCAAAAAAACAGATGCAAACACAGACATGCAGCAGACACATACATATTCATTCAAGCACGCTACTTTTCCCCCACAAACACTCAAATCCCTAGCCCGCCCACACACACACACACAGACACACACACACACACACACACACACACACACACACACACACACACACAGACAGACACACACACACACACACACACACACACACACACACACACACACACACACACACACACACACACACACACACACACACACACACACACACAAAGCGGCATCTGATGATACACCTCCTCCACGTCTTCTCGATAATGGTCCTGCTCTGGGAAGGCTGCCATCGGCCGGATTAAATGTCAGAGGAATTCACCATTGTTGTGTAGAGCGGGTAGCTTAGACAGTCTTGGTAGCACACATACTGTGGAACACACAACTCTGCACAAGCCTGCCAGTGCCATGAAATGAACCACTTACCTTAATGTGCTCTTTCACCCTACACAGGTAATCAGGAGAACACAAAAGCAATTGTGCTAGCCTACTCCTCAGGCACTGGACTGCTGCTCATTGTATCCGTTCTAAGGTAGATCTAGCCTTTCCAAAGTCCTGTTTTGTCACATAATCACTCAGTGAAGCAGTTAACAGGGCCCTAAATTAACTTTTTCCGTCCCCAGACAAAATGGCTAGTGGATGTTAATCTTAGCTTGCCACACACTCACTAATGGGTCAAAGTGACTAGTAAGTTGGTATTTTCTACCACCCAAACTTAAATTTGTTTCACCAGCATTTGTCCAGTTGGCTGGTGTTAAAGGGACAGTTTGGTCAATTTCAACATGCAGTTGTAATGCTCACTATTGGGGCCATTTTCTAAGCAATAATTCATGCTCATATTTAGTTATTATTTTTGGATATGTTTAGTATTTACGTATTGTAGAATGTTTATGATTGCATTATAATTATTTTACTGCCTTACTATGTTATAATTTCCCCTTAGTTTAATGTGCCTTTAGTTTAATGTTTAGAAGTATCTAGAATGAATAGCCAATAGGAGCTGACGCTGAGCAATGACGTCTTGGAGCTCGCGCATATCGAATGTAAAAACTGCTGTGTGTTTGTCATATTTCAGATCTTAAGTAAAGACGGGGCGAACACACTGTTTTCTACCGTCGTTCAAACTTTAACACGTGTAGACTCGTTCATTCCGTCTGACTGAGTGGTTATTTGGTTTTATCTGAAGAAAGAAATGGTCAACAGTTAAGAACGAACATTTAGCCACTACATTAAGTAGAAAACAGTCGCCGAGGGCAAGAGAAGAACAGAGGGGAACCGAGGAAAGCATTGCATGCGTGGATCACGCGTGCTTGGAGGAAGCCAGCCGGCTTGATGAGGACTGAGCGCGGGGAAAACCATCGGATTTCCAGACGACTTCAATGATGATGGATGAGTACAAAAATGTCAAATTCGAATGAACAAATAAGCAATGCTTCAGACTTGTCAGTAATGAAGGAAAATTCATGATTGTTTCACTGTAATTGCCGACGCCAAGTAACGTGGCTGAGTCATCATATTCAAAGTTTCACGTGTGCTACTCTGCTAATTAAGAAGCCATACATGACGGTGTTGGAAACGTGCTACAGTTAGCAAGTCATATCAGCTAAGAAGAAGCTCACGTTTGCCTCTGGAAATAAAGCCTTAAATCTTGCTTGGGAAAACTACATGTTTTAAGATTAAAGGAACGCTTATTTGGATTTCAGAAGTTAATAAGAGTTTGCTGAGACTTGACCAACATAAATAGCCAGTCAAAATGTCTGAGGATGGAAAAAAGATGGATGACAATGTTGAGCTAGACACTAAAAGAAGGATCAAGTTAACTCCAAAGGCACTAGAAGAGAAGCTTGATAAGCAAATGACTTTAAGAAAACGTGTTTTAGCACACCTTGTCTCCAAAGCAGAGGAAATTGGAAAATTAATGAGTGATGAGTCCAATGCTCATGTAGTAGAGAAGGATCACTTGAGAGAATACTCAAAATTACTGAATGAGTTTATTGAAGCGAATAATGCTGTAAGTGAACTATTGTTAGATGAAGAAGAAAGAAAAGCTGACCAGCAGTATTGGAGTGAGCCTAACCTCACCAAGTACGAGAACTTTTTGTCCACATTAGAGCAGTGGATAATAGACGTAAAGCAGCAAGCTAAGAATGCTCATGAACAGGCAGCCACTGAACACGAGGCTCCAGAGGGTGGCGCCACGACACAGCAAGGTGAGTTTGCTGCTGAAGAACATGCTGCCAAAGAACCTGTTGCCGAAGAGGCTGCTATCGAAGAAGTGCATCCGTATGACAGCGCGTCCATGATGCAACAGAAGTATGCTTCAGTCACAGCACGAAGTGTATGCAGTAGACATTCAAAGGGATCCAATGTGTCATCTCACGCATCGTCTATGCGTAAGAAAGAGGAAGCTCGCAGAGCAGCTTTACTGGCGCGTGCAGACGCACTTGAGAAGAAAGAAGCATTGCTACTGCAAGAAGCTCAAATAGAAGCACAACTTGAAGCTCAGCTGAAGTTTCAGAAAATCCAGATGAAGAGTCAAATGGAGAAGCTGGATTTCGAGACTGCTCTTGCTGAGTCCACAGCAAAGCTGCAGGTTCTGGAAGAATATGAGAACAAGGAAGATGGAATGAATTCATACCTGAACAAGAACATGCATGCAGCTACAGCTATCCCACGTCATGGTCCAGACGTCAGACCAAAGGCAACTAGCTATCCTCGAATGATCCCAGATAACCGGTCGCTTCATGTTCCAGCTAGGCACACGCCTCATGTGCAAGTGAAGAAAGAAAATGATGATGGTGCAAGCCCACGTCCAGGTGTAAGTACACATCCTGGTGCAAGCACACGTCCTGGTGTAAGCACACATCCTGGTGCAAGCACAAGTCCCGGTGCAAGGCAAGTTGAACTAGGAGAGGTGATATTGAAGCAAAAGGATATCACTGAGATGTTAGTCACACAACAAAGACTAGCTAACTTACCTCAACGCAAAGTCCCTGAATTCAGTGGTGATCCTCTTGAGTTCCTGCCATTCCTGAGGGCGTTCGAGCACATCATTCATAGTCGTACAGACAGCGATGCAGATCGTCTGTATTATCTAGAGCAATTCACCGCAGGTGAACCAAGAGAGTTGGTGAGAAGTTGCCAACACATGAGCGCACAACAAGGTTATGAGGAGGCAATAAGGCTCTTAACTTATCACTATGGCAACGAACAGAGAATAGCTGCGGCTTACGTTGACAAGGCTGTCAAATGGCCTCCAATCAAAGCAGAAGATTCTAAGTCCCTACACAGCTTCTCTATCTTTCTCACTGGGTGCAACAATGTGATAAACAACTTGGAGTACCTAGAGGAAATGAACAGCCCGAGCAACCTTCGGATCATTGTCCACAAGTTGCCCTTCAGGCTTCGGGAAAGATGGAGAGTCGTGGCTTTCGATCTCCAAGAGAAAGAAAAAAGAAGAGCAGACTTTGCAGATCTTGTGGGATACATCAACAGGCAAGCTAAGATAGCTTCAGACCCACTGTTCGGTGATGTCAAAGACCCTGCTGATGCAAAAGAGAAGTCAAAGTCTAGCGCTAAACCTGCAGTGGGTCGGCTGAAAAGAACCACTGGCCTAGCCACAAGCGTAACGCCAGCTGATGATTCTTCTGAATCAAGAAAGGCCAAGCAGACTAGCAACGCATTTCAAGAGCCATGTCTGTACTGCAACAAGGGACACGCTCTGAGTGCATGCAACAAAATCAGAAGTCTGCCGAATAAAGAAAGAATTGAGTTCCTTAAAGGAAAAGGTCTTTGTTTCGGGTGTCTAACTCAAGGACACATGGGAAAAGATTGCAAAAAGAAAGCAACGTGTGACGTTTGCACTAAGAAACACCCTACTCTGCTCCACATGAAAAGAGAGGAAGATGGCAACCAACCAACTGCCAAGCCTGAAAAGACAAGTGAAGGCTCCACCAGTGAACACTCTAGCCCACAAGAGCAAGCGTCATCCAAGAGAGAACTCTCAGCAGTCACGGGGGCCGGAGGCAGCGACTGTATTCTTTCCATTGTGCCGGTGCGCATCAAAGCCAAGAAGAGCAACAACATCATAGAAACGTATGCGTTCATGGACTCAGGAAGTTCAGCGACGTTTTGCTCCGAACGATTGATGAGGCGACTTGGTGTCAATGGCAAGAGGACTCAAGTGCTACTCCGTACCATGGGCCAGGAAAAGCCTGTGTCCTGCTTCGTCCTCTCAGATCTAGAGGTGAGCGGTCTGACAGAGAGCAAGTACATCAGCCTGCCAGATGTTTACACCCACACGGACATACCTGTAACGAAGGAGAATGTTCCTGTAGAGAAAGACCTGGAAAGATGGCCGTATCTGCGGAATGAAGTGCGGCTACCACAGATTGACGCAGATGTGGAGATGCTCATCGGAATGAATGCTCACTCTGCAATGGAGCCATGGAAGATAATTCACAGTCAAGACGATGGCCCATTTGCCATAAAAACGACCCTTGGCTGGGTAGTTTGCGGTCCTCTGAAGAAAGACAATGACCACAAGCCAAGTCACTTCAGTCATGGTGCTTCCGTCAACAGAGTGTCAGTCAGTAGTGTGGACAGCATGCTGTTGCGGCAGTACAATCACGACTTTCCGGAGCAAGCCTGCGAAGAGAAGTCAGAAATGTCACGAGAAGACATCCAATTCATGCAGTGTGTAACTGAGACAACCAAGAAAATTGATGGACACTACTGCATTGGCATGCCTCTAAGGAACAAAGACGTTGTGATGCCGAACAACAAGTGTGTTGCTGAGCAACGAGCATCGAGCCTGAAAAGGAAACTTGCTAAGAATCCCGGCTTCCATGACGACTACAAAGCCTTCGTGTCAGACCTGCTGAGCAAAGGCTACGCTGTGGAAGTCCCTGCAAACGAGCGCAACCGCAACGATGGCCGAGTATGGTATATTCCCCACCACGGCGTGGTGCATCCGCAGAAGGGGAAGTTGCGGGTCGTCTTTGATTGCGCCTCTTCGTTCCAAGGGAAGTCGCTGAACGAGGAGCTGTTACAGGGGCCGGACCTCACGAACAGTCTGGTTGGAGTCTTGACAAGGTTTCGCCACGACCACATCGCACTCATCTCAGACATCGAGGCGATGTACCACCAGGTGAGAGTTCCTGATGAAGATTCCGATCTTTTGAGATTTCTCTGGTGGCCAGAGGGAGATCTGAACCAGCCTCTGCGTGAGTACAAGATGGTCGTCCACCTGTTTGGGGCCAAGTCCAGCCCGAGCTGTGCCAATTACGCTTTGCGGCGGACTGCAGAGGATGGGAAAGATAGGTCATCACCTGAGGCAGTAGCCACTGTTCTCAAGCACTTCTATGTAGACGACTGTCTTGTTTCAGCGTCTGACGACGAGAAGGCTACTTCCTTGACCACAGACCTCATTGCGCTCTGCGAGAGTGGAGGATTTCATTTGGCTAAATGGTCTAGCAACAGCCGCGAAGTATTGTCATCACTTCCCGAAAATGAGCGTGCAAAGGAGATCAAGAATCTAGATCTGGACAAGGATGAACTACCCATGGAGAGGGCGCTTGGAGTGGACTGGTGCATCGAATCAGATTCCTTCAAGTTCCGCATCCTTGTGAAGAACATGCCTGTCACCAGAAGGGGTATCCTATCAGTCGTAAGCTCAATTTATGACCCCCTTGGTTTCCTGTCGCCGTTCATTCTTCTGGCCAAGACCATTGTGCAAAGTCTCTGTCGAATTAAACTTACCTGGGATGAGGAGATTCCTGAAGACGTAGCGAACAGATGGTTTGCCTGGCTGTCTGACTTGAGCCAGTTCGCCAACTTCTCTGTCAGAAGGTGCATCAAACCTGAGGGATTTGGTTCAGTAGTGTCAGCACAGCTGCACCATTTCTCTGACGCTAGCGAGAAGGGCTACGGCGTCGTCAGCTACATTCGCATACAGAACAGCCACAGTCAAGTCTATTGCTTGTTTCTTCTAGGAAAATCAAGAGTGACACCGCTCAAGCCAGTCACCGTGCCACGTCTCGAGCTGACCGCGGCTACCATTGCGGTGAAAATGGACAAGCTCATGAAGCGAGAACTTTGGATGGACCTCAAGGAGTCCGTGCTATGGACAGATAGCACCACTGTCCTCCGATACATAGACAA